>NW_025316719.1:5000-305000 GCF_910594005.1 Cervus elaphus | reverse complement strand
GCCAGGGAGAAAAGCGCTTCGGGGTGGTGCTCTCTCCCGGCCCTTGCCCCTGAGCCTGGGGGCCAGGCAGGGGTTCCACACTCCCAGGCCAAGGCAGAACCACATGCACACGTCTGTTCCTGCCCCCTGCACCGGCAGAGAGCTCGGGGGAGCCAGAGTCTGTCAGGCAGCTGCTGGGCTGGCCGCCTGTGTGGGAAGGGGCAGAGCCGACCTAGGGGCCCCCTGGGCCTCTTGCACTCCCTGCTGCCCTGAGGCTGCTGGGCCAAAGAGGTCTTGGGCATCCAGCCCCTTGCTGGTCCCTTCCCTCTGACGAGGCCCTCTGAGCTCCAGCACCTTGCAGTGTGGAGACAGCCCCTGCCAGCAACCTCCTCTCCAAGGAGGCCTCAAGCGAGGCCTAGGCCCAGGGGAAAGGCACCAGCGGGGATGAGCCTGGGGAGGCGCCCGGGCATGTCTGGACCCAGTCCCCCGCAGCCTGCCCCTTGCTGCTGCAGTACCCCCGGAGGCCAGGAAGGCCTGGGCAAGGCTGGCCAGGGGCAGGGGCCCTGCTGGGTCCTGCCCCTGGCCTGTGGGGCCTCTGAGCACAACCGGCCCTCTCCCGCTGGAAGACCTCCCCGGCTGCCTCCAAAGGCCGCTTTGCAAGCACTCTGGCCGGCTGTTCCCGCCAGCCGCGCACAATGCTCCCAAGCCCGGGAGAAAAGCGCTTCGGGGTGGTGCTCTCTCCCGGCCCTTGCCCCTGAGCCTGGGGGCCAGGCAGGGGTTCCACACTCCCAGGCCAAGGCAGAACCACATGCACACGTCTGTTCCTGCCCCCTGCACCGGCAGAGAGCTCGGGGGAGCCAGAGTCTGTCAGGCAGCTGCTGGGCTGGCCGCCTGTGTGGGAAGGGGCAGAGCCGACCTAGGGGCACCCTGGGCCTCTTGCTCTCCCTGCTGCCCTGAGGCTGCGGGGCCAAAGAGGTCTTGGGCATCCAGCCCCTTGCTGGTCCCTTCCCTCTGACGAGGCCCTCTGAGCTCCAACACCTTGCAGTGTGGAGACAGCCCCTGCCAGCAACCTCCTCTCCAAGGAGGCCTCAAGCGAGGCCTAGGCCCAGGGGAAAGGCACCAGCGGGGATGAGCCTGGGGAGGCGCCCGGGCATGTCTGGACCCAGTCCCCCGCAGCCTGCCCCTTGCTGGGGCAGTACCCCCGGAGGCCAGGAAGGCCTGGGCAAGGCTGGCCAGGGGCAGGGGCCCTGCTGGGTCCTGCCCCTGGCCTGTGGGGCCTCTGAGCACAACCGGCCCTCTGCCGCTGGAAGACCTCCCCGGCTGCCTCCAAAGGCCGCTTTGCAAGCACTCTGGCCGGCTGTTCCCGCCAGCCGCGCACAATGCTCCCAAGCCCGGGAGAAAAGCGCTTCGGGGTGGTGCTCTCTCCCGGCCCTTGCCCCTGAGCCTGGGGGCCAGGCAGGGGGTCCACACTCCCAGGCCAAGGCAGAACCACATGCACACGTCTGTTCCTGCCCCCTGCACCGGCAGAGAGCTCGGGGGAGCCAGAGTCTGTCAGGCAGCTGCTGGGCTGGCCGCCTGTGTGGGAAGGGGCAGAGCCGACCTAGAGGCACCCTGGGCCTCTTGCTCTCCCTGCTGCCCTGAGGCTGCGGGGCCAAAGAAGTCTTGGGCATCCAGCCCCTTGCTGGTCCCTTCCCTCTGACGAGGCCCTCTGAGCTCCAACACCTTGCAGTGTGGAGACAGCCCCTGCCAGCAACCTCCTCTCCAAGGAGGCCTCAAGCGAGGCCTAGGCCCAGGGGAAAGGCACCAGCGGGGATGAGCCTGGGGAGGCGCCCGGGCATGTCTGGACCCAGTCCCCCGCAGCCTGCCCCTTGCTGGGGCAGTACCCCCGGAGGCCAGGAAGGCCTGGGCAAGGCTGGCCAGGGGCAGGGGCCCTGCTGGGTCCTGCCCCTGGCCTGTGGGGCCTCTGAGCACAACCGGCCCTCTGCCGCTGGAAGACCTCCCCGGCTGCCTCCAAAGGCCGCTTTGCAAGCACTCTGGCCGGCTGTTCCCGCCAGCCGCGCACAATGCTCCCAAGCCCGGGAGAAAAGCGCTTCGGGGTGGTGCTCTCTCCCGGCCCTTGCCCCTGAGCCTGGGGGCCAGGCAGGGGTTCCACACTCCCAGGCCAAGGCAGAACCACATGCACACGTCTGTTCCTGCCCCCTGCACCGGCAGAGAGCTCGGGGGAGCCAGAGTCTGTCAGGCAGCTGCTGGGCTGGCCGCCTGTGTGGGAAGGGGCAGAGCCGACCTAGGGGCCCCCTGGGCCTCTTGCTCTCCCTGCTGCCCTGAGGCTGCTGGGCCAAAGAGGTCTTGGGCATCCAGCCCCTTGCTGGTCCCTTCCCTCTGACGAGGCCCTCTGAGCTCCAGCACCTTGCAGTGTGGAGACAGCCCCTGGCAGCAACCTCGTCTCCAAGGAGGCCTCAAGCGAGGCCTAGGCCCAGGGGAAAGGCACCAGCGGGGATGAGCCTGGGGAGGCGCCCGGGCATGTCTGGACCCAGTCCCCGCAGCCTGCCCCTTGCTGGGGCAGTACCCCCGGAGGCCAGGAAGGTCTGGGCAAGGCTGGCCAGGGGCAGGGGCCCTGCTGGGTCCTGCCCCTGGCCTGTGGAGCCTCTGAGCACAACCGGCCCTCTCCCGCTGGAAGACCTCCCCGGCTGCCTCCAAAGGCCGCTTTGCAAGCACTCTCGCCGGCTGCTCCCGCCAGCCGCGCACAACGCTCCCAAGCCCGGGAGAAAAGCGCTTCGGGGTGGTGCTCTCTCCCGGCCCTTGCCCCTGAGCCTGGGGGCCAGGCAGGGGGTCCACACTCCCAGGCCAAGGCAGAACCACATGCACACGTCTGTTCCTGCCCCCTGCACCGGCAGAGAGCTCGGGGGAGCCAGAGTCTGTCAGGCAGCTGCTGGGCTGGCCGCCTGTGTGGGAAGGGGCAGAGCCGACCTAGGGGCACACTGGGCCTCTTGCTCTCCCTGCTGCCCTGAGGCTGCTGGGCCAAAGAGGTCTTGGGCATCCAGCCCCTTGCTGGTCCCTTCCCTCTGACGAGGCCCTCTGAGCTCCAGCCCCTTGCAGTGTGGAGACAGCCCCTGCCAGCAACCTCCTCTCCAAGGAGGCCTCAAGCGAGGCCTAGGCCCAGGGGAAAGGCACCAGCGGGGATGAGCCTGGGGAGGCGCCCGGGCATGTCTGGACCCAGTCCCCCGCAGCCTGCCCCTTGCTGGGGCAGTACCCCCGGAGGCCAGGAAGGTCTGGGCAAGGCTGGCCAGGGGCAGGGGCCCTGCTGGGTCCTGCCCCTGGCCTGTGGGGCCTCTGAGCACAACCGGCCCTCTCCCGCTGGAAGACCTCCCCGGCTGCCTCCAAAGGCCGCTTTGCAAGCACTCTCGCCGGCTGCTCCCGCCAGCCGCGCACAACGCTCCCAAACACGGGAGAAAAGCGCTTCGGGGTGGTGCTCTCTCCCGGCCCTTGCCCCTGAGCCTGGGGGCCAGGCAGGGGGTCCACACTCCCAGGCCAAGGCAGAACCACATGCACACGTCTGTTCCTGCCCCCTGCACTGGCAGAGAGCTCGGGGGAGCCAGAGTCTGTCAGGCAGCTGCTGGGCTGGCCGCCTGTGTGGGAAGGGGCAGAGCCGACCTAGGGGCACACTGGGCCTCTTGCTCTCCCTGCTGCCCTGAGGCTGCTGGGCCAAAGAGGTCTTGGGCATCCAGCCCCTTGCTGGTCCCTTCCCTCTGACGAGGCCCTCTGAGCTCCAGCCCCTTGCAGTGTGGAGACAGCCCCTGCCAGCAACCTCGTCTCCAAGGAGGCCTCAAGCGAGGCCTAGGCCCAGGGGAAAGGCACCAGCGGGGATGAGCCTGGGGAGGCGCCCGGGCATGTCTGGACCCAGTCCCCGCAGCCTGCCCCTTGCTGGGGCAGTACCCCCGGAGGCCAGGAAGGTCTGGGCAAGGCAGGCCAGGGGCAGGGGCCCTGCTGGGTCCTGCCCCTGGCCTGTGGGGCCTCTGAGCACAACCGGCCCTCTCCCGCTGGAAGACCTCCCCGGCTGCCTCCAAAGGCCGCTTTGCAAGCACTCTCGCCGGCTGTTTCCGCCAGCCGCGCACAACGCTCCCAAGCCCGGGAGAAAAGCGCTTCGGGGTGGTGCTCTCTCCCGGCCCTTGCCCCTGAGCCTGGGGGCCAGGCAGGGGGTCCACACTCCCAGGCCAAGGCAGAACCACATGCACACGTCTGTTCCTGCCCCCTGCACCGGCAGAGAGCTCGGGGGAGCCAGAGTCTGTCAGGCAGCTGCTGGGCTGGCCGCCTGTGTGGGAAGGGGCAGAGCCGACCTAGGGGCACACTGGGCCTCTTGCTCTCCCTGCTGCCCTGAGGCTGCTGGGCCAAAGAGGTCTTGGGCATCCAGCCCCTTGCTGGTCCCTTCCCTCTGACGAGGCCCTCTGAGCTCCAGCCCCTTGCAGTGTGGAGACAGCCCCTGCCAGCAACCTCCTCTCCAAGGAGGCCTCAAGCGAGGCCTAGGCCCAGGGGAAAGGCACCAGCGGGGATGAGCCTGGGGAGGCGCCCGGGCATGTCTGGACCCAGTCCCCGCAGCCTGCCCCTTGCTGGGGCAGTACCCCCGGAGGCCAGGAAGGTCTGCGCAAGGCTGGCCAGGGGCAGGGGCCCTGCTGGGTCCTGCCCATGGCCTGTGGGGCCTCTGAGCACAACCGGCCCTCTCCCACTGGAAGACCTCCCCGGCTGCCTCCAAAGGCCGCTTTGCAAGCACTCTCGCCGGCTGTTCCCGCCAGCCGCGAACAACGCTCCCGAGCCCGGGAGAAAAGCGCTTCGGGGTGGTGCTCTCTCCCGGCCCTTGCCCCTGAGCCTGGGGGCCAGGCAGGGGGTCCACACTCCCAGGCCAAGGCAGAACCACATGCACACGTCTGTTCCTGCCCCCTGCACCGGCAGAGAGCTCGGGGGAGCCAGAGTCTGTCAGGCAGCTGCTGGGCTGGCCGCCTGTGTGGGAAGGGGCAGAGCCGACCTAGGGGCACACTGGGCCTCTTGCTCTCCCTGCTGCCCTGAGGCTGCTGGGCCAAAGTGGTCTTGGGCATCCAGCCCCTTGCTGGTCCCTTCCCTCTGACGAGGCCCTCTGAGCTCCAGCACCTTGCAGTGTGGAGACAGCCCCTGGCAGCAACCTCCTCTCCAAGGAGGCCTCCAGCGAGGCCTAGGCCCAGGGGAAAGGCACCAGCGGGGATGAGCCTGGGGAGGCGCCCGGGCATGTCTGGACCCAGTCCCCGCAGCCTGCCCCTTGCTGGGGCAGTACCCCCGGAGGCCAGGAAGGTCTGGGCAAGGCTGGCCAGGGGCAGGGGCCCTGCTGGGTCCTGCCCCTGGCCTGTGGGGCCTCTGAGCACAACCGGCCCTCTCCCGCTGGAAGACCTCCCCGGCTGCCTCCAAAGGCCGCTTTGCAAGCACTCTCGCCGGCTGTTCCCGCCAGCCGCGCACAACGCTCCCAAGCCCGGGAGAAAAGCGCTTCGGGGTGGTGCTCTCTCCCGGCCCTTGCCCCTGAGCCTGGGGGCCAGGCAGGGGGTCCACACTCCCAGGCCAAGGCAGAACCACATGCACACGTCTGTTCCTGCCCCCTGCACCGGCAGAGAGCTCGGGGGAGCCAGAGTCTGTCAGGCAGCTGCTGGGCTGGCCGCCTGTGTGGGAAGGGGCAGAGCCGACCTAGGGGCACACTGGGCCTCTTGCTCTCCCTGCTGCCCTGAGGCTGCTGGGCCAAAGAGGTCTTGGGCATCCAGCCCCTTGCTGGTCCCTTCCCTCTGACGAGGCCCTCTGAGCTCCAGCCCCTTGCAGTGTGGAGACAGCCCCTGCCAGCAACCTCCTCTCCAAGGAGGCCTCAAGCGAGGCCTAGGCCCAGGGGAAAGGCACCAGCGGGGATGAGCCTGGGGAGGCGCCCGGGCATGTCTGGACCCAGTCCCCGCAGCCTGCCCCTTGCTGGGGCAGTACCCCCGGAGGCCAGGAAGGTCTGGGAAAGGCTGGCCAGGGGCAGGGGCCCTGCTGGGTCCTGCCCCTGGCCTGTGGGGCCTCTGAGCACAACCGGCCCTCTCCCACTGGAAGACCTCCCCGGCTGCCTCCAAAGGCCGCTTTGTAAGCACTCTCGCCGGCTGCTCCCGCCAGCCGCGCACAACGCTCCCAAACCCGGGAGAAAAGCGCTTCGGGGTGGTGCTCTCTCCCGGCCCTTGCCCCTGAGCCTGGGGGCCAGGCAGGGGGTCCACACTCCCAGGCCAAGGCAGAACCACATGCACACGTCTGTTCCTGCCCCCTGCACCGGCAGAGAGCTCGGGGGAGCCAGAGTCTGTCAGGCAGCTGCTGGGCTGGCCGCCTGTGTGGGAAGGGGCAGAGCCGACCTAGGGGCACACTGGGCCTCTTGCTCTCCCTGCTGCCCTGAGGCTGCTGGGCCAAAGAGGTCTTGGGCATCCAGCCCCTTGCTGCTCCCTTCCCTCTGACGAGGCCCTCTGAGCTCCAGCCCCTTGCAGTGTGGAGACAGCCCCTGCCAGCAACCTCCTCTCCAAGGAGGCCTCAAGCGAGGCCTAGGCCCAGGGGAAAGGCACCAGCGGGGATGAGCCTGGGGAGGCGCCCGGGCATGTCTGGACCCAGTCCCCGCAGCCTGCCCCTTGCTGGGGCAGTACCCCCGGAGGCCAGGAAGGTCTGGGCAAGGCTGGCCAGGGGCAGGGGCCCTGCTGGGTCCTGCCCCTGGCCTGTGGGGCCTCTGAGCACAACCGGCCCTCTCCCGCTGGAAGACCTCCCCGGCTGCCTCCAAAGGCCGCTTTGCAAGCACTCTCGCCGGCTGTTCCCGCCAGCCGCGCACAACGCTCCCAAGCCCGGGAGAAAAGCGCTTCGGGGTGGTGCTCTCTCCCGGCCCTTGCCCCTGAGCCTGGGGGCCAGGCAGGGGGTCCACACTCCCAGGCCAAGGCAGAACCACATGCACACGTCTGTTCCTGCCCCCTGCACCGGCAGAGAGCTCGGGGGAGCCAGAGTCTGTCAGGCAGCTGCTGGGCTGGCCGCCTGTGTGGGAAGGGGCAGAGCCGACCTAGGGGCACACTGGGCCTCTTGCTCTCCCTGCTGCCCTGAGGCTGCTGGGCCAAAGAGGTCTTGGGCATCCAGCCCATTGCTGGTCCCTTCCCTCTGACGAGGCCCTCTGAGCTCCAGCCCCTTGCAGTGTGGAGACAGCCCCTGCCAGCAACCTCCTCTCCAAGGAGGCCTCAAGCGAGGCCTAGGCCCAGGGGAAAGGCACCAGCGGGGATGAGCCTGGGGAGGCGCCCGGGCATGTCTGGACCCAGTCCCCGCAGCCTGCCCCTTGCTGGGGCAGTACCCCCGGAGGCCAGGAAGGTCTGGGCAAGGCTGGCCAGGGGCAGGGGCCCTGCTGGGTCCTGCCCCTGGCCTGTGGGGCCTCTGAGCACAACCGGCCCTCTCCCGCTGGAAGACCTCCCCGGCTGCCTCCAAAGGCCGCTTTGCAAGCACTCTCGCCGGCTGCTCCCGCCAGCCGCGCACAACGCTCCCAAGCCCGGGAGAAAAGCGCTTCGGGGTGGTGCTCTCTCCCGGCCCTTGCCCCTGAGCCTGGGGGCCAGGCAGGGGGTTCACACTCCCAGGCCAAGGCAGAACCACATGCCCACGTCTGTTCCTGCCCCCTGCACCGGCAGAGAGCTCGGGGGAGCCAGAGTCTGTCAGGCAGCTGCTGGGCTGGCCGCCTGTGTGGGAAGGGGCAGAGCCGACCTAGGGGCACACTGGGCCTCTTGCTCTCCCTGCTGCCCTGAGGCTGCTGGGCCAAAGAGGTCTTGGGCATCCAGCCCCTTGCTGGTCCCTTCCCTCTGACGAGGCCCTCTGAGCTCCAGCACCTTGCAGTGTGGAGACAGCCCCTGCCAGCAACCTCCTCTCCAAGGAGGCCTCAAGCGAGGCCTAGGCCCAGGGGAAAGGCACCAGCGGGGATGAGCCTGGGGAGGCGCCCGGGCATGTCTGGACCCAGTCCCCGCAGCCTGCCCCTTGCTGGGGCAGTACCCCCGGAGGCCAGGAAGGTCTGGGCAAGGCTGGCCAGGGGCAGGGGCCCTGCTGGGTCCTGCCCCTGGCCTGTGGGGCCTCTGAGCACAACCGGCCCTCTCCCGCTGGAAGACCTCCCCGGCTGCCTCCAAAGGCCGCTTTGCAAGCACTCTCGCCGGCTGTTCCCGCCAGCCGCGCACAACGCTCCCAAGCCCGGGAGAAAAGCGCTTCGGGGTGGTGCTCTCTCCCGGCCCTTGCCCCTGAGCCTGGGGGCCAGGCAGGGGGTCCACACTCCCAGGCCAAGGCAGAACCACATGCACACGTCTGTTCCTGCTCCCTGCACCGGCAGAGAGCTCGGGGGAGCCAGAGTCTGTCAGGCAGCTGCTGGGCTGGCCGCCTGTGTGGGAAGGGGCAGAGCCGACCTAGGGGCACACTGGGCCTCTTGCTCTCCCTGCTGCCCTGAGGCTGCTGGGCCAAAGAGGTCTTGGGCATCCAGCCCCTTGCTGGTCCCTTCCCTCTGACGAGGCCCTCTGAGCTCCAGCCCCTTGCAGTGTGGAGACAGCCCCTGCCAGCAACCTCCTCTCCAAGGAGGCCTCAAGCGAGGCCTAGGCCCAGGGGAAAGGCACCAGCGGGGATGAGCCTGGGGAGGCGCCCGGGCATGTCTGGACCCAGTCCCCACAGCCTGCCCCTTGCTGGGGCAGTACCCCCGGAGGCCAGGAAGGTCTGGGCAAGGCTGGCCAGGGGCAGGGGCCCTGCTGGGTCCTGCCCCTGGCCTGTGGGGCCTCTGAGCACAACCGGCCCTCTCCCGCTGGAAGACCTCCCCGGCTGCCTCCAAAGGCCGCTTTGCAAGCACTCTCGCCGGCTGCTCCCGCCAGCCGCGCACAACGCTCCCAAACCCGGGAGAAAAGCGCTTCGGGGTGGTGCTCTCTCCCGGCCCTTGCCCCTGAGCCTGGGGGCCAGGCAGGGGGTTCACACTCCCAGGCCAAGGCAGAACCACATGCACACGTCTGTTCCTGCCCCCTGCACCGGCAGAGAGCTCGGGGGAGCCAGAGTCTGTCAGGCAGCTGCTGGGCTGGCCGCCTGTGTGGGAAGGGGCAGAGCCGACCTAGGGGCACACTGGGCCTCTTGCTCTCCCTGCTGCCCTGAGGCTGCTGGGCCAAAGAGGTCTTGGGCATCCAGCCCCTTGCTGGTCCCTTCCCTCTGACGAGGCCCTCTGAGCTCCAGCCCCTTGCAGTGTGGAGACAGCCCCTGCCAGCAACCTCCTCTCCAAGGAGGCCTCAAGCGAGGCCTAGGCCCAGGGGAAAGGCACCAGCGGGGATGAGCCGGGGGAGGCGCCCGGGCATGTCTGGACCCAGTCCCCGCAGCCTGCCCCTTGCTGGGGCAGTACCCCCGGAGGCCAGGAAGGTCTGGGCAAGGCTGGCCAGGGGCAGGGGCCCTGCTGGGTCCTGCCCCTGGCCTGTGGGGCCTCTGAGCACAACCGGCCCTCTCCCGCTGGAAGACCTCCCCGGCTGCCTCCAAAGGCCGCTTTGCAAGCACTCTCGCCGGCTGCTCCCGCCAGCCGCGCACAACGCTCCCAAACACGGGAGAAAAGCGCTTCGGGGTGGTGCTCTCTCCCGGCCCTTGCCCCTGAGCCTGGGGGCCAGGCAGGGGGTCCACACTCCCAGGCCAAGGCAGAACCACATGCACACGTCTGTTCCTGCCCCCTGCACTGGCAGAGAGCTCGGGGGAGCCAGAGTCTGTCAGGCAGCTGCTGGGCTGGCCGCCTGTGTGGGAAGGGGCAGAGCCGACCTAGGGGCACACTGGGCCTCTTGCTCTCCCTGCTGCCCTGAGGCTGCTGGGCCAAAGAGGTCTTGGGCATCCAGCCCCTTGCTGGTCCCTTCCCTCTGACGAGGCCCTCTGAGCTCCAGCCCCTTGCAGTGTGGAGACAGACCCTGCCAGCCACCTCCTCTCCAAGGAGGCCTCAAGCGAGGCCTAGGCCCAGGGGAAAGGCACCAGCGGGGATGAGCCTGGGGAGGCGCCCGGGCATGTCTGGACCCAGTCCCCGCAGCCTGCCCCTTGCTGGGGCAGTACCCCCGGAGGCCAGGAAGGTCTGGGCAAGGCTGGCCAGGGGCAGGGGCCCTGCTGGGTCCTGCCCCTGGCCTGTGGGGCCTCTGAGCACAACCGGCCCTCTCCCGCTGGAAGACCTCCCCGGCTGCCTCCAAAGGCCGCTTTGCAAGCACTCTCGCCGGCTGCTCCCGCCAGCCGCGCACAACGCTCCCAAGCCCGGGAGAAAAGCGCTTCGGGGTGGTGCTCTCTCCCGGCCCTTGCCCCTGAGCCTGGGGGCCAGGCAGGGGGTCCACACTCCCAGGCCAAGGCAGAACCACATGCACACGTCTGTTCCTGCCCCCTGCACCGGCAGAGAGCTCGGGGGAGCCAGAGTCTGTCAGGCAGCTGCTGGGCTGGCCGCCTGTGTGGGAAGGGGCAGAGCCGACCGAGGGGCCCCCTGGGCCTCTTGCTCTCCCTGCTGCCCTGAGGCTGCTGGGCCAAAGAGGTCTTGGGCATCCAGCCCCTTGCTGGTCCCTTCCCTCTGACGAGGCCCTCTGAGCTCCAGCCCCTTGCAGTGTGGAGACAGACCCTGCCAGCCACCTCCTCTCCAAGGAGGCCTCAAGCGAGGCCTAGGCCCAGGGGAAAGGCACCAGCGGGGATGAGCCTGGGGAGGCGCCCGGGCATGTCTGGACCCAGTCCCCGCAGCCTGCCCCTTGCTGGGGCAGTACCCCCGGAGGCCAGGAAGGTCTGGGCAAGGCTGGCCAGGGGCAGGGGCCCTGCTGGGTCCTGCCCCTGGCCTGTGGGGCCTCTGAGCACAACCGGCCCTCTCCCGCTGGAAGACCTCCCCGGCTGCCTCCAAAGGCCGCTTTGCAAGCACTCTCGCCGGCTGCTCCCGCCAGCCGCGCACAACGCTCCCAAACACGGGAGAAAAGCGCTTCGGGGTGGTGCTCTCTCCCGGCCCTTGCCCCTGAGCCTGGGGGCCAGGCAGGGGGTCCACACTCCCAGGCCAAGGCAGAACCACATGCACACGTCTGTTCCTGCCCCCTGCACTGGCAGAGAGCTCGGGGGAGCCAGAGTCTGTCAGGCAGCTGCTGGGCTGGCCGCCTGTGTGGGAAGGGGCAGAGCCGACCTAGGGGCACACTGGGCCTCTTGCTCTCCCTGCTGCCCTGAGGCTGCTGGGCCAAAGAGGTCTTGGGCATCCAGCCCCTTGCTGGTCCCTTCCCTCTGACGAGGCCCTCTGAGCTCCAGCCCCTTGCAGTGTGGAGACAGACCCTGCCAGCCACCTCCTCTCCAAGGAGGCCTCAAGCGAGGCCTAGGCCCAGGGGAAAGGCACCAGCGGGGATGAGCCTGGGGAGGCGCCCGGGCATGTCTGGACCCAGTCCCCGCAGCCTGCCCCTTGCTGGGGCAGTACCCCCGGAGGCCAGGAAGGTCTGGGCAAGGCTGGCCAGGGGCAGGGGCCCTGCTGGGTCCTGCCCCTGGCCTGTGGGGCCTCTGAGCACAACCGGCCCTCTCCCGCTGGAAGACCTCCCCGGCTGCCTCCAAAGGCCGCTTTGCAAGCACTCTCGCCGGCTGCTCCCGCCAGCCGCGCACAACGCTCCCAAGCCCGGGAGAAAAGCGCTTCGGGGTGGTGCTCTCTCCCGGCCCTTGCCCCTGAGCCTGGGGGCCAGGCAGGGGGCCCACACTCCCAGGCCAAGGCAGAACCACATGCACACGTCTGTTCCTGCCCCCTGCACCGGCAGAGAGCTCGGGGGAGCCAGAGTCTGTCAGGCAGCTGCTGGGCTGGCCGCCTGTGTGGGAAGGGGCAGAGCCGACCGAGGGGCCCCCTGGGCCTCTTGCTCTCCCTGCTGCCCTGAGGCTGCTGGGCCAAAGAGGTCTTGGGCATCCAGCCCCTTGCTGGTCCCTTCCCACTGACGAGGCCCTCTGAGCTCCAGCCCCTTGCAGTGTGGAGACAGACCCTGCCAGCCACCTCCTCTCCAAGGAGGCCTCAAGCGAGGCCTAGGCCCAGGGGAAAGGCACCAGCGGGGATGAGCCTGGGGAGGCGCCCGGGCATGTCTGGACCCAGTCCCCGCAGCCTGCCCCTTGCTGGGGCAGTACCCCCGGAGGCCAGGAAGGTCTGGGCAAGGCTGGCCAGGGGCAGGGGCCCTGCTGGGTCCTGCCCCTGGCCTGTGGGGCCTCTGAGCACAACCGGCCCTCTCCCGCTGGAAGACCTCCCCGGCTGCCTCCAAAGGCCGCTTTGCAAGCACTCTCGCCGGCTGCTCCCGCCAGCCGCGCACAACGCTCCCAAGCCCGGGAGAAAAGCGCTTCGGGGTGGTGCTCTCTCCCGGCCCTTGCCCCTGAGCCTGGGGGCCAGGCAGGGGGTCCACACTCCCAGGCCAAGGCAGAACCACATGCACACGTCTGTTCCTGCCCCCTGCACCGGCAGAGAGCTTGGGGGAGCCAGAGTCTGTCAGGCAGCTGCTGGGCTGGCCGCCTGTGTGGGAAGGGGCAGAGCCGACCTAGGGGCACACTGGGCCTCTTGCTCTCCCTGCTGACCTGAGGCTGCTGGGCCAAAGAGGTCTTGGGCATCCAGCCCCTTGCTGGTCCCTTCCCTCTGACGAGGCCCTCTGAGCTCCAGCCCCTTGCAGTGTGGAGACAGCCCCTGCCAGCAACCTCCTCTCCAAGGAGGCCTCAAGCGAGGCCTAGGCCCAGGGGAAAGGCACCAGCGGGGATGAGCCTGGGGAGGCGCCCGGGCATGTCTGGACCCAGTCCCCGCAGCCTGCCCCTTGCTGGGGCAGTACCCCCGGAGGCCAGGAAGGTCTGGGCAAGGCAGGCCAGGGGCAGGGGCCCTGCTGGGTCCTGCCCCTGGCCTGTGGGGCCTCTGAGCACAACGGGCCCTCTCCCGCTGGAAGACCTCCCCGGCTGCCTCCAAAGGCCGCTTTGCAAGCACTCTCGCCGGCTGTTCCCGCCAGCCGCGCACGACGCTCCCAAGCCCGGGAGAAAAGCGCTTCGGGGTGGTGCTCTCTCCCGGCCCTTGCCCCTGAGCCTGGGGGCCAGGCAGGGGGTCCACACTCCCAGGCCAAGGCAGAACCACATGCACACGTCTGTTCCTGCCCCCTGCACCGGCAGAGAGCTCGGGGGAGCCAGAGTCTGTCAGGCAGCTGCTGGGCTGGCCGCCTGTGTGGGAAGGGGCAGAGCCGACCTAGGGGCACACTGGGCCTCTTGCTCTCCCTGCTGCCCTGAGGCTGCTGGGCCAAAGAGGTCTTGGGCATCCAGCCCCTTGCTGGTCCCTTCCCTCTGACGAGGCCCTCTGAGCTCCAGCCCCTTGCAGTGTGGAGACAGCCCCTGCCAGCAACCTCTTCTCCAAGGAGGCCTCAAGCGAGGCCTAGGCCCAGGGGAAAGGCACCAGCGGGGATGAGCCTGGGGAGGCGCCCGGGCATGTCTGGACCCAGTCCCCGCAGCCTGCCCCTTGCTGGGGCAGTACCCCCGGAGGCCAGGAAGGTCTGGGCAAGGCTGGCCAGGGGCAGGGGCCCTGCTGGGTCCTGCCCCTGGCCTGTGGGGCCTCTGAGCACAACCGGCCCTCTCCCGCTGGAAGACCTCCCCGGCTGCCTCCAAAGGCCGCTTGGCAAGCACTCTGGCCGGCTGTTCCCGCCAGCCGCGCACAACGCTCCCAAGCCCGGGAGAAAAGCGCTTCGGGGTGGTGCTCTCTCCCGGCCCTTGCCCCTGAGCCTGGGGGCCAGGCAGGGGGTCCACACTCCCAGGCCAAGGCAGAACCACATGCACACGTCTGTTCCTGCCCCCTGCACCGGCAGAGAGCTCGGGGGAGCCAGAGTCTGTCAGGCAGCTGCTGGGCTGGCCGCCTGTGTGGGAAGGGGCAGAGCCGACCTAGGGGCACACTGGGCCTCTTGCTCTCCCTGCTGCCCTGAGGCTGCTGGGCCAAAGAGGTCTTGGGCATCCAGCCCCTTGCTGGTCCCTTCCCTCTGACGAGGCCCTCTGAGCTCCAGCCCCTTGCAGTGTGGAGACAGCCCCTGCCAGCAACCTCCTCTCCAAGGAGGCCTCAAGCGAGGCCTAGGCCCAGGGGAAAGGCACCAGCGGGGATGAGCCTGGGGAGGCGCCCGGGCATGTCTGGACCCAGTCCCCGCAGCCTGCCCCTTGCTGGGGCAGTACCCCCGGAGGCCAGGAAGGTCTGGGCAAGGCTGGCCAGGGGCAGGGGCCCTGCTGGGTCCTGCCCCTGGCCTGTGGGGCCTCTGAGCACAACCGGCCCTCTCCCGCTGGAAGACCTCCCCGGCTGCCTCCAAAGGCCGCTTTGCAAGCACTCTCGCCGGCTGCTCCCGCCAGCCGCGCACAATGCTCCCAAACCCGGGAGAAAAGCGCTTCGGGGTGGTGCTCTCTCCCGGCCCTTGCCCCTGAGCCTGGGGGCCAGGCAGGGGGTCCACACTCCCAGGCCAAGGCAGAACCACATGCACACATCTGTTCCTGCCCCCTGCACCGGCAGAGAGCTCGGGGGAGCCAGAGTCTGTCAGGCAGCTGCTGGGCTGGCCGCCTGTGTGGGAAGGGGCAGAGCCGACCTAGGGGCACACTGGGCCTCTTGCTCTCCCTGCTGCCCTGAGGCTGCTGGGCCAAAGAGGTCTTGGGCATCCAGCCCCTTGCTGGTCCCTTCCCTCTGACGAGGCCCTCTGAGCTCCAGCACCTTGCAGTGTGGAGACAGCCCCTGCCAGCAACCTCGTCTCCAAGGAGGCCTCAAGCGAGGCCTAGGCCCAGGGGAAAGGCACCAGCGGGGATGAGCCTGGGGAGGCGCCCGGGCATGTCTGGACCCAGTCCCCGCAGCCTGCCCCTTGCTGGGGCAGTACCCCCGGAGGCCAGGAAGGTCTGGGCAAGGCTGGCCAGGGGCAGGGGCCCTGCTGGGTCCTGCCCCTGGCCTGTGGGGCCTCTGAGCACAACCGGCCCTCTCCCGCTGGAAGACCTCCCCGGCTGCCTCCAAAGGCCGCTTTGCAAGCACTCTCGCCGGCTGCTCCCGCCAGCCGCGCACAACGCTCCCAAACCCGGGAGAAAAGCGCTTCGGGGTGGTGCTCTCTCCCGGCCCTTGCCCCTGAGCCTGGGGGCCAGGCAGGGGGTCCACACTCCCAGGCCAAGGCAGAACCACATGCACACGTCTGTTCCTGCCCCCTGCACCGGCAGAGAGCTCGGGGGAGCCAGAGTCTGTCAGGCAGCTGCTGGGCTGGCCGCCTGTGTGGGAAGGGGCAGAGCCGACCTAGGGGCACACTGGGCCTCTTGCTCTCCCTGCTGCCCTGAGGCTGCTGGGCCAAAGAGGTCTTGGGCATCCAGCCCCTTGCTGGTCCCTTCCCTCTGACGAGGCCCTCTGAGCTCCAGCCCCTTGCAGTGTGGAGACAGCCCCTGCCAGCAACCTCCTCTCCAAGGAGGCCTCAAGCGAGGCCTAGGCCCAGGGGAAAGGCACCAGCGGGGATGAGCCTGGGGAGGCGCCCGGGCATGTCTGGACCCAGTCCCCGCAGCCTGCCCCTTGCTGGGGCAGTACCCCCGGAGGCCAGGAAGGTCTGGGCAAGGCTGGCCAGGGGCAGGGGCCCTGCTGGGTCCTGCCCCTGGCCTGTGGGGCCTCTGAGCACAACCGGCCCTCTCCCGCTGGAAGACCTCCCCGGCTGCCTCCAAAGGCCGCTTTGCAAGCACTCTCGCCGGCTGTTCCCGCCAGCCGCGCACAATGCTCCCAAGCCCGGGAGAAAAGCGCTTCGGGGTGGTGCTCTCTCCCGGCCCTTGCCCCTGAGCCTGGGGGCCAGGCAGGGGGTCCACACTCCCAGGCCAAGGCAGAACCACATGCACACGTCTGTTCCTGCTCCCTGCACCGGCAGAGAGCTCGGGGGAGCCAGAGTCTGTCAGGCAGCTGCTGGGCTGGCCGCCTGTGTGGGAAGGGGCAGAGCCGACCTAGGGGCACACTGGGCCTCTTGCTCTCCCTGCTGCCCTGAGGCTGCTGGGCCAAAGAGGTCTTGGGCATCCAGCCCCTTGCTGGTCCCTTCCCTCTGACGAGGCCCTCTGAGCTCCAGCCCCTTGCAGTGTGGAGACAGCCCCTGCCAGCAACCTCCTCTCCAAGGAGGCCTCAAGCGAGGCCTAGGCCCAGGGGAAAGGCACCAGCGGGGATGAGCCTGGGGAGGCGCCCGGGCATGTCTGGACCCAGTCCCCGCAGCCTGCCCCTTGCTGGGGCAGTACCCCCGGAGGCCAGGAAGGTCTGGGCAAGGCTGGCCAGGGGCAGGGGCCCTGCTGGGTCCTGCCCCTGGCCTGTGGGGCCTCTGAGCACAACCGGCCCTCTCCCGCTGGAAGACCTCCCCGGCTGCCTCCAAAGGCCGCTTTGCAAGCACTCTCGCCGGCTGTTCCCGCCAGCCGCGCACAACGCTCCCAAGCCCGGGAGAAAAGCGCTTCGGGGTGGTGCTCTCTCCCGGCCCTTGCCCCTGAGCCTGGGGGCCAGGCAGGGGGTCCACACTCCCAGGCCAAGGCAGAACCACATGCACACGTCTGTTCCTGCCCCCTGCACCGGCAGAGAGCTCGGGGGAGCCAGAGTCTGTCAGGCAGCTGCTGGGCTGGCCGCCTGTGTGGGAAGGGGCAGAGCCGACCTAGGGGCACACTGGGCCTCTTGCTCTCCCTGCTGCCCTGAGGCTGCTGGGCCAAAGAGGTCTTGGGCATCCAGCCCCTTGCTGGTCCCTTCCCTCTGACGAGGCCCTCTGAGCTCCAGCCCCTTGCAGTGTGGAGACAGCCCCTGCCAGCAACCTCCTCTCGAAGGAGGCCTCAAGCGAGGCCTAGGCCCAGGGGAAAGGCACCAGCGGGGATGAGCCTGGGGAGGCGCCCGGGCATGTCTGGACCCAGTCCCCGCAGCCTGCCCCTTGCTGGGGCAGTACCCCCGGAGGCCAGGAAGGTCTGGGCAAGGCTGGCCAGGGGCAGGGGCCCTGCTGGGTCCTGCCCCTGGCCTGTGGGGCCTCTGAGCACAACCGGCCCTCTCCCGCTGGAAGACCTCCCCGGCTGCCTCCAAAGGCCGCTTTGCAAGCACTCTCGCCGGCTGCTCCCGCCAGCCGCGCACAATGCTCCCAAACCCGGGAGAAAAGCGCTTCGGGGTGGTGCTCTCTCCCGGCCCTTGCCCCTGAGCCTGGGGGCCAGGCAGGGGGTCCACACTCCCAGGCCAAGGCAGAACCACATGCACACGTCTGTTCCTGCCCCCTGCACCGGCAGAGAGCTCGGGGGAGCCAGAGTCTGTCAGGCAGCTGCTGGGCTGGCCGCCTGTGTGGGAAGGGGCAGAGCCGACCTAGGGGCACACTGGGCCTCTTGCTCTCCCTGCTGCCCTGAGGCTGCTGGGCCAAAGAGGTCTTGGGCATCCAGCCCATTGCTGGTCCCTTCCCTCTGACGAGGCCCTCTGAGCTCCAGCCCCTTGCAGTGTGGAGACAGCCCCTGCCAGCAACCTCCTCTCCAAGGAGGCCTCAAGCGAGGCCTAGGCCCAGGGGAAAGGCACCAGCGGGGATGAGCCTGGGGAGGCGCCCGGGCATGTCTGGACCCAGTCCCCGCAGCCTGCCCCTTGCTGGGGCAGTACCCCCGGAGGCCAGGAAGGTCTGGGCAAGGCTGGCCAGGGGCAGGGGCCCTGCTGGGTCCTGCCCCTGGCCTGTGGGGCCTCTGAGCACAACCGGCCCTCTCCCGCTGGAAGACCTCCCCGGCTGCCTCCAAAGGCCGCTTTGCAAGCACTCTCGCCGGCTGCTCCCGCCAGCCGCGCACAACGCTCCCAAGCCCGGGAGAAAAGCGCTTCGGGGTGGTGCTCTCTCCCGGCCCTTGCCCCTGAGCCTGGGGGCCAGGCAGGGGGTTCACACTCCCAGGCCAAGGCAGAACCACATGCCCACGTCTGTTCCTGCCCCCTGCACCGGCAGAGAGCTCGGGGGAGCCAGAGTCTGTCAGGCAGCTGCTGGGCTGGCCGCCTGTGTGGGAAGGGGCAGAGCCGACCTAGGGGCACACTGGGCCTCTTGCTCTCCCTGCTGCCCTGAGGCTGCTGGGCCAAAGAGGTCTTGGGCATCCAGCCCCTTGCTGGTCCCTTCCCTCTGACGAGGCCCTCTGAGCTCCAGCACCTTGCAGTGTGGAGACAGCCCCTGCCAGCAACCTCCTCTCCAAGGAGGCCTCAAGCGAGGCCTAGGCCCAGGGGAAAGGCACCAGCGGGGATGAGCCTGGGGAGGCGCCCGGGCATGTCTGGACCCAGTCCCCGCAGCCTGCCCCTTGCTGGGGCAGTACCCCCGGAGGCCAGGAAGGTCTGGGCAAGGCTGGCCAGGGGCAGGGGCCCTGCTGGGTCCTGCCCCTGGCCTGTGGGGCCTCTGAGCACAACCGGCCCTCTCCCGCTGGAAGACCTCCCCGGCTGCCTCCAAAGGCCGCTTTGCAAGCACTCTCGCCGGCTGTTCCCGCCAGCCGCGCACAACGCTCCCAAGCCCGGGAGAAAAGCGCTTCGGGGTGGTGCTCTCTCCCGGCCCTTGCCCCTGAGCCTGGGGGCCAGGCAGGGGGTCCACACTCCCAGGCCAAGGCAGAACCACATGCACACGTCTGTTCCTGCTCCCTGCACCGGCAGAGAGCTCGGGGGAGCCAGAGTCCGTCAGGCAGCTGCTGGGCTGGCCGCCTGTGTGGGAAGGGGCAGAGCCGACCTAGGGGCACACTGGGCCTCTTGCTCTCCCTGCTGCCCTGAGGCTGCTGGGCCAAAGAGGTCTTGGGCATCCAGCCCCTTGCTGGTCCCTTCCCTCTGACGAGGCCCTCTGAGCTCCAGCCCCTTGCAGTGTGGAGACAGCCCCTGCCAGCAACCTCCTCTCCAAGGAGGCCTCAAGCGAGGCCTAGGCCCAGGGGAAAGGCACCAGCGGGGATGAGCCTGGGGAGGCGCCCGGGCATGTCTGGACCCAGTCCCCACAGCCTGCCCCTTGCTGGGGCAGTACCCCCGGAGGCCAGGAAGGTCTGGGCAAGGCTGGCCAGGGGCAGGGGCCCTGCTGGGTCCTGCCCCTGGCCTGTGGGGCCTCTGAGCACAACCGGCCCTCTCCCGCTGGAAGACCTCCCCGGCTGCCTCCAAAGGCCGCTTTGCAAGCACTCTCGCCGGCTGCTCCCGCCAGCCGCGCACAACGCTCCCAAACCCGGGAGAAAAGCGCTTCGGGGTGGTGCTCTCTCCCGGCCCTTGCCCCTGAGCCTGGGGGCCAGGCAGGGGGTTCACACTCCCAGGCCAAGGCAGAACCACATGCACACGTCTGTTCCTGCCCCCTGCACCGGCAGAGAGCTCGGGGGAGCCAGAGTCTGTCAGGCAGCTGCTGGGCTGGCCGCCTGTGTGGGAAGGGGCAGAGCCGACCTAGGGGCACACTGGGCCTCTTGCTCTCCCTGCTGCCCTGAGGCTGCTGGGCCAAAGAGGTCTTGGGCATCCAGCCCCTTGCTGGTCCCTTCCCTCTGACGAGGCCCTCTGAGCTCCAGCCCCTTGCAGTGTGGAGACAGCCCCTGCCAGCAACCTCCTCTCCAAGGAGGCCTCAAGCGAGGCCTAGGCCCAGGGGAAAGGCACCAGCGGGGATGAGCCGGGGGAGGCGCCCGGGCATGTCTGGACCCAGTCCCCGCAGCCTGCCCCTTGCTGGGGCAGTACCCCCGGAGGCCAGGAAGGTCTGGGCAAGGCTGGCCAGGGGCAGGGGCCCTGCTGGGTCCTGCCCCTGGCCTGTGGGGCCTCTGAGCACAACCGGCCCTCTCCCGCTGGAAGACCTCCCCGGCTGCCTCCAAAGGCCGCTTTGCAAGCACTCTCGCCGGCTGCTCCCGCCAGCCGCGCACAACGCTCCCAAACACGGGAGAAAAGCGCTTCGGGGTGGTGCTCTCTCCCGGCCCTTGCCCCTGAGCCTGGGGGCCAGGCAGGGGGTCCACACTCCCAGGCCAAGGCAGAACCACATGCACACGTCTGTTCCTGCCCCCTGCACTGGCAGAGAGCTCGGGGGAGCCAGAGTCTGTCAGGCAGCTGCTGGGCTGGCCGCCTGTGTGGGAAGGGGCAGAGCCGACCTAGGGGCACACTGGGCCTCTTGCTCTCCCTGCTGCCCTGAGGCTGCTGGGCCAAAGAGGTCTTGGGCATCCAGCCCCTTGCTGGTCCCTTCCCTCTGACGAGGCCCTCTGAGCTCCAGCCCCTTGCAGTGTGGAGACAGACCCTGCCAGCCACCTCCTCTCCAAGGAGGCCTCAAGCGAGGCCTAGGCCCAGGGGAACGGCACCAGCGGGGATGAGCCTGGGGAGGCGCCCGGGCATGTCTGGACCCAGTCCCCGCAGCCTGCCCCTTGCTGGGGCAGTACCCCCGGAGGCCAGGAAGGTCTGGGCAAGGCTGGCCAGGGGCAGGGGCCCTGCTGGGTCCTGCCCCTGGCCTGTGGGGCCTCTGAGCACAACCGGCCCTCTCCCGCTGGAAGACCTCCCCGGCTGCCTCCAAAGGCCGCTTTGCAAGCACTCTCGCCGGCTGCTCCCGCCAGCCGCGCACAACGCTCCCAAGCCCGGGAGAAAAGCGCTTCGGGGTGGTGCTCTCTCCCGGCCCTTGCCCCTGAGCCTGGGGGCCAGGCAGGGGGTCCACACTCCCAGGCCAAGGCAGAACCACATGCACACGTCTGTTCCTGCCCCCTGCACCGGCAGAGAGCTCGGGGGAGCCAGAGTCTGTCAGGCAGCTGCTGGGCTGGCCGCCTGTGTGGGAAGGGGCAGAGCCGACCGAGGGGCCCCCTGGGCCTCTTGCTCTCCCTGCTGCCCTGAGGCTGCTGGGCCAAAGAGGTCTTGGGCATCCAGCCCCTTGCTGGTCCCTTCCCTCTGACGAGGCCCTCTGAGCTCCAGCCCCTTGCAGTGTGGAGACAGACCCTGCCAGCCACCTCCTCTCCAAGGAGGCCTCAAGCGAGGCCTAGGCCCAGGGGAAAGGCACCAGCGGGGATGAGCCTGGGGAGGCGCCCGGGCATGTCTGGACCCAGTCCCCGCAGCCTGCCCCTTGCTGGGGCAGTACCCCCGGAGGCCAGGAAGGTCTGGGCAAGGCTGGCCAGGGGCAGGGGCCCTGCTGGGTCCTGCCCCTGGCCTGTGGGGCCTCTGAGCACAACCGGCCCTCTCCCGCTGGAAGACCTCCCCGGCTGCCTCCAAAGGCCGCTTTGCAAGCACTCTCGCCGGCTGCTCCCGCCAGCCGCGCACAACGCTCCCAAACACGGGAGAAAAGCGCTTCGGGGTGGTGCTCTCTCCCGGCCCTTGCCCCTGAGCCTGGGGGCCAGGCAGGGGGTCCACACTCCCAGGCCAAGGCAGAACCACATGCACACGTCTGTTCCTGCCCCCTGCACTGGCAGAGAGCTCGGGGGAGCCAGAGTCTGTCAGGCAGCTGCTGGGCTGGCCGCCTGTGTGGGAAGGGGCAGAGCCGACCTAGGGGCACACTGGGCCTCTTGCTCTCCCTGCTGCCCTGAGGCTGCTGGGCCAAAGAGGTCTTGGGCATCCAGCCCCTTGCTGGTCCCTTCCCTCTGACGAGGCCCTCTGAGCTCCAGCCCCTTGCAGTGTGGAGACAGACCCTGCCAGCCACCTCCTCTCCAAGGAGGCCTCAAGCGAGGCCTAGGCCCAGGGGAAAGGCACCAGCGGGGATGAGCCTGGGGAGGCGCCCGGGCATGTCTGGACCCAGTCCCCGCAGCCTGCCCCTTGCTGGGGCAGTACCCCCGGAGGCCAGGAAGGTCTGGGCAAGGCTGGCCAGGGGCAGGGGCCCTGCTGGGTCCTGCCCCTGGCCTGTGGGGCCTCTGAGCACAACCGGCCCTCTCCCGCTGGAAGACCTCCCCGGCTGCCTCCAAAGGCCGCTTTGCAAGCACTCTCGCCGGCTGCTCCCGCCAGCCGCGCACAACGCTCCCAAGCCCGGGAGAAAAGCGCTTCGGGGTGGTGCTCTCTCCCGGCCCTTGCCCCTGAGCCTGGGGGCCAGGCAGGGGGTCCACACTCCCAGGCCAAGGCAGAACCACATGCACACGTCTGTTCCTGCCCCCTGCACCGGCAGAGAGCTCGGGGGAGCCAGAGTCTGTCAGGCAGCTGCTGGGCTGGCCGCCTGTGTGGGAAGGGGCAGAGCCGACCGAGGGGCCCCCTGGGCCTCTTGCTCTCCCTGCTGCCCTGAGGCTGCTGGGCCAAAGAGGTCTTGGGCATCCAGCCCCTTGCTGGTCCCTTCCCACTGACGAGGCCCTCTGAGCTCCAGCCCCTTGCAGTGTGGAGACAGACCCTGCCAGCCACCTCCTCTCCAAGGAGGCCTCAAGCGAGGCCTAGGCCCAGGGGAAAGGCACCAGCGGGGATGAGCCTGGGGAGGCGCCCGGGCATGTCTGGACCCAGTCCCCGCAGCCTGCCCCTTGCTGGGGCAGTACCCCCGGAGGCCAGGAAGGTCTGGGCAAGGCTGGCCAGGGGCAGGGGCCCTGCTGGGTCCTGCCCCTGGCCTGTGGGGCCTCTGAGCACAACCGGCCCTCTCCCGCTGGAAGACCTCCCCGGCTGCCTCCAAAGGCCGCTTTGCAAGCACTCTGGCCGGCTGCTCCCGCCAGCCGCGCACAACGCTCCCAAGCCCGGGAGAAAAGCGCTTCGGGGTGGTGCTCTCTCCCGGCCCTTGCCCCTGAGCCTGGGGGCCAGGCAGGGGGTCCACACTCCCAGGCCAAGGCAGAACCACATGCACACGTCTGTTCCTGCCCCCTGCACCGGCAGAGAGCTTGGGGGAGCCAGAGTCTGTCAGGCAGCTGCTGGGCTGGCCGCCTGTGTGGGAAGGGGCAGAGCCGACCTAGGGGCACACTGGGCCTCTTGCTCTCCCTGCTGACCTGAGGCTGCTGGGCCAAAGAGGTCTTGGGCATCCAGCCCCTTGCTGGTCCCTTCCCTCTGACGAGGCCCTCTGAGCTCCAGCCCCTTGCAGTGTGGAGACAGCCCCTGCCAGCAACCTCCTCTCCAAGGAGGCCTCAAGCGAGGCCTAGGCCCAGGGGAAAGGCACCAGCGGGGATGAGCCTGGGGAGGCGCCCGGGCATGTCTGGACCCAGTCCCCGCAGCCTGCCCCTTGCTGGGGCAGTACCCCCGGAGGCCAGGAAGGTCTGGGCAAGGCAGGCCAGGGGCAGGGGCCCTGCTGGGTCCTGCCCCTGGCCTGTGGGGCCTCTGAGCACAACGGGCCCTCTCCCGCTGGAAGACCTCCCCGGCTGCCTCCAAAGGCCGCTTTGCAAGCACTCTCGCCGGCTGTTCCCGCCAGCCGCGCACAACGCTCCCAAGCCCGGGAGAAAAGCGCTTCGGGGTGGTGCTCTCTCCCGGCCCTTGCCCCTGAGCCTGGGGGCCAGGCAGGGGGTCCACACTCCCAGGCCAAGGCAGAACCACATGCACACGTCTGTTCCTGCCCCCTGCACCGGCAGAGAGCTCGGGGGAGCCAGAGTCTGTCAGGCAGCTGCTGGGCTGGCCGCCTGTGTGGGAAGGGGCAGAGCCGACCTAGGGGCACACTGGGCCTCTTGCTCTCCCTGCTGCCCTGAGGCTGCTGGGCCAAAGAGGTCTTGGGCATCCAGCCCCTTGCTGGTCCCTTCCCTCTGACGAGGCCCTCTGAGCTCCAGCCCCTTGCAGTGTGGAGACAGCCCCTGCCAGCAACCTCCTCTCCAAGGAGGCCTCAAGCGAGGCCTAGGCCCAGGGGAAAGGCACCAGCGGGGATGAGCCTGGGGAGGCGCCCGGGCATGTCTGGACCCAGTCCCCGCAGCCTGCCCCTTGCTGGGGCAGTACCCCCGGAGGCCAGGAAGGTCTGGGCAAGGCTGGCCAGGGGCAGGGGCCCTGCTGGGTCCTGCCCCTGGCCTGTGGGGCCTCTGAGCACAACCGGCCCTCTCCCGCTGGAAGACCTCCCCGGCTGCCTCCAAAGGCCGCTTGGCAAGCACTCTGGCCGGCTGTTCCCGCCAGCCGCGCACAACGCTCCCAAGCCCGGGAGAAAAGCGCTTCGGGGTGGTGCTCTCTCCCGGCCCTTGCCCCTGAGCCTGGGGGCCAGGCAGGGGGTCCACACTCCCAGGCCAAGGCAGAACCACATGCACACGTCTGTTCCTGCCCCCTGCACCGGCAGAGAGCTCGGGGGAGCCAGAGTCTGTCAGGCAGCTGCTGGGCTGGCCGCCTGTGTGGGAAGGGGCAGAGCCGACCTAGGGGCACACTGGGCCTCTTGCTCTCCCTGCTGCCCTGAGGCTGCTGGGCCAAAGAGGTCTTGGGCATCCAGCCCCTTGCTGGTCCCTTCCCTCTGACGAGGCCCTCTGAGCTCCAGCCCCTTGCAGTGTGGAGACAGCCCCTGCCAGCAACCTCCTCTCCAAGGAGGCCTCAAGCGAGGCCTAGGCCCAGGGGAAAGGCACCAGCGGGGATGAGCCTGGGGAGGCGCCCGGGCATGTCTGGACCCAGTCCCCGCAGCCTGCCCCTTGCTGGGGCAGTACCCCCGGAGGCCAGGAAGGTCTGGGCAAGGCTGGCCAGGGGCAGGGGCCCTGCTGGGTCCTGCCCCTGGCCTGTGGGGCCTCTGAGCACAACCGGCCCTCTCCCGCTGGAAGACCTCCCCGGCTGCCTCCAAAGGCCGCTTTGCAAGCACTCTCGCCGGCTGCTCCCGCCAGCCGCGCACAATGCTCCCAAACCCGGGAGAAAAGCGCTTCGGGGTGGTGCTCTCTCCCGGCCCTTGCCCCTGAGCCTGGGGGCCAGGCAGGGGGTCCACACTCCCAGGCCAAGGCAGAACCACATGCACACATCTGTTCCTGCCCCCTGCACCGGCAGAGAGCTCGGGGGAGCCAGAGTCTGTCAGGCAGCTGCTGGGCTGGCCGCCTGTGTGGGAAGGGGCAGAGCCGACCTAGGGGCACACTGGGCCTCTTGCTCTCCCTGCTGCCCTGAGGCTGCTGGGCCAAAGAGGTCTTGGGCATCCAGCCCCTTGCTGGTCCCTTCCCTCTGACGAGGCCCTCTGAGCTCCAGCCCCTTGCAGTGTGGAGACAGCCCCTGCCAGCAACCTCGTCTCCAAGGAGGCCTCAAGCGAGGCCTAGGCCCAGGGGAAAGGCACCAGCGGGGATGAGCCTGGGGAGGCGCCCGGGCATGTCTGGACCCAGTCCCCGCAGCCTGCCCCTTGCTGGGGCAGTACCCCCGGAGGCCAGGAAGGTCTGGGCAAGGCTGGCCAGGGGCAGGGGCCCTGCTGGGTCCTGCCCCTGGCCTGTGGGGCCTCTGAGCACAACCGGCCCTCTCCCGCTGGAAGACCTCCCCGGCTGCCTCCAAAGGCCGCTTTGCAAGCACTCTCGCCGGCTGCTCCCGCCAGCCGCGCACAACGCTCCCAAGCCCGGGAGAAAAGCGCTTCGGGGTGGTGCTCTCTCCCGGCCCTTGCCCCTGAGCCTGGGGGCCAGGCAGGGGGTCCACACTCCCAGGCCAAGGCAGAACCACATGCACACGTCTGTTCCTGCCCCCTGCACCGGCAGAGAGCTCGGGGGAGCCAGAGTCTGTCAGGCAGCTGCTGGGCTGGCCGCCTGTGTGGGAAGGGGCAGAGCCGACCGAGGGGCCCCCTGGGCCTCTTGCTCTCCCTGCTGCCCTGAGGCTGCTGGGCCAAAGAGGTCTTGGGCATCCAGCCCCTTGCTGGTCCCTTCCCTCTGACGAGGCCCTCTGAGCTCCAGCCCCTTGCAGTGTGGAGACAGACCCTGCCAGCCACCTCCTCTCCAAGGAGGCCTCAAGCGAGGCCTAGGCCCAGGGGAAAGGCACCAGCGGGGATGAGCCTGGGGAGGCGCCCGGGCATGTCTGGACCCAGTCCCCGCAGCCTGCCCCTTGCTGGGGCAGTACCCCCGGAGGCCAGGAAGGTCTGGGCAAGGCTGGCCAGGGGCAGGGGCCCTGCTGGGTCCTGCCCCTGGCCTGTGGGGCCTCTGAGCACAACCGGCCCTCTCCCGCTGGAAGACCTCCCCGGCTGCCTCCAAAGGCCGCTTTGCAAGCACTCTCGCCGGCTGCTCCCGCCAGCCGCGCACAACGCTCCCAAACACGGGAGAAAAGCGCTTCGGGGTGGTGCTCTCTCCCGGCCCTTGCCCCTGAGCCTGGGGGCCAGGCAGGGGGTCCACACTCCCAGGCCAAGGCAGAACCACATGCACACGTCTGTTCCTGCCCCCTGCACTGGCAGAGAGCTCGGGGGAGCCAGAGTCTGTCAGGCAGCTGCTGGGCTGGCCGCCTGTGTGGGAAGGGGCAGAGCCGACCTAGGGGCACACTGGGCCTCTTGCTCTCCCTGCTGCCCTGAGGCTGCTGGGCCAAAGAGGTCTTGGGCATCCAGCCCCTTGCTGGTCCCTTCCCTCTGACGAGGCCCTCTGAGCTCCAGCCCCTTGCAGTGTGGAGACAGACCCTGCCAGCCACCTCCTCTCCAAGGAGGCCTCAAGCGAGGCCTAGGCCCAGGGGAAAGGCACCAGCGGGGATGAGCCTGGGGAGGCGCCCGGGCATGTCTGGACCCAGTCCCCGCAGCCTGCCCCTTGCTGGGGCAGTACCCCCGGAGGCCAGGAAGGTCTGGGCAAGGCTGGCCAGGGGCAGGGGCCCTGCTGGGTCCTGCCCCTGGCCTGTGGGGCCTCTGAGCACAACCGGCCCTCTCCCGCTGGAAGACCTCCCCGGCTGCCTCCAAAGGCCGCTTTGCAAGCACTCTCGCCGGCTGCTCCCGCCAGCCGCGCACAACGCTCCCAAGCCCGGGAGAAAAGCGCTTCGGGGTGGTGCTCTCTCCCGGCCCTTGCCCCTGAGCCTGGGGGCCAGGCAGGGGGTCCACACTCCCAGGCCAAGGCAGAACCACATGCACACGTCTGTTCCTGCCCCCTGCACCGGCAGAGAGCTCGGGGGAGCCAGAGTCTGTCAGGCAGCTGCTGGGCTGGCCGCCTGTGTGGGAAGGGGCAGAGCCGACCGAGGGGCCCCCTGGGCCTCTTGCTCTCCCTGCTGCCCTGAGGCTGCTGGGCCAAAGAGGTCTTGGGCATCCAGCCCCTTGCTGGTCCCTTCCCACTGACGAGGCCCTCTGAGCTCCAGCCCCTTGCAGTGTGGAGACAGACCCTGCCAGCCACCTCCTCTCCAAGGAGGCCTCAAGCGAGGCCTAGGCCCAGGGGAAAGGCACCAGCGGGGATGAGCCTGGGGAGGCGCCCGGGCATGTCTGGACCCAGTCCCCGCAGCCTGCCCCTTGCTGGGGCAGTACCCCCGGAGGCCAGGAAGGTCTGGGCAAGGCTGGCCAGGGGCAGGGGCCCTGCTGGGTCCTGCCCCTGGCCTGTGGGGCCTCTGAGCACAACCGGCCCTCTCCCGCTGGAAGACCTCCCCGGCTGCCTCCAAAGGCCGCTTTGCAAGCACTCTGGCCGGCTGCTCCCGCCAGCCGCGCACAACGCTCCCAAGCCCGGGAGAAAAGCGCTTCGGGGTGGTGCTCTCTCCCGGCCCTTGCCCCTGAGCCTGGGGGCCAGGCAGGGGGTCCACACTCCCAGGCCAAGGCAGAACCACATGCACACGTCTGTTCCTGCCCCCTGCACCGGCAGAGAGCTTGGGGGAGCCAGAGTCTGTCAGGCAGCTGCTGGGCTGGCCGCCTGTGTGGGAAGGGGCAGAGCCGACCTAGGGGCACACTGGGCCTCTTGCTCTCCCTGCTGACCTGAGGCTGCTGGGCCAAAGAGGTCTTGGGCATCCAGCCCCTTGCTGGTCCCTTCCCTCTGACGAGGCCCTCTGAGCTCCAGCCCCTTGCAGTGTGGAGACAGCCCCTGCCAGCAACCTCCTCTCCAAGGAGGCCTCAAGCGAGGCCTAGGCCCAGGGGAAAGGCACCAGCGGGGATGAGCCTGGGGAGGCGCCCGGGCATGTCTGGACCCAGTCCCCGCAGCCTGCCCCTTGCTGGGGCAGTACCCCCGGAGGCCAGGAAGGTCTGGGCAAGGCAGGCCAGGGGCAGGGGCCCTGCTGGGTCCTGCCCCTGGCCTGTGGGGCCTCTGAGCACAACGGGCCCTCTCCCGCTGGAAGACCTCCCCGGCTGCCTCCAAAGGCCGCTTTGCAAGCACTCTCGCCGGCTGTTCCCGCCAGCCGCGCACAACGCTCCCAAGCCCGGGAGAAAAGCGCTTCGGGGTGGTGCTCTCTCCCGGCCCTTGCCCCTGAGCCTGGGGGCCAGGCAGGGGGTCCACACTCCCAGGCCAAGGCAGAACCACATGCACACGTCTGTTCCTGCCCCCTGCACCGGCAGAGAGCTCGGGGGAGCCAGAGTCTGTCAGGCAGCTGCTGGGCTGGCCGCCTGTGTGGGAAGGGGCAGAGCCGACCTAGGGGCACACTGGGCCTCTTGCTCTCCCTGCTGCCCTGAGGCTGCTGGGCCAAAGAGGTCTTGGGCATCCAGCCCCTTGCTGGTCCCTTCCCTCTGACGAGGCCCTCTGAGCTCCAGCCCCTTGCAGTGTGGAGACAGCCCCTGCCAGCAACCTCCTCTCCAAGGAGGCCTCAAGCGAGGCCTAGGCCCAGGGGAAAGGCACCAGCGGGGATGAGCCTGGGGAGGCGCCCGGGCATGTCTGGACCCAGTCCCCGCAGCCTGCCCCTTGCTGGGGCAGTACCCCCGGAGGCCAGGAAGGTCTGGGCAAGGCTGGCCAGGGGCAGGGGCCCTGCTGGGTCCTGCCCCTGGCCTGTGGGGCCTCTGAGCACAACCGGCCCTCTCCCGCTGGAAGACCTCCCCGGCTGCCTCCAAAGGCCGCTTGGCAAGCACTCTCGCCGGCTGTTCCCGCCAGCCGCGCACAACGCTCCCAAGCCCGGGAGAAAAGCGCTTCGGGGTGGTGCTCTCTCCCGGCCCTTGCCCCTGAGCCTGGGGGCCAGGCAGGGGGTCCACACTCCCAGGCCAAGGCAGAACCACATGCACACGTCTGTTCCTGCCCCCTGCACCGGCAGAGAGCTCGGGGGAGCCAGAGTCTGTCAGGCAGCTGCTGGGCTGGCCGCCTGTGTGGGAAGGGGCAGAGCCGACCTAGGGGCACACTGGGCCTCTTGCTCTCCCTGCTGCCCTGAGGCTGCTGGGCCAAAGAGGTCTTGGGCATCCAGCCCCTTGCTGGTCCCTTCCCTCTGACGAGGCCCTCTGAGCTCCAGCCCCTTGCAGTGTGGAGACAGCCCCTGCCAGCAACCTCCTCTCCAAGGAGGCCTCAAGCGAGGCCTAGGCCCAGGGGAAAGGCACCAGCGGGGATGAGCCTGGGGAGGCGCCCGGGCATGTCTGGACCCAGTCCCCGCAGCCTGCCCCTTGCTGGGGCAGTACCCCCGGAGGCCAGGAAGGTCTGGGCAAGGCTGGCCAGGGGCAGGGGCCCTGCTGGGTCCTGCCCCTGGCCTGTGGGGCCTCTGAGCACAACCGGCCCTCTCCCGCTGGAAGACCTCCCCGGCTGCCTCCAAAGGCCGCTTTGCAAGCACTCTCGCCGGCTGCTCCCGCCAGCCGCGCACAATGCTCCCAAACCCGGGAGAAAAGCGCTTCGGGGTGGTGCTCTCTCCCGGCCCTTGCCCCTGAGCCTGGGGGCCAGGCAGGGGGTCCACACTCCCAGGCCAAGGCAGAACCACATGCACACATCTGTTCCTGCCCCCTGCACCGGCAGAGAGCTCGGGGGAGCCAGAGTCTGTCAGGCAGCTGCTGGGCTGGCCGCCTGTGTGGGAAGGGGCAGAGCCGACCTAGGGGCACACTGGGCCTCTTGCTCTCCCTGCTGCCCTGAGGCTGCTGGGCCAAAGAGGTCTTGGGCATCCAGCCCCTTGCTGGTCCCTTCCCTCTGACGAGGCCCTCTGAGCTCCAGCCCCTTGCAGTGTGGAGACAGCCCCTGCCAGCAACCTCGTCTCCAAGGAGGCCTCAAGCGAGGCCTAGGCCCAGGGGAAAGGCACCAGCGGGGATGAGCCTGGGGAGGCGCCCGGGCATGTCTGGACCCAGTCCCCGCAGCCTGCCCCTTGCTGGGGCAGTACCCCCGGAGGCCAGGAAGGTCTGGGCAAGGCTGGCCAGGGGCAGGGGCCCTGCTGGGTCCTGCCCCTGGCCTGTGGGGCCTCTGAGCACAACCGGCCCTCTCCCGCTGGAAGACCTCCCCGGCTGCCTCCAAAGGCCGCTTTGCAAGCACTCTCGCCGGCTGCTCCCGCCAGCCGCGCACAACGCTCCCAAACCCGGGAGAAAAGCGCTTCGGGGTGGTGCTCTCTCCCGGCCCTTGCCCCTGAGCCTGGGGGCCAGGCAGGGGGTCCACACTCCCAGGCCAAGGCAGAACCACATGCACACGTCTGTTCCTGCCCCCTGCACCGGCAGAGAGCTCGGGGGAGCCAGAGTCTGTCAGGCAGCTGCTGGGCTGGCCGCCTGTGTGGGAAGGGGCAGAGCCGACCTAGGGGCACACTGGGCCTCTTGCTCTCCCTGCTGCCCTGAGGCTGCTGGGCCAAAGAGGTCTTGGGCATCCAGCCCCTTGCTGGTCCCTTCCCTCTGACGAGGCCCTCTGAGCTCCAGCCCCTTGCAGTGTGGAGACAGCCCCTGCCAGCAACCTCCTCTCCAAGGAGGCCTCAAGCGAGGCCTAGGCCCAGGGGAAAGGCACCAGCGGGGATGAGCCTGGGGAGGCGCCCGGGCATGTCTGGACCCAGTCCCCGCAGCCTGCCCCTTGCTGGGGCAGTACCCCCGGAGGCCAGGAAGGTCTGGGCAAGGCTGGCCAGGGGCAGGGGCCCTGCTGGGTCCTGCCCCTGGCCTGTGGGGCCTCTGAGCACAACCGGCCCTCTCCCGCTGGAAGACCTCCCCGGCTGCCTCCAAAGGCCGCTTTGCAAGCACTCTCGCCGGCTGTTCCCGCCAGCCGCGCACAACGCTCCCAAGCCCGGGAGAAAAGCGCTTCGGGGTGGTGCTCTCTCCCGGCCCTTGCCCCTGAGCCTGGGGGCCAGGCAGGGGGTCCACACTCCCAGGCCAAGGCAGAACCACATGCACACGTCTGTTCCTGCTCCCTGCACCGGCAGAGAGCTCGGGGTAGCCAGAGTCTGTCAGGCAGCTGCTGGGCTGGCCGCCTGTGTGGGAAGGGGCAGAGCCGACCTAGGGGCACACTGGGCCTCTTGCTCTCCCTGCTGCCCTGAGGCTGCTGGGCCAAAGAGGTCTTGGGCATCCAGCCCCTTGCTGGTCCCTTCCCTCTGACGAGGCCCTCTGAGCTCCAGCCCCTTGCAGTGTGGAGACAGCCCCTGCCAGCAACCTCCTCTCCAAGGAGGCCTCAAGCGAGGCCTAGGCCCAGGGGAAAGGCACCAGCGGGGATGAGCCTGGGGAGGCGCCCGGGCATGTCTGGACCCAGTCCCCGCAGCCTGCCCCTTGCTGGGGCAGTACCCCCGGAGGCCAGGAAGGTCTGGGCAAGGCTGGCCAGGGGCAGGGGCCCTGCTGGGTCCTGCCCCTGGCCTGTGGGGCCTCTGAGCACAACCGGCCCTCTCCCGCTGGAAGACCTCCCCGGCTGCCTCCAAAGGCCGCTTTGCAAGCACTCTCGCCGGCTGTTCCCGCCAGCCGCGCACAACGCTCCCAAGCCCGGGAGAAAAGCGCTTCGGGGTGGTGCTCTCTCCCGGCCCTTGCCCCTGAGCCTGGGGGCCAGGCAGGGGGTCCACACTCCCAGGCCAAGGCAGAACCACATGCACACGTCTGTTCCTGCCCCCTGCACCGGCAGAGAGCTCGGGGGAGCCAGAGTCTGTCAGGCAGCTGCTGGGCTGGCCGCCTGTGTGGGAAGGGGCAGAGCCGACCTAGGGGCACACTGGGCCTCTTGCTCTCCCTGCTGCCCTGAGGCTGCTGGGCCAAAGAGGTCTTGGGCATCCAGCCCCTTGCTGGTCCCTTCCCTCTGACGAGGCCCTCTGAGCTCCAGCCCCTTGCAGTGTGGAGACAGCCCCTGCCAGCAACCTCCTCTCGAAGGAGGCCTCAAGCGAGGCCTAGGCCCAGGGGAAAGGCACCAGCGGGGATGAGCCTGGGGAGGCGCCCGGGCATGTCTGGACCCAGTCCCCGCAGCCTGCCCCTTGCTGGGGCAGTACCCCCGGAGGCCAGGAAGGTCTGGGCAAGGCTGGCCAGGGGCAGGGGCCCTGCTGGGTCCTGCCCCTGGCCTGTGGGGCCTCTGAGCACAACCGGCCCTCTCCCGCTGGAAGACCTCCCCGGCTGCCTCCAAAGGCCGCTTTGCAAGCACTCTCGCCGGCTGCTCCCGCCAGCCGCGCACAATGCTCCCAAACCCGGGAGAAAAGCGCTTCGGGGTGGTGCTCTCTCCCGGCCCTTGCCCCTGAGCCTGGGGGCCAGGCAGGGGGTCCACACTCCCAGGCCAAGGCAGAACCACATGCACACGTCTGTTCCTGCCCCCTGCACCGGCAGAGAGCTCGGGGGAGCCAGAGTCTGTCAGGCAGCTGCTGGGCTGGCCGCCTGTGTGGGAAGGGGCAGAGCCGACCTAGGGGCACACTGGGCCTCTTGCTCTCCCTGCTGCCCTGAGGCTGCTGGGCCAAAGAGGTCTTGGGCATCCAGCCCCTTGCTGCTCCCTTCCCTCTGACGAGGCCCTCTGAGCTCCAGCCCCTTGCAGTGTGGAGACAGCCCCTGCCAGCAACCTCCTCTCCAAGGAGGCCTCAAGCGAGGCCTAGGCCCAGGGGAAAGGCACCAGCGGGGATGAGCCTGGGGAGGCGCCCGGGCATGTCTGGACCCAGTCCCCGCAGCCTGCCCCTTGCTGGGGCAGTACCCCCGGAGGCCAGGAAGGCCTGGGCAAGGCTGGCCAGGGGCAGGGGCCCTGCTGGGTCCTGCCCCTGGCCTGTGGGGCCTCTGAGCACAACGGGCCCTCTCCCGCTGGAAGACCTCCCCGGCTGCCTCCAAAGGCCGCTTTGCAAGCACTCTCGCCGGCTGTTCCCGCCAGCCGCGCACAACGCTCCCAAGCCCGGGAGAAAAGCGCTTCGGGGTGGTGCTCTCTCCCGGCCCTTGCCCCTGAGCCTGGGGGCCAGGCAGGGGGTCCACACTCCCAGGCCAAGGCAGAACCACATGCCCACGTCTGTTCCTGACCCTGCACCGGCAGAGAGCTCGGGGGAGCCAGAGTCTGTCAGGCAGCTGCTGGGCTGGCCGCCTGTGTGGGAAGGGGCAGAGCCGACCTAGGGGCACACTGGGCCTCTTGCTCTCCCTGCTGCCCTGAGGCTGCTGGGCCAAAGAGGTCTTGGGCATCCAGCCCCTTACTGGTCCCTTCCCTCTGACGAGGCCCTCTGAGCTCCAGCCCCTTGCAGTGTGGAGACAGCCCCTGCCAGCAACCTCCTCTCCAAGGAGGCCTCAAGCGAGGCCTAGGCCCAGGGGAAAGGCACCAGCGGGGATGAGCCTGGGGAGGCGCCCGGGCATGTCTGGACCCAGTCCCCGCAGCCTGCCCCTTGCTGGGGCAGCACCCCCGGAGGCCAGGAAGGCCTGGGCAAGGCTGGCCAGGGGCAGAGGCCCTGCTGGGTGCTGCCCCTGGCCTGTGGGGCCTCTGAGCACAACCGGCCCTCTCCCGCTGGAAGACCTCCCCGGCTGCCTCCAAAGGCCGCTTTGCAAGCACTCTCGCCGGCTGTTCCCGCCAGCCGCGCACAACGCTCCCAAGCCCGGGAGAAAAGCGCTTCGGGGTGGTGCTCTCTCCCGGCCCTTGCCCCTGAGCCTGGGGGCCAGGCAGGGGGTCCACACTCCCAGGCCAAGGCAGAACCACATGCACACGTCTGTTCCTGCCCCCTGCACCGGCAGAGAGCTCGGGGGAGCCAGAGTCTGTCAGGCAGCTGCTGGGCTGGCCGCCTGTGTGGGAAGGGGCAGAGCCGACCTAAGGGCACACTGGGCCTCTTGCTCTCCCTGCTGCCCTGAGGCTGCTGGGCCAAAGAGGTCTTGGGCATCCAGCCCCTTGCTGGTCCCTTCCCTCTGACGAGGCCCTCTGAGCTCCAGCCCCTTGCAGTGTGGAGACAGCCCCTGCCAGCAACCTCCTCTCCAAGGAGGCCTCAAGCGAGGCCTAGGCCCAGGGGAAAGGCACCAGCGGGGATGAGCCTGGGGAGGCGCCCGGGCATGTCTGGACCCAGTCCCCGCAGCCTGCCCCTTGCTGGGGCAGTACCCCCGGAGGCCAGGAAGGTCTGGGCAAGGCTGGCCAGGGGCAGGGGCCCTGCTGGGTCCTGCCCCTGGCCTGTGGGGCCTCTGAGCACAACCGGCCCTCTCCCGCTGGAAGACCTCCCCGGCTGCCTCCAAAGGCCGCTTTGCAAGCACTCTCGCCGGCTGTTCCCGCCAGCCGCGCACAACGCTCCCAAGCCCGGGAGAAAAGCGCTTCGGGGTGGTGCTCTCTCCCGGCCCTTGCCCCTGAGCCTGGGGGCCAGGCAGGGGGTCCACACTCCCAGGCCAAGGCAGAACCACATGCACACGTCTGTTCCTGCCCCCTGCACCGGCAGAGAGCTCGGGGGAGCCAGAGTCTGTCAGGCAGCTGCTGGGCTGGCCGCCTGTGTGGGAAGGGGCAGAGCCGACCTAGGGGCACACTGGGCCTCTTGCTCTCCCTGCTGACCTGAGGCTGCTGGGCCAAAGAGGTCTTGGGCATCCAGCCCCTTGCTGGTCCCTTCCCTCTGACGAGGCCCTCTGAGCTCCAGCCCCTTGCAGTGTGGAAACAGCCCCTGCCAGCAACCTCCTCTCCAAGGAGGCCTCAAGCGAGGCCTAGGCCCAGGGGAAAGGCACCAGCGGGGATGAGCCTGGGGAGGCGCCCGGGCATGTCTGGACCCAGTCCCCGCAGCCTGCCCCTTGCTGGGGCAGTACCCCCGGAGGCCAGGAAGGTCTGGGCAAGGCTGGCCAGGGGCAGGGGCCCTGCTGGGTCCTGCCCCTGGCCTGTGGGGCCTCTGAGCACAACCGGCCCTCTCCCGCTGGAAGACCTCCCCGGCTGCCTCCAAAGGCCGCTTTGCAAGCACTCTCGCCGGCTGCTCCCGCCAGCCGCGCACAATGCTCCCAAACCCGGGAGAAAAGCGCTTCGGGGTGGTGCTCTCTCCCGGCCCTTGCCCCTGAGCCTGGGGGCCAGGCAGGGGGTCCACACTCCCAGGCCAAGGCAGAACCACATGCACACATCTGTTCCTGCCCCCTGCACCGGCAGAGAGCTCGGGGGAGCCAGAGTCTGTCAGGCAGCTGCTGGGCTGGCCGCCTGTGTGGGAAGGGGCAGAGCCGACCTAGGGGCACACTGGGCCTCTTGCTCTCCCTGCTGCCCTGAGGCTGCTGGGCCAAAGAGGTCTTGGGCATCCAGCCCCTTGCTGGTCCCTTCCCTCTGACGAGGCCCTCTGAGCTCCAGCCCCTTGCAGTGTGGAGACAGCCCCTGCCAGCAACCTCGTCTCCAAGGAGGCCTCAAGCGAGGCCTAGGCCCAGGGGAAAGGCACCAGCGGGGATGAGCCTGGGGAGGCGCCCGGGCATGTCTGGACCCAGTCCCCGCAGCCTGCCCCTTGCTGGGGCAGTACCCCCGGAGGCCAGGAAGGTCTGGGCAAGGCTGGCCAGGGGCAGGGGCCCTGCTGGGTCCTGCCCCTGGCCTGTGGGGCCTCTGAGCACAACCGGCCCTCTCCCGCTGGAAGACCTCCCCGGCTGCCTCCAAAGGCCGCTTTGCAAGCACTCTCGCCGGCTGCTCCCGCCAGCCGCGCACAACGCTCCCAAACCCGGGAGAAAAGCGCTTCGGGGTGGTGCTCTCTCCCGGCCCTTGCCCCTGAGCCTGGGGGCCAGGCAGGGGGTCCACACTCCCAGGCCAAGGCAGAACCACATGCACACATCTGTTCCTGCCCCCTGCACCGGCAGAGAGCTCGGGGGAGCCAGAGTCTGTCAGGCAGCTGCTGGGCTGGCCGCCTGTGTGGGAAGGGGCAGAGCCGACCTAGGGGCACACTGGGCCTCTTGCTCTCCCTGCTGCCCTGAGGCTGCTGGGCCAAAGAGGTCTTGGGCATCCAGCCCCTTGCTGGTCCCTTCCCTCTGACGAGGCCCTCTGAGCTCCAGCCCCTTGCAGTGTGGAGACAGCCCCTGCCAGCAACCTCCTCTCCAAGGAGGCCTCAAGCGAGGCCTAGGCCCAGGGGAAAGGCACCAGCGGGGATGAGCCTGGGGAGGCGCCCGGGCATGTCTGGACCCAGTCCCCGCAGCCTGCCCCTTGCTGGGGCAGTACCCCCGGAGGCCAGGAAGGTCTGGGCAAGGCTGGCCAGGGGCAGGGGCCCTGCTGGGTCCTGCCCCTGGCCTGTGGGGCCTCTGAGCACAACCGGCCCTCTCCCGCTGGAAGACCTCCCCGGCTGCCTCCAAAGGCCGCTTTGCAAGCACTCTCGCCGGCTGTTCCCGCCAGCCGCGCACAACGCTCCCAAGCCCGGGAGAAAAGCGCTTCGGGGTGGTGCTCTCTCCCGGCCCTTGCCCCTGAGCCTGGGGGCCAGGCAGGGGGTCCACACTCCCAGGCCAAGGCAGAACCACATGCACACGTCTGTTCCTGCTCCCTGCACCGGCAGAGAGCTCGGGGGAGCCAGAGTCTGTCAGGCAGCTGCTGGGCTGGCCGCCTGTGTGGGAAGGGGCAGAGCCGACCTAGGGGCACACTGGGCCTCTTGCTCTCCCTGCTGCCCTGAGGCTGCTGGGCCAAAGAGGTCTTGGGCATCCAGCCCCTTGCTGGTCCCTTCCCTCTGACGAGGCCCTCTGAGCTCCAGCCCCTTGCAGTGTGGAGACAGCCCCTGCCAGCAACCTCCTCTCCAAGGAGGCCTCAAGCGAGGCCTAGGCCCAGGGGAAAGGCACCAGCGGGGATGAGCCTGGGGAGGCGCCCGGGCATGTCTGGACCCAGTCCCCGCAGCCTGCCCCTTGCTGGGGCAGTACCCCCGGAGGCCAGGAAGGTCTGGGCAAGGCTGGCCAGGGGCAGGGGCCCTGCTGGGTCCTGCCCCTGGCCTGTGGGGCCTCTGAGCACAACCGGCCCTCTCCCGCTGGAAGACCTCCCCGGCTGCCTCCAAAGGCCGCTTTGCAAGCACTCTCGCCGGCTGTTCCCGCCAGCCGCGCACAACGCTCCCAAGCCCGGGAGAAAAGCGCTTCGGGGTGGTGCTCTCTCCCGGCCCTTGCCCCTGAGCCTGGGGGCCAGGCAGGGGGTCCACACTCCCAGGCCAAGGCAGAACCACATGCACACGTCTGTTCCTGCCCCCTGCACCGGCAGAGAGCTCGGGGGAGCCAGAGTCTGTCAGGCAGCTGCTGGGCTGGCCGCCTGTGTGGGAAGGGGCAGAGCCGACCTAGGGGCACACTGGGCCTCTTGCTCTCCCTGCTGCCCTGAGGCTGCTGGGCCAAAGAGGTCTTGGGCATCCAGCCCCTTGCTGGTCCCTTCCCTCTGACGAGGCCCTCTGAGCTCCAGCCCCTTGCAGTGTGGAGACAGCCCCTGCCAGCAACCTCCTCTCGAAGGAGGCCTCAAGCGAGGCCTAGGCCCAGGGGAAAGGCACCAGCGGGGATGAGCCTGGGGAGGCGCCCGGGCATGTCTGGACCCAGTCCCCGCAGCCTGCCCCTTGCTGGGGCAGTACCCCCGGAGGCCAGGAAGGTCTGGGCAAGGCTGGCCAGGGGCAGGGGCCCTGCTGGGTCCTGCCCCTGGCCTGTGGGGCCTCTGAGCACAACCGGCCCTCTCCCGCTGGAAGACCTCCCCGGCTGCCTCCAAAGGCCGCTTTGCAAGCACTCTCGCCGGCTGTTCCCGCCAGCCGCGCACAACGCTCCCAAGCCCGGGAGAAAAGCGCTTCGGGGTGGTGCTCTCTCCCGGCCCTTGCCCCTGAGCCTGGGGGCCAGGCAGGGGGTCCACACTCCCAGGCCAAGGCAGAACCACATGCACACGTCTGTTCCTGCCCCCTGCACCGGCAGAGAGCTCGGGGGAGCCAGAGTCTGTCAGGCAGCTGCTGGGCTGGCCGCCTGTGTGGGAAGGGGCAGAGCCGACCTAGGGGCACACTGGGCCTCTTGCTCTCCCTGCTGCCCTGAGGCTGCTGGGCCAAAGAGGTCTTGGGCATCCAGCCCCTTGCTGGTCCCTTCCCTCTGACGAGGCCCTCTGAGCTCCAGCCCCTTGCAGTGTGGAGACAGCCCCTGCCAGCAACCTCCTCTCCAAGGAGGCCTCAAGCGAGGCCTAGGCCCAGGGGAAAGGCACCAGCGGGGATGAGCCTGGGGAGGCGCCCGGGCATGTCTGGACCCAGTCCCCGCAGCCTGCCCCTTGCTGGGGCAGTACCCCCGGAGGCCAGGAAGGTCTGGGCAAGGCTGGCCAGGGGCAGGGGCCCTGCTGGGTCCTGCCCCTGGCCTGTGGGGCCTCTGAGCACAACCGGCCCTCTCCCGCTGGAAGACCTCCCCGGCTGCCTCCAAAGGCCGCTTTGCAAGCACTCTCGCCGGCTGCTCCCGCCAGCCGCGCACAATGCTCCCAAACCCGGGAGAAAAGCGCTTCGGGGTGGTGCTCTCTCCCGGCCCTTGCCCCTGAGCCTGGGGGCCAGGCAGGGGGTCCACACTCCCAGGCCAAGGCAGAACCACATGCACACATCTGTTCCTGCCCCCTGCACCGGCAGAGAGCTCGGGGGAGCCAGAGTCTGTCAGGCAGCTGCTGGGCTGGCCGCCTGTGTGGGAAGGGGCAGAGCCGACCTAGGGGCACACTGGGCCTCTTGCTCTCCCTGCTGCCCTGAGGCTGCTGGGCCAAAGAGGTCTTGGGCATCCAGCCCCTTGCTGGTCCCTTCCCTCTGACGAGGCCCTCTGAGCTCCAGCCCCTTGCAGTGTGGAGACAGCCCCTGCCAGCAACCTCGTCTCCAAGGAGGCCTCAAGCGAGGCCTAGGCCCAGGGGAAAGGCACCAGCGGGGATGAGCCTGGGGAGGCGCCCGGGCATGTCTGGACCCAGTCCCCGCAGCCTGCCCCTTGCTGGGGCAGTACCCCCGGAGGCCAGGAAGGTCTGGGCAAGGCTGGCCAGGGGCAGGGGCCCTGCTGGGTCCTGCCCCTGGCCTGTGGGGCCTCTGAGCACAACCGGCCCTCTCCCGCTGGAAGACCTCCCCGGCTGCCTCCAAAGGCCGCTTTGCAAGCACTCTCGCCGGCTGCTCCCGCCAGCCGCGCACAACGCTGCCAAACCCGGGAGAAAAGCGCTTCGGGGTGGTGCTCTCTCCCGGCCCTTGCCCCTGAGCCTGGGGGCCAGGCAGGGGGTCCACACTCCCAGGCCAAGGCAGAACCACATGCACACGTCTGTTCCTGCCCCCTGCACCGGCAGAGAGCTCGGGGGAGCCAGAGTCTGTCAGGCAGCTGCTGGGCTGGCCGCCTGTGTGGGAAGGGGCAGAGCCGACCTAGGGGCACACTGGGCCTCTTGCTCTCCCTGCTGCCCTGAGGCTGCTGGGCCAAAGAGGTCTTGGGCATCCAGCCCCTTGCTGCTCCCTTCCCTCTGACGAGGCCCTCTGAGCTCCAGCCCCTTGCAGTGTGGAGACAGCCCCTGCCAGCAACCTCCTCTCCAAGGAGGCCTCAAGCGAGGCCTAGGCCCAGGGGAAAGGCACCAGCGGGGATGAGCCTGGGGAGGCGCCCGGGCATGTCTGGACCCAGTCCCCGCAGCCTGCCCCTTGCTGGGGCAGTACCCCCGGAGGCCAGGAAGGCCTGGGCAAGGCTGGCCAGGGGCAGGGGCCCTGCTGGGTCCTGCCCCTGGCCTGTGGGGCCTCTGAGCACAACCGGCCCTCTCCCGCTGGAAGACCTCCCCGGCTGCCTCCAAAGGCCGCTTTGCAAGCACTCTCGCCGGCTGTTCCCGCCAGCCGCGCACAACGCTCCCAAGCCCGGGAGAAAAGCGCTTCGGGGTGGTGCTCTCTCCCGGCCCTTGCCCCTGAGCCTGGGGGCCAGGCAGGGGGTCCACACTCCCAGGCCAAGGCAGAACCACATGCCCACGTCTGTTCCTGACCCTGCACCGGCAGAGAGCTCGGGGGAGCCAGAGTCTGTCAGGCAGCTGCTGGGCTGGCCGCCTGTGTGGGAAGGGGCAGAGCCGACCTAGGGGCACACTGGGCCTCTTGCTCTCCCTGCTGCCCTGAGGCTGCTGGGCCAAAGAGGTCTTGGGCATCCAGCCCCTTACTGGTCCCTTCCCTCTGACGAGGCCCTCTGAGCTCCAGCCCCTTGCAGTGTGGAGACAGCCCCTGCCAGCAACCTCCTCTCCAAGGAGGCCTCAAGCGAGGCCTAGGCCCAGGGGAAAGGCACCAGCGGGGATGAGCCTGGGGAGGCGCCCGGGCATGTCTGGACCCAGTCCCCGCAGCCTGCCCCTTGCTGGGGCAGCACCCCCGGAGGCCAGGAAGGTCTGGGCAAGGCTGGCCAGGGGCAGGGGCCCTGCTGGGTGCTGCACCTGGCCTGTGGGGCCTCTGAGCACAACCGGCCCTCTCCCGCTGGAAGACCTCCCCGGCTGCCTCCAAAGGCCGCTTTGCAAGCACTCTCGCCGGCTGTTCCCGCCAGCCGCGCCCAACGCTCCCAAGCCCGGGAGAAAAGCGCTTCGGGGTGGTGCTCTCTCCCGGCCCTTGCCCCTGAGCCTGGGGGCCAGGCAGGGGGTCCACACTCCCAGGCCAAGGCAGAACCACATGCACACGTCTGTTCCTGCCCCCTGCACCGGCAGAGAGCTCGGGGGAGCCAGAGTCTGTCAGGCAGCTGCTGGGCTGGCCGCCTGTGTGGGAAGGGGCAGAGCCGACCTAGGGGCACACTGGGCCTCTTGCTCTCCCTGCTGCCCTGAGGCTGCTGGGCCAAAGAGGTCTTGGGCATCCAGCCCCTTGCTGGTCCCTTCCCTCTGACGAGGCCCTCTGAGCTCCAGCCCCTTGCAGTGTGGAGACAGCCCCTGCCAGCAACCTCCTCTCCAAGGAGGCCTCAAGCGAGGCCTAGGCCCAGGGGAAAGGCACCAGCGGGGATGAGCCTGGGGAGGCGCCCGGGCATGTCTGGACCCAGTCCCCGCAGCCTGCCCCTTGCTGGGGCAGTACCCCCGGAGGCCAGGAAGGTCTGGGCAAGGCTGGCCAGGGGCAGGGGCCCTGCTGGGTCCTGCCCCTGGCCTGTGGGGCCTCTGAGCACAACCGGCCCTCTCCCGCTGGAAGACCTCCCCGGCTGCCTCCAAAGGCCGCTTTGCAAGCACTCTCGCCGGCTGTTCCCGCCAGCCGCGCACAACGCTCCCAAGCCCGGGAGAAAAGCGCTTCGGGGTGGTGCTCTCTCCCGGCCCTTGCCCCTGAGCCTGGGGGCCAGGCAGGGGGTCCACACTCCCAGGCCAAGGCAGAACCACATGCACACGTCTGTTCCTGCCCCCTGCACCGGCAGAGAGCTCGGGGGAGCCAGAGTCTGTCAGGCAGCTGCTGGGCTGGCCGCCTGTGTGGGAAGGGGCAGAGCCGACCTAGGGGCACACTGGGCCTCTTGCTCTCCCTGCTGACCTGAGGCTGCTGGGCCAAAGAGGTCTTGGGCATCCAGCCCCTTGCTGGTCCCTTCCCTCTGACGAGGCCCTCTGAGCTCCAGCCCCTTGCAGTGTGGAAACAGCCCCTGCCAGCAACCTCCTCTCCAAGGAGGCCTCAAGCGAGGCCTAGGCCCAGGGGAAAGGCACCAGCGGGGATGAGCCTGGGGAGGCGCCCGGGCATGTCTGGACCCAGTCCCCGCAGCCTGCCCCTTGCTGGGGCAGTACCCCCGGAGGCCAGGAAGGTCTGGGCAAGGCTGGCCAGGGGCAGGGGCCCTGCTGGGTCCTGCCCCTGGCCTGTGGGGCCTCTGAGCACAACCGGCCCTCTCCCGCTGGAAGACCTCCCCGGCTGCCTCCAAAGGCCGCTTTGCAAGCACTCTCGCCGGCTGCTCCCGCCAGCCGCGCACAATGCTCCCAAACCCGGGAGAAAAGCGCTTCGGGGTGGTGCTCTCTCCCGGCCCTTGCCCCTGAGCCTGGGGGCCAGGCAGGGGGTCCACACTCCCAGGCCAAGGCAGAACCACATGCACACATCTGTTCCTGCCCCCTGCACCGGCAGAGAGCTCGGGGGAGCCAGAGTCTGTCAGGCAGCTGCTGGGCTGGCCGCCTGTGTGGGAAGGGGCAGAGCCGACCTAGGGGCACACTGGGCCTCTTGCTCTCCCTGCTGCCCTGAGGCTGCTGGGCCAAAGAGGTCTTGGGCATCCAGCCCCTTGCTGGTCCCTTCCCTCTGACGAGGCCCTCTGAGCTCCAGCCCCTTGCAGTGTGGAGACAGCCCCTGCCAGCAACCTCGTCTCCAAGGAGGCCTCAAGCGAGGCCTAGGCCCAGGGGAAAGGCACCAGCGGGGATGAGCCTGGGGAGGCGCCCGGGCATGTCTGGACCCAGTCCCCGCAGCCTGCCCCTTGCTGGGGCAGTACCCCCGGAGGCCAGGAAGGTCTGGGCAAGGCTGGCCAGGGGCAGGGGCCCTGCTGGGTCCTGCCCCTGGCCTGTGGGGCCTCTGAGCACAACCTGCCCTCTCCCGCTGGAAGACCTCCCCGGCTGCCTCCAAAGGCCGCTTTGCAAGCACTCTCGCCGGCTGCTCCCGCCAGCCGCGCACAACGCTCCCAAGCCCGGGAGAAAAGCGCTTCGGGGTGGTGCTCTCTCCCGGCCCTTGCCCCTGAGCCTGGGGGCCAGGCAGGGGGTCCACACTCCCAGGCCAAGGCAGAACCACATGCACACGTCTGTTCCTGCCCCCTGCACCGGCAGAGAGCTCGGGGGAGCCAGAGTCTGTCAGGCAGCTGCTGGGCTGGCCGCCTGTGTGGGAAGGGGCAGAGCCGACCTAGGGGCACACTGGGCCTCTTGCTCTCCCTGCTGCCCTGAGGCTGCTGGGCCAAAGAGGTCTTGGGCATCCAGCCCCTTGCTGGTCCCTTCCCTCTGACGAGGCCCTCTGAGCTCCAGCCCCTTGCAGTGTGGAGACAGCCCCTGCCAGCAACCTCCTCTCCAAGGAGGCCTCAAGCGAGGCCTAGGCCCAGGGGAAAGGCACCAGCGGGGATGAGCCTGGGGAGGCGCCCGGGCATGTCTGGACCCAGTCCCCGCAGCCTGCCCCTTGCTGGGGCAGTACCCCCGGAGGCCAGGAAGGTCTGTGCAAGGCTGGCCAGGGGCAGGGGCCCTGCTGGGTCCTGCCCCTGGCCTGTGGGGCCTCTGAGCACAACCGGCCCTCTCCCGCTGGAAGACCTCCCCGGCTGCCTCCAAAGGCCGCTTTGCAAGCACTCTCGCCGGCTGTTCCCGCCAGCCGCGCACAACGCTCCCAAGCCCGGGAGAAAAGCGCTTCGGGGTGGTGCTCTCTCCCGGCCCTTGCCCCTGAGCCTGCGGCCCAGGCAGGGGGTCCACACTCCCAGGCCAAGGCAGAACCACATGCACACGTCTGTTCCTGCCCCCTGCACCGGCAGAGAGCTCGGGGGAGCCAGAGTCTGTCAGGCAGCTGCTGGGCTGGCCGCCTGTGTGGGAAGGGGCAGAGCCGACCTAGGGGCACACTGGGCCTCTTGCTCTCCCTGCTGCCCTGAGGCTGCTGGGCCAAAGAGGTCTTGGGCATCCAGCCCCTTGCTGGTCCCTTCCCTCTGACGAGGCCCTCTGAGCTCCAGCCCCTTGCAGTGTGGAGACAGCCCCTGCCAGCAACCTCCTCTCCAAGGAGGCCTCAAGCGAGGCCTAGGCCCAGGGGAAAGGCACCAGCGGGGATGAGCCTGGGGAGGCGCCCGGGCATGTCTGGACCCAGTCCCCGCAGCCTGCCCCTTGCTGGGGCAGTACCCCCGGAGGCCAGGAAGGTCTGGGCAAGGCTGGCCAGGGGCAGGGGCCCTGCTGGGTCCTGCCCCTGGCCTGTGGGGCCTCTGAGCACAACCGACCCTCTCCCGCTGGAAGACCTCCCCGGCTGCCTCCAAAGGCCGCTTTGCAAGCACTCTCGCCGGCTGTTCCCGCCAGCCGCGCACAACGCTCCCAAGCCCGGGAGAAAAGCGCTTCGGGGTGGTGCTCTCTCCCGGCCCTTGCCCCTGAGCCTGGGGGCCAGGCAGGGGGTCCACACTCCCAGGCCAAGGCAGAACCACATGCACACGTCTGTTCCTGCCCCCTGCACCGGCAGAGAGCTCGGGGGAGCCAGAGTCTGTCAGGCAGCTGCTGGGCTGGCCGCCTGTGTGGGAAGGGGCAGAGCCGACCTAGGGGCACACTGGGCCTCTTGCTCTCCCTGCTGCCCTGAGGCTGCTGGGCCAAAGAGGTCATGGGCATCCAGCCCCTTGCTGGTCCCTTCCCTCTGACGAGGCCCTCTGAGCTCCAGCCCCTTGCAGTGTGGAGACAGCCCCTGCCAGCAACCTCCTCTCCAAGGAGGCCTCAAGCGAGGCCTAGGCCCAGGGGAAAGGCACCAGCGGGGATGAGCCTGGGGAGGCGCCCGGGCATGTCTGGACCCAGTCCCCGCAGCCTGCCCCTTGCTGGGGCAGTACCCCCGGAGGCCAGGAAGGTCTGGGCAAGGCTGGCCAGGGGCAGGGGCCCTGCTGGGTCCTGCCCCTGGCCTGTGGGGCCTCTGAGCACAACCGGCCCTCTCCCGCTGGAATACCTCCCCGGCTGCCTCCAAAGGCCGCTTTGCAAGCACTCTCGCCGGCTGCTCCCGCCAGCCGCGCACAACGCTGCCAAACCCGGGAGAAAAGCGCTTCGGGGTGGTGCTCTCTCCCGGCCCTTGCCCCTGAGCCTGGGGGCCAGGCAGGGGGTCCACACTCCCAGGCCAAGGCAGAACCACATGCACACGTCTGTTCCTGCCCCCTGCACCGGCAGAGAGCTCGGGGGAGCCAGAGTCTGTCAGGCAGCTGCTGGGCTGGCCGCCTGTGTGGGAAGGGGCAGAGCCGACCTAGGGGCACACTGGGCCTCTTGCTCTCCCTCCTGCCCTGAGGCTGCTGGGCCAAAGAGGTCTTGGGCATCCAGCCCCTTGCTGGTCCCTTCCCTCTGACGAGGCCCTCTGAGCTCCAGCCCCTTGCAGTGTGGAGACAGCCCCTGCCAGCAACCTCCTCTCCAAGGAGGCCTCAAGCGAGGCCTAGGCCCAGGGGAAAGGCACCAGCGGGGATGAGCCTGGGGAGGCGCCCGGGCATGTCTGGACCCAGTCCCCGCAGCCTGCCCCTTGCTGGGGCAGTACCCCCGGAGGCCAGGAAGGTCTGGGCAAGGCTGGCCAGGGGCAGGGGCCCTGCTGGGTCCTGCCCCTGGCCTGTGGGGCCTCTGAGCACAACCGGCCCTCTCCCGCTGGAAGACCTCCCCGGCTGCCTCCAAAGGCCGCTTTGCAAGCACTCTCGCCGGCTGTTCCCGCCAGCCGCGCCCAACGCTCCCAAGCCCGGGAGAAAAGCGCTTCGGGGTGGTGCTCTCTCCCGGCCCTTGCCCCTGAGCCTGGGGGCCAGGCAGGGGGTCCACACTCCCAGGCCAAGGCAGAACCACATGCACACGTCTGTTCCTGCCCCCTGCACCGGCAGAGAGCTCGGGGGAGCCAGAGTCTGTCAGGCAGCTGCTGGGCTGGCCGCCTGTGTGGGAAGGGGCAGAGCCGACCTAGGGGCACACTGGGCCTCTTGCTCTCCCTGCTGCCCTGAGGCTGCTGGGCCAAAGAGGTCTTGGGCATCCAGCCCCTTGCTGGTCCCTTCCCTCTGACGAGGCCCTCTGAGCTCCATCCCCTTGCAGTGTGGAGACAGCCCCTGCCAGCAACCTCCTCTCGAAGGAGGCCTCAAGCGAGGCCTAGGCCCAGGGGAAAGGCACCAGCGGGGATGAGCCTGGGGAGGCGCCCGGGCATGTCTGGACCCAGTCCCCGCAGCCTGCCCCTTGCTGGGGCAGTACCCCCGGAGGCCAGGAAGGTCTGGGCAAGGCTGGCCAGGGGCAGGGGCCCTGCTGGGTCCTGCCCCTGGCCTGTGGGGCCTCTGAGCACAACCGGCCCTCTCCCGCTGGAAGACCTCCCCGGCTGCCTCCAAAGGCCGCTTTGCAAGCACTCTCGCCGGCTGTTCCCGCCAGCCGCGCACAACGCTCCCAAGCCCGGGAGAAAAGCGCTTCGGGGTGGTGCTCTCTCCCGGCCCTTGCCCCTGAGCCTGGGGGCCAGGCAGGGGGTCCACACTCCCAGGCCAAGGCAGAACCACATGCACACGTCTGTTCCTGCCCCCTGCACCGGCAGAGAGCTCGGGGGAGCCAGAGTCTGTCAGGCAGCTGCTGGGCTGGCCGCCTGTGTGGGAAGGGGCAGAGCCGACCTAGGGGCACACTGGGCCTCTTGCTCTCCCTGCTGCCCTGAGGCTGCTGGGCCAAAGAGGTCTTGGGCATCCAGCCCCTTGCTGGTCCCTTCCCTCTGACGAGGCCCTCTGAGCTCCAGCCCCTTGCAGTGTGGAGACAGCCCCTGCCAGCAACCTCCTCTCGAAGGAGGCCTCAAGCGAGGCCTAGGCCCAGGGGAAAGGCACCAGCGGGGATGAGCCTGGGGAGGCGCCCGGGCATGTCTGGACCCAGTCCCCGCAGCCTGCCCCTTGCTGGGGCAGTACCCCCGGAGGCCAGGAAGGTCTGGGCAAGGCTGGCCAGGGGCAGGGGCCCTGCTGGGTCCTGCCCCTGGCCTGTGGGGCCTCTGAGCACAACCGGCCCTCTCCCGCTGGAAGACCTCCCCGGCTGCCTCCAAAGGCCGCTTTGCAAGCACTCTCGCCGGCTGTTCCCGCCAGCCGCGCACAACGCTCCCAAGCCCGGGAGAAAAGCGCTTCGGGGTGGTGCTCTCTCCCGGCCCTTGCCCCTGAGCCTGGGGGCCAGGCAGGGGGTCCACACTCCCAGGCCAAGGCAGAACCACATGCACACGTCTGTTCCTGCCCCCTGCACCGGCAGAGAGCTCGGGGGAGCCAGAGTCTGTCAGGCAGCTGCTGGGCTGGCCGCCTGTGTGGGAAGGGGCAGAGCCGACCTAGGGGCACACTGGGCCTCTTGCTCTCCCTGCTGCCCTGAGGCTGCTGGGCCAAAGAGGTCTTGGGCATCCAGCCCCTTGCTGGTCCCTTCCCTCTGACGAGGCCCTCTGAGCTCCAGCCCCTTGCAGTGTGGAGACAGCCCCTGCCAGCAACCTCCTCTCCAAGGAGGCCTCAAGCGAGGCCTAGGCCCAGGGGAAAGGCACCAGCGGGGATGAGCCTGGGGAGGCGCCCGGGCATGTCTGGACCCAGTCCCCGCAGCCTGCCCCTTGCTGGGGCAGTACCCCCGGAGGCCAGGAAGGTCTGGGCAAGGCTGGCCAGGGGCAGGGGCCCTGCTGGGTCCTGCCCCTGGCCTGTGGGGCCTCTGAGCACAACCGGCCCTCTCCCGCTGGAAGACCTCCCCGGCTGCCTCCAAAGGCCGCTTTGCAAGCACTCTCGCCGGCTGCTCCCGCCAGCCGCGCACAATGCTCCCAAACCCGGGAGAAAAGCGCTTCGGGGTGGTGCTCTCTCCCGGCCCTTGCCCCTGAGCCTGGGGGCCAGGCAGGGGGTCCACACTCCCAGGCCAAGGCAGAACCACATGCACACATCTGTTCCTGCCCCCTGCACCGGCAGAGAGCTCGGGGGAGCCAGAGTCTGTCAGGCAGCTGCTGGGCTGGCCGCCTGTGTGGGAAGGGGCAGAGCCGACCTAGGGGCACACTGGGCCTCTTGCTCTCCCTGCTGCCCTGAGGCTGCTGGGCCAAAGAGGTCTTGGGCATCCAGCCCCTTGCTGGTCCCTTCCCTCTGACGAGGCCCTCTGAGCTCCAGCCCCTTGCAGTGTGGAGACAGCCCCTGCCAGCAACCTCGTCTCCAAGGAGGCCTCAAGCGAGGCCTAGGCCCAGGGGAAAGGCACCAGCGGGGATGAGCCTGGGGAGGCGCCCGGGCATGTCTGGACCCAGTCCCCGCAGCCTGCCCCTTGCTGGGGCAGTACCCCCGGAGGCCAGGAAGGTCTGGGCAAGGCTGGCCAGGGGCAGGGGCCCTGCTGGGTCCTGCCCCTGGCCTGTGGGGCCTCTGAGCACAACCGGCCCTCTCCCGCTGGAAGACCTCCCCGGCTGCCTCCAAAGGCCGCTTTGCAAGCACTCTCGCCGGCTGCTCCCGCCAGCCGCGCACAACGCTGCCAAACCCGGGAGAAAAGCGCTTCGGGGTGGTGCTCTCTCCCGGCCCTTGCCCCTGAGCCTGGGGGCCAGGCAGGGGGTCCACACTCCCAGGCCAAGGCAGAACCACATGCACACGTCTGTTCCTGCCCCCTGCACCGGCAGAGAGCTCGGGGGAGCCAGAGTCTGTCAGGCAGCTGCTGGGCTGGCCGCCTGTGTGGGAAGGGGCAGAGCCGACCTAGGGGCACACTGGGCCTCTTGCTCTCCCTGCTGCCCTGAGGCTGCTGGGCCAAAGAGGTCTTGGGCATCCAGCCCCTTGCTGCTCCCTTCCCTCTGACGAGGCCCTCTGAGCTCCAGCCCCTTGCAGTGTGGAGACAGCCCCTGCCAGCAACCTCCTCTCCAAGGAGGCCTCAAGCGAGGCCTAGGCCCAGGGGAAAGGCACCAGCGGGGATGAGCCTGGGGAGGCGCCCGGGCATGTCTGGACCCAGTCCCCGCAGCCTGCCCCTTGCTGGGGCAGTACCCCCGGAGGCCAGGAAGGCCTGGGCAAGGCTGGCCAGGGGCAGGGGCCCTGCTGGGTCCTGCCCCTGGCCTGTGGGGCCTCTGAGCACAACCGGCCCTCTCCCGCTGGAAGACCTCCCCGGCTGCCTCCAAAGGCCGCTTTGCAAGCACTCTCGCCGGCTGTTCCCGCCAGCCGCGCACAACGCTCCCAAGCCCGGGAGAAAAGCGCTTCGGGGTGGTGCTCTCTCCCGGCCCTTGCCCCTGAGCCTGGGGGCCAGGCAGGGGGTCCACACTCCCAGGCCAAGGCAGAACCACATGCCCACGTCTGTTCCTGACCCTGCACCGGCAGAGAGCTCGGGGGAGCCAGAGTCTGTCAGGCAGCTGCTGGGCTGGCCGCCTGTGTGGGAAGGGGCAGAGCCGACCTAGGGGCACACTGGGCCTCTTGCTCTCCCTGCTGCCCTGAGGCTGCTGGGCCAAAGAGGTCTTGGGCATCCAGCCCCTTACTGGTCCCTTCCCTCTGACGAGGCCCTCTGAGCTCCAGCCCCTTGCAGTGTGGAGACAGCCCCTGCCAGCAACCTCCTCTCCAAGGAGGCCTCAAGCGAGGCCTAGGCCCAGGGGAAAGGCACCAGCGGGGATGAGCCTGGGGAGGCGCCCGGGCATGTCTGGACCCAGTCCCCGCAGCCTGCCCCTTGCTGGGGCAGCACCCCCGGAGGCCAGGAAGGTCTGGGCAAGGCTGGCCAGGGGCAGGGGCCCTGCTGGGTGCTGCCCCTGGCCTGTGGGGCCTCTGAGCACAACCGGCCCTCTCCCGCTGGAAGACCTCCCCGGCTGCCTCCAAAGGCCGCTTTGCAAGCACTCTCGCCGGCTGTTCCCGCCAGCCGCGCCCAACGCTCCCAAGCCCGGGAGAAAAGCGCTTCGGGGTGGTGCTCTCTCCCGGCCCTTGCCCCTGAGCCTGGGGGCCAGGCAGGGGGTCCACACTCCCAGGCCAAGGCAGAACCACATGCACACGTCTGTTCCTGCCCCCTGCACCGGCAGAGAGCTCGGGGGAGCCAGAGTCTGTCAGGCAGCTGCTGGGCTGGCCGCCTGTGTGGGAAGGGGCAGAGCCGACCTAGGGGCACACTGGGCCTCTTGCTCTCCCTGCTGCCCTGAGGCTGCTGGGCCAAAGAGGTCTTGGGCATCCAGCCCCTTGCTGGTCCCTTCCCTCTGACGAGGCCCTCTGAGCTCCAGCACCTTGCAGTGTGGAGACAGCCCCTGCCAGCAACCTCCTCTCCAAGGAGGCCTCAAGCGAGGCCTAGGCCCAGGGGAAAGGCACCAGCGGGGATGAGCCTGGGGAGGCGCCCGGGCATGTCTGGACCCAGTCCCCGCAGCCTGCCCCTTGCTGGGGCAGTACCCCCGGAGGCCAGGAAGGTCTGGGCAAGGCTGGCCAGGGGCAGGGGCCCTGCTGGGTCCTGCCCCTGGCCTGTGGGGCCTCTGAGCACAACCGGCCCTCTCCCGCTGGAAGACCTCCCCGGCTGCCTCCAAAGGCCGCTTTGCAAGCACTCTCGCCGGCTGTTCCCGCCAGCCGCGCACAACGCTCCCAAGCCCGGGAGAAAAGCGCTTCGGGGTGGTGCTCTCTCCCGGCCCTTGCCCCTGAGCCTGGGGGCCAGGCAGGGGGTCCACACTCCCAGGCCAAGGCAGAACCACATGCACACGTCTGTTCCTGCCCCCTGCACCGGCAGAGAGCTCGGGGGAGCCAGAGTCTGTCAGGCAGCTGCTGGGCTGGCCGCCTGTGTGGGAAGGGGCAGAGCCGACCTAGGGGCACACTGGGCCTCTTGCTCTCCCTGCTGACCTGAGGCTGCTGGGCCAAAGAGGTCTTGGGCATCCAGCCCCTTGCTGGTCCCTTCCCTCTGACGAGGCCCTCTGAGCTCCAGCCCCTTGCAGTGTGGAAACAGCCCCTGCCAGCAACCTCCTCTCCAAGGAGGCCTCAAGCGAGGCCTAGGCCCAGGGGAAAGGCACCAGCGGGGATGAGCCTGGGGAGGCGCCCGGGCATGTCTGGACCCAGTCCCCGCAGCCTGCCCCTTGCTGGGGCAGTACCCCCGGAGGCCAGGAAGGTCTGGGCAAGGCTGGCCAGGGGCAGGGGCCCTGCTGGGTCCTGCCCCTGGCCTGTGGGGCCTCTGAGCACAACCGGCCCTCTCCCGCTGGAAGACCTCCCCGGCTGCCTCCAAAGGCCGCTTTGCAAGCACTCTCGCCGGCTGCTCCCGCCAGCCGCGCACAATGCTCCCAAACCCGGGAGAAAAGCGCTTCGGGGTGGTGCTCTCTCCCGGCCCTTGCCCCTGAGCCTGGGGGCCAGGCAGGGGGTCCACACTCCCAGGCCAAGGCAGAACCACATGCACACATCTGTTCCTGCCCCCTGCACCGGCAGAGAGCTCGGGGGAGCCAGAGTCTGTCAGGCAGCTGCTGGGCTGGCCGCCTGTGTGGGAAGGGGCAGAGCCGACCTAGGGGCACACTGGGCCTCTTGCTCTCCCTGCTGCCCTGAGGCTGCTGGGCCAAAGAGGTCTTGGGCATCCAGCCCCTTGCTGGTCCCTTCCCTCTGACGAGGCCCTCTGAGCTCCAGCCCCTTGCAGTGTGGAGACAGCCCCTGCCAGCAACCTCGTCTCCAAGGAGGCCTCAAGCGAGGCCTAGGCCCAGGGGAAAGGCACCAGCGGGGATGAGCCTGGGGAGGCGCCCGGGCATGTCTGGACCCAGTCCCCGCAGCCTGCCCCTTGCTGGGGCAGTACCCCCGGAGGCCAGGAAGGTCTGGGCAAGGCTGGCCAGGGGCAGGGGCCCTGCTGGGTCCTGCCCCTGGCCTGTGGGGCCTCTGAGCACAACCGGCCCTCTCCCGCTGGAAGACCTCCCCGGCTGCCTCCAAAGGCCGCTTTGCAAGCACTCTCGCCGGCTGCTCCCGCCAGCCGCGCACAACGCTCCCAAGCCCGGGAGAAAAGCGCTTCGGGGTGGTGCTCTCTCCCGGCCCTTGCCCCTGAGCCTGGGGGCCAGGCAGGGGGTCCACACTCCCAGGCCAAGGCAGAACCACATGCACACGTCTGTTCCTGCCCCCTGCACCGGCAGAGAGCTCGGGGGAGCCAGAGTCTGTCAGGCAGCTGCTGGGCTGGCCGCCTGTGTGGGAAGGGGCAGAGCCGACCTAGGGGCACACTGGGCCTCTTGCTCTCCCTGCTGCCCTGAGGCTGCTGGGCCAAAGAGGTCTTGGGCATCCAGCCCCTTGCTGGTCCCTTCCCTCTGACGAGGCCCTCTGAGCTCCAGCCCCTTGCAGTGTGGAGACAGCCCCTGCCAGCAACCTCCTCTCCAAGGAGGCCTCAAGCGAGGCCTAGGCCCAGGGGAAAGGCACCAGCGGGGATGAGCCTGGGGAGGCGCCCGGGCATGTCTGGACCCAGTCCCCGCAGCCTGCCCCTTGCTGGGGCAGTACCCCCGGAGGCCAGGAAGGTCTGTGCAAGGCTGGCCAGGGGCAGGGGCCCTGCTGGGTCCTGCCCCTGGCCTGTGGGGCCTCTGAGCACAACCGGCCCTCTCCCGCTGGAAGACCTCCCCGGCTGCCTCCAAAGGCCGCTTTGCAAGCACTCTCGCCGGCTGTTCCCGCCAGCCGCGCACAACGCTCCCAAGCCCGGGAGAAAAGCGCTTCGGGGTGGTGCTCTCTCCCGGCCCTTGCCCCTGAGCCTGCGGCCCAGGCAGGGGGTCCACACTCCCAGGCCAAGGCAGAACCACATGCACACGTCTGTTCTTGCCCCCTGCACCGGCAGAGAGCTCGGGGGAGCCAGAGTCTGTCAGGCAGCTGCTGGGCTGGCCGCCTGTGTGGGAAGGGGCAGAGCCGACCTAGGGGCACACTGGGCCTCTTGCTCTCCCTGCTGCCCTGAGGCTGCTGGGCCAAAGAGGTCTTGGGCATCCAGCCCCTTGCTGGTCCCTTCCCTCTGACGAGGCCCTCTGAGCTCCAGCCCCTTGCAGTGTGGAGACAGCCCCTGCCAGCAACCTCCTCTCCAAGGAGGCCTCAAGCGAGGCCTAGGCCCAGGGGAAAGGCACCAGCGGGGATGAGCCTGGGGAGGCGCCCGGGCATGTCTGGACCCAGTCCCCGCAGCCTGCCCCTTGCTGGGGCAGTACCCCCGGAGGCCAGGAAGGTCTGGGCAAGGCTGGCCAGGGGCAGGGGCCCTGCTGGGTCCTGCCCCTGGCCTGTGGGGCCTCTGAGCACAACCGACCCTCTCCCGCTGGAAGACCTCCCCGGCTGCCTCCAAAGGCCGCTTTGCAAGCACTCTCGCCGGCTGTTCCCGCCAGCCGCGCACAACGCTCCCAAGCCCGGGAGAAAAGCGCTTCGGGGTGGTGCTCTCTCCCGGCCCTTGCCCCTGAGCCTGGGGGCCAGGCAGGGGCTCCACACTCCCAGGCCAAGGCAGAACCACATGCACACGTCTGTTCCTGCCCCCTGCACCGGCAGAGAGCTCGGGGGAGCCAGAGTCTGTCAGGCAGCTGCTGGGCTGGCCGCCTGTGTGGGAAGGGGCAGAGCCGACCTAGGGGCACACTGGGCCTCTTGCTCTCCCTGCTGCCCTGAGGCTGCTGGGCCAAAGAGGTCATGGGCATCCAGCCCCTTGCTGGTCCCTTCCCTCTGACGAGGCCCTCTGAGCTCCAGCCCCTTGCAGTGTGGAGACAGCCCCTGCCAGCAACCTCCTCTCCAAGGAGGCCTCAAGCGAGGCCTAGGCCCAGGGGAAAGGCACCAGCGGGGATGAGCCTGGGGAGGCGCCCGGGCATGTCTGGACCCAGTCCCCGCAGCCTGCCCCTTGCTGGGGCAGTACCCCCGGAGGCCAGGAAGGTCTGGGCAAGGCTGGCCAGGGGCAGGGGCCCTGCTGGGTCCTGCCCCTGGCCTGTGGGGCCTCTGAGCACAACCGGCCCTCTCCCGCTGGAATACCTCCCCGGCTGCCTCCAAAGGCCGCTTTGCAAGCACTCTCGCCGGCTGCTCCCGCCAGCCGCGCACAACGCTGCCAAACCCGGGAGAAAAGCGCTTCGGGGTGGTGCTCTCTCCCGGCCCTTGCCCCTGAGCCTGGGGGCCAGGCAGGGGGTCCACACTCCCAGGCCAAGGCAGAACCACATGCACACGTCTGTTCCTGCCCCCTGCACCGGCACAGAGCTCGGGGGAGCCAGAGTCTGTCAGGCAGCTGCTGGGCTGGCCGCCTGTGTGGGAAGGGGCAGAGCCGACCTAGGGGCACACTGGGCCTCTTGCTCTCCCTCCTGCCCTGAGGCTGCTGGGCCAAAGAGGTCTTGGGCATCCAGCCCCTTGCTGGTCCCTTCCCTCTGACGAGGCCCTCTGAGCTCCAGCCCCTTGCAGTGTGGAGACAGCCCCTGCCAGCAACCTCCTCTCCAAGGAGGCCTCAAGCGAGGCCTAGGCCCAGGGGAAAGGCACCAGCGGGGATGAGCCTGGGGAGGCGCCCGGGCATGTCTGGACCCAGTCCCCGCAGCCTGCCCCTTGCTGGGGCAGTACCCCCGGAGGCCAGGAAGGTCTGTGCAAGGCTGGCCAGGGGCAGGGGCCCTGCTGGGTCCTGCCCCTGGCCTGTGGGGCCTCTGAGCACAACCGGCCCTCTCCCGCTGGAAGACCTCCCCGGCTGCCTCCAAAGGCCGCTTTGCAAGCACTCTCGCCGGCTGTTCCCGCCAGCCGCGCCCAACGCTCCCAAGCCCGGGAGAAAAGCGCTTCGGGGTGGTGCTCTCTCCCGGCCCTTGCCCCTGAGCCTGGGGGCCAGGCAGGGGGTCCACACTCCCAGGCCAAGGCAGAACCACATGCACACGTCTGTTCCTGCCCCCTGCACCGGCAGAGAGCTCGGGGGAGCCAGAGTCTGTCAGGCAGCTGCTGGGCTGGCCGCCTGTGTGGGAAGGGGCAGAGCCGACCTAGGGGCACACTGGGCCTCTTGCTCTCCCTGCTGCCCTGAGGCTGCTGGGCCAAAGAGGTCTTGGGCATCCAGCCCCTTGCTGGTCCCTTCCCTCTGACGAGGCCCTCTGAGCTCCAGCACCTTGCAGTGTGGAGACAGCCCCTGCCAGCAACCTCCTCTCCAAGGAGGCCTCAAGCGAGGCCTAGGCCCAGGGGAAAGGCACCAGCGGGGATGAGCCTGGGGAGGCGCCCGGGCATGTCTGGACCCAGTCCCCGCAGCCTGCCCCTTGCTGGGGCAGTACCCCCGGAGGCCAGGAAGGTCTGGGCAAGGCAGGCCAGGGGCAGGGGCCCTGCTGGGTCCTGCCCCTGGCCTGTGGGGCCTCTGAGCACAACCGGCCCTCTCCCGCTGGAAGACCTCCCCGGCTGCCTCCAAAGGCCGCTTTGCAAGCACTCTCGCCGGCTGTTCCCGCCAGCCGCGCACAACGCTCCCAAGCCCGGGAGAAAAGCGCTTCGGGGTGGTGCTCTCTCCCGGCCCTTGCCCCTGAGCCTGGGGGCCAGGCAGGGGGTCCACACTCCCAGGCCAAGGCAGAACCACATGCACACGTCTGTTCCTGCCCCCTGCACCGGCACAGAGCTCGGGGGAGCCAGAGTCTGTCAGGCAGCTGCTGGGCTGGCCGCCTGTGTGGGAAGGGGCAGAGCCGACCTAGGGGCACACTGGGCCTCTTGCTCTCCCTGCTGCCCTGAGGCTGCTGGGCCAAAGAGGTCTTGGGCATCCAGCCCCTTGCTGGTCCCTTCCCTCTGACGAGGCCCTCTGAGCTCCAGCCCCTTGCAGTGTGGAGACAGCCCCTGCCAGCAACCTCCTCTCCAAGGAGGCCTCAAGCGAGGCCTAGGCCCAGGGGAAAGGCACCAGCGGGGATGAGCCTGGGGAGGCGCCCGGGCATGTCTGGACCCAGTCCCCGCAGCCTGCCCCTTGCTGGGGCAGTACCCCCGGAGGCCAGGAAGGTCTGGGCAAGGCTGGCCAGGGGCAGGGGCCCTGCTGGGTCCTGCCCCTGGCCTGTGGGGCCTCTGAGCACAACCGGCCCTCTCCCGCTGGAAGACCTCCCCGGCTGCCTCCAAAGGCCGCTTTGCAAGCACTCTCGCCGGCTGCTCCCGCCAGCCGCCCACAACGCTCCCAAGCCCGGGAGAAAAGCGCTTCGGGGTGGTGCTCTCTCCCGGCCCTTGCCCCTGAGCCTGGGGGCCAGGCAGGGGGTCCACACTCCCAGGCCAAGGCAGAACCACATGCACACGTCTGTTCCTGCCCCCTGCACCGGCAGAGAGCTCGGGGGAGCCAGAGTCTGTCAGGCAGCTGCTGGGCTGGCCGCCTGTGTGGGAAGGGACAGAGCCGACCTAGGGGCACACTGGGCCTCTTGCTCTCCCTGCTGCCCTGAGGCTGCTGGGCCAAAGAGGTCTTGGGCATCCAGCCCCTTGCTGGTCCCTTCCCTCTGACGAGGCCCTTTGAGCTCCAGCCCCTTGCAGTGTGGAGACAGCCCCTGCCAGCAACCTCCTCTCCAAGGAGGCCTCAAGCGAGGCCTAGGCCCAGGGGAAAGGCACCAGCGGGGATGAGCCTGGGGAGGCGCCCGGGCATGTCTGGACCCAGTCCCCGCAGCCTGCCCCTTGCTGGGGCAGTACCCCCGGAGGCCAGGAAGGTCTGGGCAAGGCTGGCCAGGGGCAGGGGCCCTGCTGGGTCCTGCCCCTGGCCTGTGGGGCCTCTGAGCACAACCGGCCCTCTCCCGCTGGAAGACCTCCCCGGCTGCCTCCAAAGGCCGCTTTGCAAGCACTCTCGCCGGCTGTTCCCGCCAGCCGCGCACAACGCTCCCAAGCCCGGGAGAAAAGCGCTTCGGGGTGGTGCTCTCTCCCGGCCCTTGCCCCTGAGCCTGGGGGCCAGGCAGGGGGTCCACACTCCCAGGCCAAGGCAGAACCACATGCACACGTCTGTTCCTGCCCCCTGCACCGGCAGAGAGCTCGGGGGAGCCAGAGTCTGTCAGGCAGCTGCTGGGCTGGCCGCCTGTGTGGGAAGGGGCAGAGCCGACCTAGGGGCACACTGGGCCTCTTGCTCTCCCTGCTGCCCTGAGGCTGCTGGGCCAAAGAGGTCTTGGGCATCCAGCCCCTTGCTGGTCCCTTCCCTCTGACGAGGCCCTCTGAGCTCCAGCCCCTTGCAGTGTGGAGACAGCCCCTGCCAGCAACCTCCTCTCCAAGGAGGCCTCAAGCGAGGCCTAGGCCCAGGGGAAAGGCACCAGCGGGGATGAGCCTGGGGAGGCGCCCGGGCATGTCTGGACCCAGTCCCCGCAGCCTGCCCCTTGCTGGGGCAGTACCCCCGGAGGCCAGGAAGGTCTGGGCAAGGCTGGCCAGGGGCAGGGGCCCTGCTGGGTCCTGCCCCTGGCCTGTGGGGCCTCTGAGCACAACCGGCCCTCTCCCGCTGGAAGACCTCCCCGGCTGCCTCCAAAGGCCGCTTTGCAAGCACTCTCGCCGGCTGTTCCCGCCAGCCGCGCACAACGCTCCCAAGCCCGGGAGAAAAGCGCTTCGGGGTGGTGCTCTCTCCCGGCCCTTGCCCCTGAGCCTGGGGGCCAGGCAGGGGGTCCACACTCCCAGGCCAAGGCAGAACCACATGCACACGTCTGTTCCTGCCCCCTGCACCGGCAGAGAGCTCGGGGGAGCCAGAGTCTGTCAGGCAGCTGCTGGGCTGGCCGCCTGTGTGGGAAGGGACAGAGCCGACCTAGGGGCACACTGGGCCTCTTGCTCTCCCTGCTGCCCTGAGGCTGCTGGGCCAAAGAGGTCTTGGGCATCCAGCCCCTTGCTGGTCCCTTCCCTCTGACGAGGCCCTTTGAGCTCCAGCCCCTTGCAGTGTGGAGACAGCCCCTGCCAGCAACCTCCTCTCCAAGGAGGCCTCAAGCGAGGCCTAGGCCCAGGGGAAAGGCACCAGCGGGGATGAGCCTGGGGAGGCGCCCGGGCATGTCTGGACCCAGTCCCCGCAGCCTGCCCCTTGCTGGGGCAGTACCCCCGGAGGCCAGGAAGGTCTGGGCAAGGCTGGCCAGGGGCAGGGGCCCTGCTGGGTCCTGCCCCTGGCCTGTGGGGCCTCTGAGCACAACCGGCCCTCTCCCGCTGGAAGACCTCCCCGGCTGCCTCCAAAGGCCGCTTTGCAAGCACTCTCGCCGGCTGTTCCCGCCAGCCGCGCCCAACGCTCCCAAGCCCGGGAGAAAAGCGCTTCGGGGTGGTGCTCTCTCCCGGCCCTTGCCCCTGAGCCTGGGGGCCAGGCAGGGGGTCCACACTCCCAGGCCAAGGCAGAACCACATGCACACGTCTGTTCCTGCCCCCTGCACCGGCAGAGAGCTCGGGGGAGCCAGAGTCTGTCAGGCAGCTGCTGGGCTGGCCGCCTGTGTGGGAAGGGGCAGAGCCGACCTAGGGGCACACTGGGCCTCTTGCTCTCCCTGCTGCCCTGAGGCTGCTGGGCCAAAGAGGTCTTGGGCATCCAGCCCCTTGCTGGTCCCTTCCCTCTGACGAGGCCCTCTGAGCTCCAGCCCCTTGCAGTGTGGAGACAGCCCCTGCCAGCAACCTCCTCTCCAAGGAGGCCTCAAGCGAGGCCTAGGCCCAGGGGAAAGGCACCAGCGGGGATGAGCCTGGGGAGGCGCCCGGGCATGTCTGGACCCAGTCCCCGCAGCCTGCCCCTTGCTGGGGCAGTACCCCCGGAGGCCAGGAAGGTCTGGGCAAGGCTGGCCAGGGGCAGGGGCCCTGCTGGGTCCTGCCCCTGGCCTGTGGGGCCTCTGAGCACAAACGGCCCTCTCCTGCTGGAAGACCTCCCCGGCTGCCTCCAAAGGCCGCTTTGCAAGCACTCTCGCTGGCTGCTCCCGCCAGCCGCGCACAACGCTCCCAAGCCCGGGAGAAAAGCGCTTCGGGGTGGTGCTCTCTCCCGGCCCTTGCCCCTGAGCCTGGGGGCCAGGCAGGGGGTCCACACTCCCAGGCCAAGGCAGAACCACATGCACACGTCTGTTCCTGCCCCCTGCACCGGCAGAGAGCTCGGGGGAGCCAGAGTCTGTCAGGCAGCTGCTGGGCTGGCCGCCTGTGTGGGAAGGGGCAGAGCCGACCTAGGGGCACACTGGGCCTCTTGCTCTCCCTGCTGCCCTGAGGCTGCTGGGCCAAAGAGGTCTTGGGCATCCAGCCCCTTGCTGGTCCCTTCCCTCTGACGAGGCCCTCTGAGCTCCAGCCCCTTGCAGTGTGGAGACAGCCCCTGCCAGCAACCTCCTCTCCAAGGAGGCCTCAAGCGAGGCCTAGGCCCAGGGGAAAGGCACCAGCGGGGATGAGCCTGGGGAGGCGCCCGGGCATGTCTGGACCCAGTCCCCGCAGCCTGCCCCTTGCTGGGGCAGTACCCCCGGAGGCCAGGAAGGTCTGGGCAAGGCTGGCCAGGGGCAGGGGCCCTGCTGCGTCCTGCCCCTGGCCTGTGGGGCCTCTGAGCACAACCGGCCCTCTCCCGCTGGAAGACCTCCCCGGCTGCCTCCAAAGGCCGCTTTGCAAGCACTCTCGCCGGCTGTTCCCGCCAGCCGCGCACAACGCTCCCAAGCCCGGGAGAAAAGCGCTTCGGGGTGGTGCTCTCTCCCGGCCCTTGCCCCTGAGCCTGGGGGCCAGGCAGGGGGTCCACACTCCCAGGCCAAGGCAGAACCACATGCACACGTCTGTTCCTGCCCCCTGCACCGGCAGAGAGCTCGGGGGAGCCAGAGTCTGTCAGGCAGCTGCTGGGCTGGCCGCCTGTGTGGGAAGGGGCAGAGCCGACCTAGGGGCACACTGGGCCTCTTGCTCTCCCTGCTGCCCTGAGGCTGCTGGGCCAAAAAGGCCTTGGGCATCCAGCCCCTTGCTGGTCCTTCCCTCTGACGAGGCCCTCTGAGCTCCAGCCCCTTGCAGTGTGGAGACAGCCCCTGCCAGCAACCTCCTCTCCAAGGAGGCCTCAAGCGAGGCCTAGGCCCAGGGGAAAGGCACCAGCGGGGATGAGCCTGGGGAGGCGCCCGGGCATGTCTGGACCCAGTCCCCGCAGCCTGCCCCTTGCTGGGGCAGGACCCCCGGAGGCCAGGAAGGTCTGGGCAAGGCGGGCCAGGGGCAGGGGCCCTGCTGGGTCCTGCCCCTGGCCTGTGGGGCCTCTGAGCACAACCGGCCCTCTCCCGCTGGAAGACCTCCCCGGCTGCCTCCAAAGGCCGCTTTGCAAGCACTCTCGCCGGCTGTTCCCGCCAGCCGCGCACAACGCTCCCAAGCCCGGGAGAAAAGCGCTTCGGGGTGGTGCTCTCTCCCGGCCCTTGCCCCTGAGCCTGGGGGCCAGGCAGGGGGTCCACACTCCCAGGCCAAGGCAGAACCACATGCACACGTCTGTTCCTGCCCCCTGCACCGGCAGAGAGCTCGGGGGAGCCAGAGTCTGTCAGGCAGCTGCTGGGCTGGCCGCCTGTGTGGGAAGGGGCAGAGCCGACCTAGGGGCACACTGGGCCTCTTGCTCTCCCTGCTGCCCTGAGGCTGCTGGGCCAAAGAGGTCTTGGGCATCCAGCCCCTTGCTGGTCCCTTCCCTCTGACGAGGCCCTCTGAGCTCCAGCCCCTTGCAGTGTGGAGACAGCCCCTGCCAGCAACCTCCTCTCCAAGGAGGCCTCAAGCGAGGCCTAGGCCCAGGGGAAAGGCACCAGCGGGGATGAGCCTGGGGAGGCGCCCGGGCATGTCTGGACCCAGTCCCCGCAGCCTGCCCCTTGCTGGGGCAGTACCCCCGGAGGCCAGGAAGGTCTGGGCAAGGCTGGCCAGGGGCAGGGGCCCTGCTGGGTCCTGCCCCTGGCCTGTGGGGCCTCTGAGCACAACCGGCCCTCTCCCGCTGGAAGACCTCCCCGGATGCCTCCAAAGGCCGCTTTGCAAGCACTCTCGCCGGCTGTTCCCGCCAGCCGCGCACAACGCTCCCAAGCCCGGGAGAAAAGCGCTTCGGGGTGGTGCTCTCTCCCGGCCCTTGCCCCTGAGCCTGGGGGCCAGGCAGGGGCTCCACACTCCCAGGCCAAGGCAGAACCACATGCACACGTCTGTTCCTGCCCCCTGCACCGGCAGAGAGCTCGGGGGAGCCAGAGTCTGTCAGGCAGCTGCTGGGCTGGCCGCCTGTGTGGGAAGGGGCAGAGCCGACCTAGGAGCACACTGGGCCTCTTGCTCTCCCTGCTGCCCTGAGGCTGCTGGGCCAAAGAGGTCTTGGGCATCCAGCCCCTTGCTGGTCCCTTCCCTCTGACGAGGCCCTCTGAGCTCCAGCCCCTTGCAGTGTGGAGACAGCCCCTGCCAGCAACCTCCTCTCCAAGGAGGCCTCAAGCGAGGCCTAGGCCCAGGGGAAAGGCACCAGCGGGGATGAGCCTGGGGAGGCGCCCGGGCATGTCTGGACCCAGTCCCCGCAGCCTGCCCCTTGCTGGGGCAGTACCCCCGGAGGCCAGGAAGGTCTGGGCAAGGCGGGCCAGGGGCAGGGGCCCTGCTGGGTCCTGCCCCTGGCCTGTGGGGCCTCTGAGCACAACCGGCCCTCTCCCGCTGGAAGACCTCCCCGGCTGCCTCCAAAGGCCGCTTTACAAGCACTCTCGCCGGCTGTTCCCGCCAGCCGCGCACAACGCTCCCAAGCCCGGGAGAAAAGCGCTTCGGGGTGGTGCTCTCTCCCGGCCCTTGCCCCTGAGCCTGGGGCCCAGGCAGGGGGTCCACACTCCCAGGCCAAGGCAGAACCACATGCACACGTCTGTTCCTGCCCCCTGCACCGGCAGAGAGCTCGGGGGAGCCAGAGTCTGTCAGGCAGCTGCTGGGCTGGCCGCCTGTGTGGGAAGGGGCAGAGCCGACCTAGGGGCACACTGGGCCTCTTGCTCTCCCTGCTGCCCTGAGGCTGCTGGGCCCAAGAGGCCTTGGGCATCCAGCCCCTTGCTGGTCCTTCCCTCTGACGAGGCCCTCTGAGCTCCAGCCCCTTGCAGTGTGGAGACAGCCCCTGCCAGCAACCTCCTCTCCAAGGAGGCCTCAAGCGAGGCCTAGGCCCAGGGGAAAGGCACCAGCGGGGATGAGCCTGGGGAGGCGCCCGGGCATGTCTGGACCCAGTCCCCGCAGCCTGCCCCTTGCTGGGGCAGTACCCCCGGAGGCCAGGAAGGTCTGGGCAAGGCGGGCCAGGGGCAGGGGCCCTGCTGGGCCCTGCCCCTGGCCTGTGGGGCCTCTGAGCACAACCGGCCCTCTGCCGCTGGAAGACCTCCCCGGCTGCCTCCAAAGGCCGCTTTGCAAGCACTCTCGCCGGCTGTTCCCGCCAGCCGCGCACAACGCTCCCAAGCCCGGGAGAAAAGCGCTTCGGGGTGGTGCTCTCTCCCGGCCCTTGCCCCTGAGCCTGGGGGCCAGGCAGGGGGTCCACACTCCCAGGCCAAGGCAGAACCACATGCACACGTCTGTTCCTGCCCCCTGCACCGGCAGAGAGCTCGGGGGAGCCAGAGTCTATCAGGCAGCTGCTGGGCTGGCCGCCTGTGTGGGAAGGGGCAGAGCCGACCTAGGGGCACACTGGGCCTCTTGCTCTCCCTGCTGCCCTGAGGCTGCTGGGCCAAAGAGGTCTTGGGCATCCAGCCCCTTGCTGGTCCCTTCCCTCTGACGAGGCCCTCTGAGCTCCAGCCCCTTGCAGTGTGGAGACAGCCGCTGCCAGCAACCTCCTCTCCAAGGAGGCCTCAAGCGAGGCCTAGGCCCAGGGGAAAGACACCAGCGGGGATGAGCCTGGGGAGGCGCCCGGGCATGTCTGGACCCAGTCCCCGCAGCCTGCCCCTTGCTGGGGCAGTACCCCCGGAGGCCAGGAAGGTCTGGGCAAGGCTGGCCAGGGGCAGGGGCCCTGCTGGGTCCTGCCCCTGGCCTGTGGGGCCTCTGAGCACAACCGGCCCTCTGCCGCTGGAAGACCTCCCTGGCTGCCTCCAAAGGCCGCTTTGCAAGCACTCTCGCCGGCTGTTCCCGCCAGCCGCGCCCAACGCTCCCAAGCCCGGGAGAAAAGCGCTTCGGGGTGGTGCTCTCTCCCGGCCCTTGCCCCTGAGCCTGGGGGCCAGGCAGGGGGTCCACACTCCCAGGCCAAGGCAGAACCACATGCACACGTCTGTTCCTGCCCCCTGCACCGGCAGAGAGCTCGGGGGAGCCAGAGTCTGTCAGGCAGCTGCTGGGCTGGCCGCCTGTGTGGGAAGGGGCAGAGCCGACCTAGGGGCACACTGGGCCTCTTGCTCTCCCTGCTGCCCTGAGGCTGCTGGGCCAAAGAGGTCTTGGGCATCCAGCCCCTTGCTGCTCCCTTCCCTCTGACGAGGCCCTCTGAGCTCCAGCCCCTTGCAGTGTGGAGACAGCCCCTGCCAGCAACCTCCTCTCCAAGGAGGCCTCAAGCGAGGCCTAGGCCCAGGGGAAAGGCACCAGCGGGGATGAGCCTGGGGAGGCGCCCGGGCATGTCTGGACCCAGTCCCCGCAGCCTGCCTCTTGCTGGGGCAGTACCCCCGGAGGCCAGGAAGGTCTGGGCAAGGCGGGCCAGGGGCAGGGGCCCTGCTGGGTCCTGCCCCTGGCCTGTGGGGCCTCTGAGCACAACCGGCCCTCTCCCGCTGGAAGACCTCCCCGGCTGCCTCCAAAGGCCGCTTTGCAAGCACTCTCGCCGGCTGTTCCCGCCAGCCGCGCACAACGCTCCCAAGCCCGGGAGAAAAGCGCTTCGGGGTGGTGCTCTCTCCCGGCCCTTGCCCCTGAGCCTGGGGGCCAGGCAGGGGGTCCACACTCCCAGGCCAAGGCAGAACCACATGCACACGTCTGTTCCTGCCCCCTGCACCGGCAGAGAGCTCGGGGGAGCCAGAGTCTGTCAGGCAGCTGCTGGGCTGGCCGCCTGTGTGGGAAGGGGCAGAGCCGACCTAGGGGCACACTGGGCCTCTTGCTCTCCCTGCTGCCCTGAGGCTGCTGGGCCAAAGAGGTCTTGGGCATCCAGCCCCTTGCTGGTCCCTTCCCTCTGACGAGGCCCTCTGAGCTCCAGCCCCTTGCAGTGTGGAGACAGCCCCTGCCAGCAACCTCCTCTCCAAGGAGGCCTCAAGCGAGGCCTAGGCCCAGGGGAAAGGCACCAGCGGGGATGAGCCTGGGGAGGCGCCCGGGCATGTCTGGACCCAGTCCCCGCAGCCTGCCCCTTGCTGGGGCAGTACCCCCGGAGGGCAGGAAGGTCTGGGCAAGGCTGGCCAGGGGCAGGGGCCCTGCTGGGTCCTGCCCCTGGCCTGTGGGGCCTCTGAGCACAACCGGCCCTCTCCCGCTGGAAGACCTCCCCGGCTGCCTCCAAAGGCCGCTTTGCAAGCACTCTCGCCGGCTGTTCCCGCCAGCCGCGCACAACGCTCCCAAGCCCGGGAGAAAAGCGCTTCGGGGTGGTGCTCTCTCCCGGCCCTTGCCCCTGAGCCTGGGGGCCAGGCAGGGGGTCCACACTCCCAGGCCAAGGCAGAACCACATGCACACGTCTGTTCCTGCCCCCTGCACCGGCAGAGAGCTCGGGGGAGCCAGAGTCTGTCAGGCAGCTGCTGGGCTGGCCGCCTGTGTGGGAAGGGGCAGAGCCGACCTAGGGGCACACTGGGCCTCTTGCTCTCCCTGCTGCCCTGAGGCTGCTGGGCCAAAGAGGTCTTGGGCATCCAGCCCCTTGCTGGTCCCTTCCCTCTGACGAGGCCCTCTGAGCTCCAGCCCCTTGCAGTGTGGAGACAGCCCCTGCCAGCAACCTCCTCTCCAAGGAGGCCTCAAGCGAGGCCTAGGCCCAGGGGAAAGGCACCAGCGGGGATGAGCCTGGGGAGGCGCCCGGGCATGTCTGGACCCAGTCCCCGCAGCCTGCCCCTTGCTGGGGCAGTACCCCCGGAGGCCAGGAAGGTCTGGGCAAGGCTGGCCAGGGGCAGGGGCCCTGCTGGGTCCTGCCCCTGGCCTGTGGGGCCTCTGAGCACAACCGGCCCTCTCCCGCTGGAAGACCTCCCCGGCTGCCTCCAAAGGCCGCTTTGCAAGCACTCTCGCCGGCTGTTCCCGCCAGCCGCGCACAACGCTCCCAAGCCCGGGAGAAAAGCGCTTCGGGGTGGTGCTCTCTCCCGGCCCTTGCCCCTGAGCCTGGGGGCCAGGCAGGGGGTCCACACTCCCAGGCCAAGGCAGAACCACATGCACACGTCTGTTCCTGCCCCCTGCACCGGCAGAGAGCTCGGGGGAGCCAGAGTCTGTCAGGCAGCTGCTGGGCTGGCCGCCTGTGTGGGAAGGGACAGAGCCGACCTAGGGGCACACTGGGCCTCTTGCTCTCCCTGCTGCCCTGAGGCTGCTGGGCCAAAGAGGTCTTGGGCATCCAGCCCCTTGCTGGTCCCTTCCCTCTGACGAGGCCCTTTGAGCTCCAGCCCCTTGCAGTGTGGAGACAGCCCCTGCCAGCAACCTCCTCTCCAAGGAGGCCTCAAGCGAGGCCTAGGCCCAGGGGAAAGGCACCAGCGGGGATGAGCCTGGGGAGGCGCCCGGGCATGTCTGGACCCAGTCCCCGCAGCCTGCCCCTTGCTGGGGCAGTACCCCCGGAGGCCAGGAAGGTCTGGGCAAGGCTGGCCAGGGGCAGGGGCCCTGCTGGGTCCTGCCCCTGGCCTGTGGGGCCTCTGAGCACAACCGGCCCTCTCCCGCTGGAAGACCTCCCCGGCTGCCTCCAAAGGCCGCTTTGCAAGCACTCTCGCCGGCTGTTCCCGCCAGCCGCGCCCAACGCTCCCAAGCCCGGGAGAAAAGCGCTTCGGGGTGGTGCTCTCTCCCGGCCCTTGCCCCTGAGCCTGGGGGCCAGGCAGGGGGTCCACACTCCCAGGCCAAGGCAGAACCACATGCACACGTCTGTTCCTGCCCCCTGCACCGGCAGAGAGCTCGGGGGAGCCAGAGTCTGTCAGGCAGCTGCTGGGCTGGCCGCCTGTGTGGGAAGGGGCAGAGCCGACCTAGGGGCACACTGGGCCTCTTGCTCTCCCTGCTGCCCTGAGGCTGCTGGGCCAAAGAGGTCTTGGGCATCCAGCCCCTTGCTGGTCCCTTCCCTCTGACGAGGCCCTCTGAGCTCCAGCCCCTTGCAGTGTGGAGACAGCCCCTGCCAGCAACCTCCTCTCCAAGGAGGCCTCAAGCGAGGCCTAGGCCCAGGGGAAAGGCACCAGCGGGGATGAGCCTGGGGAGGCGCCCGGGCATGTCTGGACCCAGTCCCCGCAGCCTGCCCCTTGCTGGGGCAGTACCCCCGGAGGCCAGGAAGGTCTGGGCAAGGCTGGCCAGGGGCAGGGGCCCTGCTGGGTCCTGCCCCTGGCCTGTGGGGCCTCTGAGCACAAACGGCCCTCTCCTGCTGGAAGACCTCCCCGGCTGCCTCCAAAGGCCGCTTTGCAAGCACTCTCGCTGGCTGCTCCCGCCAGCCGCGCACAACGCTCCCAAGCCCGGGAGAAAAGCGCTTCGGGGTGGTGCTCTCTCCCGGCCCTTGCCCCTGAGCCTGGGGGCCAGGCAGGGGGTCCACACTCCCAGGCCAAGGCAGAACCACATGCACACGTCTGTTCCTGCCCCCTGCACCGGCAGAGAGCTCGGGGGAGCCAGAGTCTGTCAGGCAGCTGCTGGGCTGGCCGCCTGTGTGGGAAGGGGCAGAGCCGACCTAGGGGCACACTGGGCCTCTTGCTCTCCCTGCTGCCCTGAGGCTGCTGGGCCAAAGAGGTCTTGGGCATCCAGCCCCTTGCTGGTCCCTTCCCTCTGACGAGGCCCTCTGAGCTCCAGCCCCTTGCAGTGTGGAGACAGCCCCTGCCAGCAACCTCCTCTCCAAGGAGGCCTCAAGCGAGGCCTAGGCCCAGGGGAAAGGCACCAGCGGGGATGAGCCTGGGGAGGCGCCCGGGCATGTCTGGACCCAGTCCCCGCAGCCTGCCCCTTGCTGGGGCAGTACCCCCGGAGGCCAGGAAGGTCTGGGCAAGGCTGGCCAGGGGCAGGGGCCCTGCTGGGTCCTGCCCCTGGCCTGTGGGGCCTCTGAGCACAACCGGCCCTCTCCCGCTGGAAGACCTCCCCGGCTGCCTCCAAAGGCCGCTTTGCAAGCACTCTCGCCGGCTGTTCCCGCCAGCCGCGCACAACGCTCCCAAGCCCGGGAGAAAAGCGCTTCGGGGTGGTGCTCTCTCCCGGCCCTTGCCCCTGAGCCTGGGGGCCAGGCAGGGGGTCCACACTCCCAGGCCAAGGCAGAACCACATGCACACGTCTGTTCCTGCCCCCTGCACCGGCAGAGAGCTCGGGGGAGCCAGAGTCTGTCAGGCAGCTGCTGGGCTGGCCGCCTGTGTGGGAAGGGGCAGAGCCGACCTAGGGGCACACTGGGCCTCTTGCTCTCCCTGCTGCCCTGAGGCTGCTGGGCCAAAGAGGTCTTGGGCATCCAGCCCCTTGCTGGTCCCTTCCCTCTGACGAGGCCCTCTGAGCTCCAGCCCCTTGCAGTGTGGAGACAGCCCCTGCCAGCAACCTCCTCTCCAAGGAGGCCTCAAGCGAGGCCTAGGCCCAGGGGAAAGGCACCAGCGGGGATGAGCCTGGGGAGGCGCCCGGGCATGTCTGGACCCAGTCCCCGCAGCCTGCCCCTTGCTGGGGCAGTACCCCCGGAGGCCAGGAAGGTCTGGGCAAGGCTGGCCAGGGGCAGGGGCCCTGCTGGGTCCTGCCCCTGGCCTGTGGGGCCTCTGAGCACAACCGGCCCTCTCCCGCTGGAAGACCTCCCCGGATGCCTCCAAAGGCCGCTTTGCAAGCACTCTCGCCGGCTGTTCCCGCCAGCCGCGCACAACGCTCCCAAGCCCGGGAGAAAAGCGCTTCGGGGTGGTGCTCTCTCCCGGCCCTTGCCCCTGAGCCTGGGGGCCAGGCAGGGGGTCCACACTCCCAGGCCAAGGCAGAACCACATGCACACGTCTGTTCCTGCCCCCTGCACCGGCAGAGAGCTCGGGGGAGCCAGAGTCTGTCAGGCAGCTGCTGGGCTGGCCGCCTGTGTGGGAAGGGGCAGAGCCGACCTAGGGGCACACTGGGCCTCTTGCTCTCCCTGCTGCCCTGAGGCTGCTGGGCCAAAGAGGTCTTGGGCATCCAGCCCCTTGCTGGTCCCTTCCCTCTGACGAGGCCCTCTGAGCTCCAGCCCCTTGCAGTGTGGAGACAGCCCCTGCCAGCAACCTCCTCTCCAAGGAGGCCTCAAGCGAGGCCTAGGCCCAGGGGAAAGGCACCAGCGGGGATGAGCCTGGGGAGGCGCCCGGGCATGTCTGGACCCAGTCCCCGCAGCCTGCCCCTTGCTGGGGCAGTACCCCCGGAGGCCAGGAAGGTCTGGGCAAGGCGGGCCAGGGGCAGGGGCCCTGCTGCGTCCTGCCCCTGGCCTGTGGGGTCTCTGAGCACAACCGGCCCTCTCCCGCTGGAAGACCTCCCCGGCTGCCTCCAAAGGCAGCTTTGCAAGCACTCTCGCCAGCTGTTCCCGCCAGCCGCGCACAACGCTCCCAAGCCCGGGAGAAAAGCACTTCGGGGTGGTGCTCTCTCCCGGCCCTTGCCCCTGAGCCTGGGGGCCAGGCAGGGGGTCCACACTCCCAGGCCAAGGCAGAACCACATGCACACGTCTGTTCCTGCCCCCTGCACCGGCAGAGAGCTCGGGGGAGCCAGAGTCTGTCAGGCAGCTGCTGGGCTGGCCGCCTGTGTGGGAAGGGGCAGAGCCGACCTAGGGGCACACTGGGCCTCTTGCTCTCCCTGCTGCCCTGAGGCTGCTGGGCCAAAAAGGCCTTGGGCATCCAGCCCCTTGCTGGTCCTTCCCTCTGACGAGGCCCTCTGAGCTCCAGCCCCTTGCAGTGTGGAGACAGCCCCTGCCAGCAACCTCCTCTCCAAGGAGGCCTCAAGCGAGGCCTAGGCCCAGGGGAAAGGCACCAGCGGGGATGAGCCTGGGGAGGCGCCCGGGCATGTCTGGACCCAGTCCCCGCAGCCTGCCCCTTGCTGGGGCAGTACCCCCGGAGGCCAGGAAGGTCTGGGCAAGGCGGGCCAGGGGCAGGGGCCCTGCTGGGTCCTGCCCCTGGCCTGTGGGGCCTCTGAGCACAACCGGCCCTCTCCCGCTGGAAGACCTCCCCGGCTGCCTCCAAAGGCCGCTTTGCAAGCACTCTCGCCGGCTGTTCCCGCCAGCCGCGCACAACGCTCCCAAGCCCGGGAGAAAAGCGCTTCGGGGTGGTGCTCTCTCCCGGCCCTTGCCCCTGAGCCTGGGGGCCAGGCAGGGGGTCCACACTCCCAGGCCAAGGCAGAACCACATGCACACGTCTGTTCCTGCCCCCTGCACCGGCAGAGAGCTCGGGGGAGCCAGAGTCTGTCAGGCAGCTGCTGGGCTGGCCGCCTGTGTGGGAAGGGGCAGAGCCGACCTAGGGGCACACTGGGCCTCTTGCTCTCCCTGCTGCCCTGAGGCTGCTGGGCCAAAGAGGTCTTGGGCATCCAGCCCCTTGCTGGTCCCTTCCCTCTGACGAGGCCCTCTGAGCTCCAGCCCCTTGCAGTGTGGAGACAGCCCCTGCCAGCAACCTCCTCTCCAAGGAGGCCTCAAGCGAGGCCTAGGCCCAGGGGAAAGGCACCAGCGGGGATGAGCCTGGGGAGGCGCCCGGGCATGTCTGGACCCAGTCCCCGCAGCCTGCCCCTTGCTGGGGCAGTACCCCCGGAGGCCAGGAAGGTCTGGGCAAGGCTGGCCAGGGGCAGGGGCCCTGCTGGGTCCTGCCCCTGGCCTGTGGGGCCTCTGAGCACAACCGGCCCTCTCCCGCTGGAAGACCTCCCCGGATGCCTCCAAAGGCCGCTTTGCAAGCACTCTCGCCGGCTGTTCCCGCCAGCCGCGCACAACGCTCCCAAGCCCGGGAGAAAAGCGCTTCGGGGTGGTGCTCTCTCCCGGCCCTTGCCCCTGAGCCTGGGGGCCAGGCAGGGGGTCCACACTCCCAGGCCAAGGCAGAACCACATGCACACGTCTGTTCCTGCCCCCTGCACCGGCAGAGAGCTCGGGGGAGCCAGAGTCTGTCAGGCAGCTGCTGGGCTGGCCGCCTGTGTGGGAAGGGGCAGAGCCGACCTAGGGGCACACTGGGCCTCTTGCTCTCCCTGCTGCCCTGAGGCTGCTGGGCCAAAGAGGTCTTGGGCATCCAGCCCCTTGCTGGTCCCTTCCCTCTGACGAGGCCCTCTGAGCTCCAGCCCCTTGCAGTGTGGAGACAGCCGCTGCCAGCAACCTCCTCTCCAAGGAGGCCTCAAGCGAGGCCTAGGCCCAGGGGAAAGACACCAGCGGGGATGAGCCTGGGGAGGCGCCCGGGCATGTCTGGACCCAGTCCCCGCAGCCTGCCCCTTGCTGGGGCAGTACCCCCGGAGGCCAGGAAGGTCTGGGCAAGGCTGGCCAGGGGCAGGGGCCCTGCTGGGTCCTGCCCCTGGCCTGTGGGGCCTCTGAGCACAACCGGCCCTCTGCCGCTGGAAGACCTCCCTGGCTGCCTCCAAAGGCCGCTTTGCAAGCACTCTCGCCGGCTGTTCCCGCCAGCCGCGCCCAACGCTCCCAAGCCCGGGAGAAAAGCGCTTCGGGGTGGTGCTCTCTCCCGGCCCTTGCCCCTGAGCCTGGGGGCCAGGCAGGGGGTCCACACTCCCAGGCCAAGGCAGAACCACATGCACACGTCTGTTCCTGCCCCCTGCACCGGCAGAGAGCTCGGGGGAGCCAGAGTCTGTCAGGCAGCTGCTGGGCTGGCCGCCTGTGTGGGAAGGGGCAGAGCCGACCTAGGGGCACACTGGGCCTCTTGCTCTCCCTGCTGCCCTGAGGCTGCTGGGCCAAAGAGGTCTTGGGCATCCAGCCCCTTGCTGGTCCCTTCCCTCTGACGAGGCCCTCTGAGCTCCAGCCCCTTGCAGTGTGGAGACAGCCCCTGCCAGCAACCTCCTCTCCAAGGAGGCCTCAAGCGAGGCCTAGGCCCAGGGGAAAGGCACCAGCGGGGATGAGCCTGGGGAGGCGCCCGGGCATGTCTGGACCCAGTCCCCGCAGCCTGCCCCTTGCTGGGGCAGTACCCCCGGAGGGCAGGAAGGTCTGGGCAAGGCGGGCCAGGGGCAGGGGCCCTGCTGGGTCCTGCCCCTGGCCTGTGGGGCCTCTGAGCACAACCGGCCCTCTCCCGCTGGAAGACCTCCCCGGCTGCCTCCAAAGGCCGCTTTGCAAGCACTCTCGCTGGCTGTTCCCGCCAGCAGCGCACAACGCTCCCAAGCCCGGGAGAAAAGCGCTTCGGGGTGGTGCTCTCTCCCGGCCCTTGCCCCTGAGCCTGGGGGCCAGGCAGGGGGTCCACACTCCCAGGCCAAGGCAGAACCACATGCACACGTCTGTTCCTGCCCCCTGCACCGGCAGAGAGCTCGGGGGAGCCAGAGTCTGTCAGGCAGCTGCTGGGCTGGCCGCCTGTGTGGGAAGGGGCAGAGACGACCTAGGGGCACACTGGGCCTCTTGCTCTCCCTGCTGCCCTGAGGCTGCTGGGCCAAAGAGGTCTTGGGCATCCAGCCCCTTGCTGGTCCCTTCCCTCTGACGAGGCCCTCTGAGCTCCAGCCCCTTGCAGTGTGGAGACAGCCCCTGCCAGCAACCTCCTCTCCAAGGAGGCCTCAAGCGAGGCCTAGGCCCAGGGGAAAGGCACCAGCGGGGATGAGCCTGGGGAGGCGCCCGGGCATGTCTGGACCCAGTCCCCGCAGCCTGCCCCTTGCTGGGGCAGTACCCCCGGAGGCCAGGAAGGTCTGGGCAAGGCGGGCCAGGGGCAGGGGCCCTGCTGGGTCCTGCCCCTGGCCTGTGGGGCCTCTGAGCACAAGCGGCCCTCTCCCGCTGGAAGACCTCCCCGGCTGCCTCCAAAGGCCGCTTTGCAAGCACTCTCGCTGGCTGTTCCCGCCAGCCGCGCACAACGCTCCCAAGCCCGGGAGAAAAGCGCTTCGGGGTGGTGCTCTCTCCCGGCCCTTGCCCCTGAGCCTGGGGGCCAGGCAGGGGGTCCACACTCCCAGGCCAAGGCAGAACCTCATGCACACGTCTGTTCCTGCCCCCTGCACCGGCAGAGAGCTCGGGGGAGCCAGAGTCTGTCAGGCAGCTGCTGGGCTGGCCGCCTGTGTGGGAAGGGGCAGAGCCGACCTAGGGGCACACTGGGCCTCTTGCTCTCCCTGCTGCCCTGAGGCTGCTGGGCCAAAAAGGTCTTGTGCATCCAGCCCCTTGCTGGTCCTTTCCCTCTGACGAGGCCCTCTGAGCTCCAGCCCCTTGCAGTGTGGAGACAGCCCTTGCCAGCAACCTCCTCTCCAAGGAGGCCTCAAGCGAGGCCTAGGCCCAGGGGAAAGGCACCAGCGGGGATGAGCCTGGGGAGGCACCCTGGCATGTCTGGACCCAGTCCCCGCAGCCTGCCCCTTGCTGGGGCACTACCCCCGGAGGCCAGGAAGGTCTGGGCAAGGCGGGCCAGGGGCAGGGGCCCTGCTGGGTCCTGCCCCTGGCCTGTGGGGCCTCTGAGCACAACCGGCCCTCTCCCGCTGGAAGACCTCCCCGGCTGCCTCCAAAGGCCGCTTTACAAGCACTCTCGCCGGCTGTTCCCGCCAGCCGCGCACAACGCTCCCAAGCCCAGGAGAAAAGCGCTTCGGGGTGGTGCTCTCTCCCGGCCCTTGCCCCTGAGCCTGGGGCCCAGGCAGGGGGTCCACACTCCCAGGCCAAGGCAGAACCACATGCACACGTCTGTTCCTGCCCCCTGCACCGGCAGAGAGCTCGGGGGAGCCAGAGTCTGTCAGGCAGCTGCTGGGCTGGCCGCCTGTGTGGGAAGGGGCAGAGCCGACCTAGGGGCACACTGGGCCTCTTGCTCTCCCTGCTGCCCTGAGGCTGCTGGGCCAAAGAGGTCTTGGGCATCCAGCCCCTTGCTGGTCCCTTCCCTCTGACGAGGCCCTCTGAGCTCCAGCCCCTTGCAGTGTGGAGACAGCCGCTGCCAGCAACCTCCTCTCCAAGGAGGCCTCAAGCGAGGCCTAGGCCCAGGGGAAAGGCACCAGCGGGGATGAGCCTGGGGAGGCGCCCGGGCATGTCTGGACCCAGTCCCCGCAGCCTGCCCCTTGCTGGGGCAGTACCCCCGGAGGCCAGGAAGGTCTGGGCAAGGCGGGCCAGGGGCAGGGGCCCTGCTGGGTCCTGCCCCTGGCCTGTGGGGCCTCTGAGCACAACCGGCCCTCTCCCGCTGGAAGACCTCCCCGGCTGCCTCCAAAGGCCGCTTTGCAAGCACTCTCGCCGGCTGTTCCCGCCAGCCGCGCACAACGCTCCCAAGCCCGGGAGAAAAGCGCTTCGGGGTGGTGCTCTCTCCCGGCCCTTGCCCCTGAGCCTGGGGGCCAGGCAGGGGGTCCACACTCCCAGGCCAAGGCAGAACCACATGCACACGTCTGTTCCTGCCCCCTGCACCGGCAGAGAGCTCGGGGGAGCCAGAGTCTGTCAGGCAGCTGCTGGGCTGGCCGCCTGTGTGGGAAGGGGCAGAGCCGACCTAGGGGCACACTGGGCCTCTTGCTCTCCCTGCTGCCCTGAGGCTGCTGGGCCCAAGAGGCCTTGGGCATCCAGCCCCTTGCTGGTCCTTCCCTCTGACGAGGCCCTCTGAGCTCCAGCCCCTTGCAGTGTGGAGACAGCCCCTGCCAGCAACCTCCTCTCCAAGGAGGCCTCAAGCGAGGCCTAGGCCCAGGGGAAAGGCACCAGCGGGGATGAGCCTGGGGAGGCGCCCGGGCATGTCTGGACCCAGTCCCCGCAGCCTGCCCCTTGCTGGGGCAGTACCCCCGGAGGCCAGGAAGGTCTGGGCAAGGCGGGCCAGGGGCAGGGGCCCTGCTGGGTCCTGCCCCTGGCCTGTGGGGCCTCTGAGCACAACCGGCCCTCTGCCGCTGGAAGACCTCCCCGGCTGCCTCCAAAGGCCGCTTTGCAAGCACTCTCGCCAGCTGTTCCCGCCAGCCGCGCACAACGCTCCCAAGCCCGGGAGAAAAGCGCTTCGGGGTGGTGCTCTCTCCCGGCCCTTGCCCCTGAGCCTGGGGGCCAGGCAGGGGGTCCACACTCCCAGGCCAAGGCAGAACCACATGCACACGTCTGTTCCTGCCCCCTGCACCGGCAGAGAGCTCGGGGGAGCCAGAGTCTATCAGGCAGCTGCTGGGCTGGCCGCCTGTGTGGGAAGGGGCAGAGCCGACCTAGGGGCACACTGGGCCTCTTGTTCTCCCTGCTGCCCTGAGGCTGCTGGGCCAAAGAGGTCTTGGGCATCCAGCCCCTTGCTGGTCCCTTCCCTCTGACGAGGCCCTCTGAGCTCCAGCCCCTTGCAGTGTGGAGACAGCCCCTGCCAGCAACCTCCTCTCCAAGGAGGCCTCAAGCGAGGCCTAGGACCAGGGGAAAGGCACCAGCGGGGATGAGCCTGGGGAGGCGCCCGGGCATGTCTGGACCCAGTCCCCGCAGCCTGCCCCTTGCTGGGGCAGTACCCCCGGAGGCCAGGAAGGACTGGGCAAGGCTGGCCAGGGGCAGGGACCCTGCTGGGTCCTGCCCCTGGCCTGTGGGGCCTCTGAGCACAACCGGCCCTCTGCCACTGGAAGACCTCCCCGGCTGCCTCCAAAGGCCGCTTTGCAAGCACTCTCGCCGGCTGTTCCCGCCAGCCGCGCACAACGCTCCCAAGCCCGGGAGAAAAGCGCTTCGGGGTGGTGCTCTCTCCCGGCCCTTGCCCCTGAGCCTGGGGGCCAGGCAGGGGGTCCACACTCCCAGGCCAAGGCAGAACCACATGCACACGTCTGTTCCTGCCCCCTGCACCGGCAGAGAGCTCCGGGGAGCCAGAGTCTGTCAGGCAGCTGCTGGGCTGGCCGCCTGTGTGGGAAGGGGCAGAGCCGACCTAGGGGCACACTGGGCCTCTTGCTCTCCCTGTTGCCCTGAGGCTGCTGGGCCAAAGAGGTCTTGGGCATCCAGCCCCTTGCTGGTCCCTTCCCTCTGACGAGGCCCTCTGAGCTCCAGCCCCTTGCAGTGTGGAGACAGCCGCTGCCAGCAACCTCCTCTCCAAGGAGGCCTCAAGCGAGGCCTAGGCCCAGGGGAAAGACACCAGCGGGGATGAGCCTGGGGAGGCGCCCGGGCATGTCTGGACCCAGTCCCCGCAGCCTGCCCCTTGCTGGGGCAGTACCCCCGGAGGCCAGGAAGGTCTGGGCAAGGCTGGCCAGGGGCAGGGGCCCTGCTGGGTCCTGCCCCTGGCCTGTGGGGCCTCTGAGCACAACCGGCCCTCTGCCGCTGGAAGACCTCCCTGGCTGCCTCCAAAGGCCGCTTTGCAAGCACTCTCGCCGGCTGTTCCCGCCAGCCGCGCCCAACGCTCCCAAGCCCGGGAGAAAAGCGCTTCGGGGTGGTGCTCTCTCCCGGCCCTTGCCCCTGAGCCTGGGGGCCAGGCAGGGGGTCCACACTCCCAGGCCAAGGCAGAACCACATGCACACGTCTGTTCCTGCCCCCTGCACCGGCAGAGAGCTCGGGGGAGCCAGAGTCTGTCAGGCAGCTGCTGGGCTGGCCGCCTGTGTGGGAAGGGGCAGAGCCGACCTAGGGGCACACTGGGCCTCTTGCTCTCCCTGCTGCCCTGAGGCTGCTGGGCCAAAGAGGTCTTGGGCATCCAGCCCCTTGCTGCTCCCTTCCCTCTGACGAGGCCCTCTGAGCTCCAGCCCCTTGCAGTGTGGAGACAGCCCCTGCCAGCAACCTCCTCTCCAAGGAGGCCTCAAGCGAGGCCTAGGCCCAGGGGAAAGGCACCAGGGGGAATGAGCCTGGGGAGGCGCCCGGGCATGTCTGGACCCAGTCCCCGCAGCCTGCCCCTTGCTGGGGTAGTACCCCCGGAGGCCAGGAAGGTCTGGGCAAGGCTGGCCAGGGGCAGGGGCCCTGCTGGGTCCTGCCCCTTTCCTGTGGGTCCTCTGAGCACAACCGGCCCTCTCCCGCTGGAAGACCTCCCCGGCTGCCTCCAAAGGCCGCTTTGCAAGCACTCTCGCCGGCTGTTCCCGCCAGCCGCGCACAACGCTCCCAAGCCCGGGAGAAAAGCGCTTCGGGGTGGTGCTCTCTCCCGGCCCTTGCCCCTGAGCCTGGGGGCCAGGCAGGGGGTCCACACTCCCAGGCCAAGGCAGAACCACATGCACACGTCTGTTCCTGCCCCCTGCACCGGCAGAGAGCTCGGGGGAGCCAGAGTCTGTCAGGCAGCTGCTGGGCTGGCCGCCTGTGTGGGAAGGGGCAGAGCCGACCTAGGGGCACACTGGGCCTCTTGCTCTCCCTGCTGCCCTGAGGCTGCTGGGCCAAAGAGGTCTTGGGCATCCAGCCCCTTGCTGGTCCCTTCCCTCTGACGAGGCCCTCTGAGCTCCAGCCCCTTGCAGTGTGGAGACAGCCCCTGCCAGCAACCTCCTCTCCAAGGAGGCCTCAAGCGAGGCCTAGGCCCAGGGGAAAGGCACCAGCGGGGATGAGCCTGGGGAGGCGCCCGGGCATGTCTGGACCCAGTCCCCGCAGCCTGCCCCTTGCTGGGGCAGTACCCCCGGAGGGCAGGAAGGTCTGGGCAAGGCGGGCCAGGGGCAGGGGCCCTGCTGGGTCCTGCCCCTGGCCTGTGGGGCCTCTGAGCACAACCGGCCCTCTCCCGCTGGAAGACCTCCCCGGCTGCCTCCAAAGGCCGCTTTGCAAGCACTCTCGCCGGCTGTTCCCGCCAGCAGCGCACAACGCTCCCAAGCCCGGGAGAAAAGCGCTTCGGGGTGGTGCTCTCTCCCGGCCCTTGCCCCTGAGCCTGGGGGCCAGGCAGGGGGTCCACACTCCCAGGCCAAGGCAGAACCACATGCACACGTCTGTTCCTGCCCCCTGCACCGGCAGAGAGCTCGGGGGAGCCAGAGTCTGTCAGGCAGCTGCTGGGCTGGCCGCCTGTGTGGGAAGGGGCAGAGCCGACCTAGGGGCACACTGGGCCTCTTGCTCTCCCTGCTGCCCTGAGGCTGCTGGGCCAAAGAGGTCTTGGGCATCCAGCCCCTTGCTGGTCCCTTCCCTCTGACGAGGCCCTCTGAGCTCCAGCCCCTTGCAGTGTGGAGACAGCCCCTGCCAGCAACCTCCTCTCCAAGGAGGCCTCAAGCGAGGCCTAGGCCCAGGGGAAAGGCACCAGCGGGGATGAGCCTGGGGAGGCGCCCGGGCATGTCTGGACCCAGTCCCCGCAGCCTGCCCCTTGCTGGGGCAGTACCCCCGGAGGCCAGGAAGGTCTGGGCTAGGCGGGCCAGGGGCAGGGGCCCTGCTGGGTCCTGCCCCTGGCCTGTGGGGCCTCTGAGCACAACCGGCCCTCTCCCGCTGGAAGACCTCCCCGGCTGCCTCCAAAGGCCGCTTTACAAGCACTCTCGCCGGCTGTTCCCGCCAGCCGCGCACAACGCTCCCAAGCCCGGGAGAAAAGCGCTTCGGGGTGGTGCTCTCTCCCGGCCCTTGCCCCTGAGCCTGGGGCCCAGGCAGGGGGTCCACACTCCCAGGCCAAGGCAGAACCACATGCACACGTCTGTTCCTGCCCCCTGCACCGGCAGAGAGCTCGGGGGAGCCAGAGTCTGTCAGGCAGCTGCTGGGCTGGCCGCCTGTGTGGGAAGGGGCAGAGCCGACCTAGGGGCATACTGGGCCTCTTGCTCTCCCTGCTGCCCTGAGGCTGCTGGGCCAAAGAGGTCTTGGGCATCCAGCCCCTTGCTGGTCCCTTCCCTCTGACGAGGCCCTCTGAGCTCCAGCCCCTTGCAGTGTGGAGACAGCCCCTGCCAGCAACCTCCTCTCCAAGGAGGCCTCAAGCGAGGCCTAGGCCCAGGGGAAAGGCACCAGCGGGGATGAGCCTGGGGAGGCGCCCGGGCATGTCTGGACCCAGTCCCCGCAGCCTGCCCCTTGCTGGGGCAGTACCCCCGGAGGCCAGGAAGGTCTGGGCAAGGCGGGCCAGGGGCAGGGGCCCTGCTGGGTCCTGCCCCTGGCCTGTGGGGCCTCTGAGCACAACCGGCCCTCTCCCGCTGGAAGACCTCCCCGGCTGCCTCCAAAGGCCGCTTTGCAAGCACTCTCGCCGGCTGTTCCCGCCAGCCGCGCACAACGCTCCCAAGCCCGGGAGAAAAGCGCTTCGGGGTGGTGCTCTCTCCCGGCCCTTGCCCCTGAGCCTGGGGGCCAGGCAGGGGGTCCACACTCCCAGGCCAAGGCAGAACCACATGCACACGTCTGTTCCTGCCCCCTGCACCGGCAGAGAGCTCGGGGGAGCCAGAGTCTGTCAGGCAGCTGCTGGGCTGGCCGCCTGTGTGGGAAGGGGCAGAGCCGACCTAGGGGCACACTGGGCCTCTTGCTCTCCCTGCTGCCCTGAGGCTGCTGGGCCAAAGAGGTCTTGGGCATCCAGCCCCTTGCTGGTCCCTTCCCTCTGACGAGGCCCTCTGAGCTCCAGCCCCTTGCAGTGTGGAGACAGCCCCTGCCAGTAACCTCGTCTCCAAGGAGGCCTCAAGCGAGGCCTAGGCCCAGGGGAAAGGCACCAGCGGGGATGAGCCTGGGGAGGCGCCCGGGCATGTCTGGACCCAGTCCCCGCAGCCTGCCCCTTGCTGGGGCAGTACCCCCGGAGGCCAGGAAGGTCTGGGCAAGGCGGGCCAGGGGCAGGGGCCCTGCTGGGTCCTGCCCCTGGCCTGTGGGGCCTCTGAGCACAACCGGCCCTCTCCCGCTGGAAGACCTCCCCGGCTGCCTCCAAAGGCTGCTTTGCAAGCACTCTCGCCGGCTGTTCCCGCCAGCCGCGCACAATGCTCCCAAGCCCGGGAGAAAAGCGCTTCGGGGTGGTGCTCTCTCCCGGCCCTTGCCCCTGAGCCTGGGGGCCAGGCAGGGGGTCCACACTCCCAGGCCAAGGCAGAACCACATGCACACGTCTGTTCCTGCCCCCTGCACCGGCAGAGAGCTCGGGGGAGCCAGAGTCTGTCAGGCAGCTGCTGGGCTGGCCGCCTGTGTGGGAAGGGGCAGAGCCGACCTAGGGGCACACTGGGCCTCTTGCTCTCCCTGCTGCCCTGAGGCTGCTGGGCCAAAGAGGTCTTGGGCATCCAGCCCCTTGCTGGTCCCTTCCCTCTGACGAGGCCCTCTGAGCTCCAGCCCCTTGCAGTGTGGAGACAGCCCCTGCCAGCAACCTCGTCTCCAAGGAGGCCTCAAGCGAGGCCTAGGCCCAGGGGAAAGGCACCAGCGGGGATGAGCCTGGGGAGGCGCCCGGGCATGTCTGGACCCAGTCCCCGCAGCCTGCCCCTTGCTGGGGCAGTACCCCCGGAGGCCAGGAAGGTCTGGGCAAGGCTGGCCAGGGGCAGGGGCCCTGCTGGGTCCTGCCCCTGGCCTGTGGGGCCTCTGAGCACAACCGGCCCTCTCCCGCTGGAAGACCTCCCCGGCTGCCTCCAAAGGCCGCTTTGCAAGCACTCTCGCCGGCTGTTCCCGCCAGCCGCGCACAACGCTCCCAAGCCCGGGAGAAAAGCACTTCGGGGTGGTGCTCTCTCCCGGCCCTTGCCCCTGAGCCTGGGGGCCAGGCAGGGGGTCCACACTCCCAGGCCAAGGCAGAACCACATGCACACGTCTGTTCCTGCCCCCTGCACCGGCAGAGAGCTCGGGGGAGCCAGAGTCTGTCAGGCAGCTGCTGGGCTGGCCGCCTGTGTGGGAAGGGGCAGAGCCGACCTAGGGGCACACTGGGCCTCTTGCTCTCCCTGTTGCCCTGAGGCTGCTGGGCCAAAGAGGTCTTGGGCATCCAGCCCCTTGCTGGTCCCTTCCCTCTGACGAGGCCCTCTGAGCTCCAGCCCCTTGCAGTGTGGAGACAGCCCCTGCCAGCAACCTCCTCTCCAAGGAGGCCTCAAGCGAGGCCTAGACCCAGGGGAAAGGCACCAGCGGGGATGAGCCTGGGGAGGCGCCCGGGCATGTCTGGACCCAGTCCCCGCAGCCTGCCCCTTGCTGGGGCAGTACCCCCGGAGGCCAGGAATGTCTGGGCAAGGCGGGCCAGGGGCAGGGGCCCTGCTGGGTCCTGCCCCTGGCCTGTGGGGCCTCTGAGCACAACCGGCCCTCTCCCGCTGGAAGACCTCCCCGGCTGCCTCCAAAGGCCGCTTTGCAAGCACTCTCGCCGGCTGTTCCGGCCAGCCGCGCCCAACGTTCCCAAGCCCGGGAGAAAAGCGCTTCGGGGTGGTGCTCTCTCCCGGCCCTTGCCCCTGAGCCTGGGGGCCAGGCAGGGGGTCCACACTCCCAGGCCAAGGCAGAACCACATGCACACGTCTGTTCCTGCCCCCTGCACCGGCAGAGAGCTCGGGGGAGCCAGAGTCTGTCAGGCAGCTGCTGGGCTGGCCGCCTGTGTGGGAAGGGGCAGAGCCGACCTAGGGGCACACTGGGCCTCTTGCTCTCCCTGTTGCCCTGAGGCTGCTGGGCCAAAGAGGTCTTGGGCATCCAGCCCCTTGCTGGTCCCTTCCCTCTAACGAGGCCCTCTGGGCTCCAGCCCCTTGCAGTGTGGAGACAGCCCCTGCCAGCAACCTCCTCTCCAAGGAGGCCTCAAGCGAGGCCTAGGCCCAGGGGAAAGGCACCAGTGGGGATGAGCCTGGGGAGGCGCCCGGGCATGTCTGGACCCAGTCCCCGCAGCCTGCCCCTTGCTGGGGCAGTACCCCCGGAGGCCAGGAAGGTCTGGGCAAGGTTGGCCAGGGGCAGGGGCCCTGCTGGGTCCTGCCCCTGGCCTGTGGGGCCTCTGAGCACAACCGGCCCTCTGCCGCTGGAAGACCTCCCCGGCTGCCTCCAAAGGCCGCTTTGCAAGCACTCTCGCCGGCTGTTCCCGCCAGCCGCGCACAACGCTCCCAAGCCCGGGAGAAAAGCGCTTCGGGGTGGTGCTCTCTCCCGGCCCTTGCCCCTGAGCCTGGGGGCCAGGCAGGGGGTCCACACTCCCAGGCCAAGGCAGAACCACATGCACACGTCTGTTCCTGCCCCCTGCACCGGCAGAGAGCTCGGGGGAGCCAGAGTCTGTCAGGCAGCTGCTGGGCTGGCCGCCTGTGTGGGAAGGGGCAGAGCCGACCTAGGGGCACACTGGGCCTCTTGCTCTCCCTGCTGCCCTGAGGCTGCTGGGCCAAAGAGGTCTTGGGCATCCAGCCCCTTGCTGGTCCCTTCCCTCTGACGAGGCCCTCTGAGCTCCAGCCCCTTGCAGTGTGGAGACAGCCCCTGCCAGCAACCTCCTCTCCAAGGAGGCCTCAAGCGAGGCCTAGGCCCAGGGGAAAGGCACCAGCGGGGATGAGCCTGGGGAGGCGCCCGGGCATGTCTGGACCCAGTCCCCGCAGCCTGCCCCTTGCTGGGGCAGTACCCCCGGAGGCCAGGAAGGTCTGGGCAAGGCGGGCCAGGGGCAGGGGCCCTGCTGGGTCCTGCCCCTGGCCTGTGGGGCCTCTGAGCACAACCGGCCCTCTCCCGCTGGAAGACCTCCCCGGCTGCCTCCAAAGGCCGCTTTGCAAGCACTCTCGCCGGCTGTTCCCGCCAGCCGCGCACAACGCTCCCAAGCCCGGGAGAAAAGCGCTTCGGGGTGGTGCTCTCTCCCGGCCCTTGCCCCTGAGCCTGGGGGCCAGGCAGGGGGTCCACACTCCCAGGCCAAGGCAGAACCACATGCACACGTCTGTTCCTGCCCCCTGCACCGGCAGAGAGCTCGGGGGAGCCAGAGTCTGTCAGGCAGCTGCTGGGCTGGCCGCCTGTGTGGGAAGGGGCAGAGCCGACCTAGGGGCACACTGGGCCTCTTGCTCTCCCTGTTGCCCTGAGGCTGCTGGGCCAAAGAGGTCTTGGGCATCCAGCCCCTTGCTGGTCCCTTCCCTCTGACGAGGCCCTCTGGGCTCCAGCCCCTTGCAGTGTGGAGACAGCCCCTGCCAGCAACCTCCTCTCCAAGGAGGCCTCAAGCGAGGCCTAGGCCCAGGGGAAAGGCACCAGCGGGGATGAGCCTGGGGAGGCGCCCGGGCATGTCTGGACCCAGTCCCCGCAGCCTGCCCCTTGCTGGGGCAGTACCCCCGGAGGCCAGGAAGGACTGGGCAAGGCTGGCCAGGGGCAGGGGCCCTGCTGGGTCCTGCCCCTGGCCTGTGGGGCCTCTGAGCACAACCGGCCCTCTCCCGCTGGAAGACCTCCCCGGCTGCCTCCAAAGGCCGCTTTGCAAGCACTCTCGCCGGCTGTTCCCGCCAGCCGCGCACAACGCTCCCAAGCCCGGGAGAAAAGCGCTTCGGGGTGGTGCTCTCTCCCGGCCCTTGCCCCTGAGCCTGGGGGCCAGGCAGGGGGTCCACACTCCCAGGCCAAGGCAGAACCACATGCACACGTCTGTTCCTGCCCCCTGCACCGGCAGAGAGCTCGGGGGAGCCAGAGTCTGTCAGGCAGCTGCTGGGCTGGCCGCCTGTGTGGGAAGGGGCAGAGCCGACCTAGGGGCCCCCTGGGCCTCTTGCTCTCCCTGCTGCCCTGAGGCTGCTGGGCCAAAGAGGTCTTGGGCATCCAGCCCCTTGCTGGTCCCTTCCCTCTGACGAGGCCCGCTGAGCTCCAGCCCCTTGCAGTGTGGAGACAGTCCCTGCCAGCAACCTCCTCTCCAAGGAGGCCTCAAGCGAGGCCTAGACCCAGGGGAAAGGCACCAGCGGGGATGAGCCTGGGGAGGCGCCCGGGCATGTCTGGACCCAGTCCCCGCAGCCTGCCCCTTGCTGGGGCAGTACCCCCGGAGGCCAGGAAGGTCTGGGCAAGGCTGGCCAGGGGCAGGGGCCCTGCTGGGTCCTGCCCCTGGCCTGTGGGGCCTCTGAGCACAACCGGCCCTTTCCCGCTGGAAGACCTCCCCGGCTGCCTCCAAAGGCTGCTTTGCAAGCACTCTCGCCGGCTGTTCCCGCCAGCCGCGCACAACGCTCCCAAGCCCGGGAGAAAAGCGCTTCGGGGTGGTGCTCTCTCCCGGCCCTTGCCCCTGAGCCTGGGGGCCAGGCAGGGGGTCCACACTCCCAGGCCAAGGCAGAACCACATGCACACGTCTGTTCCTGCCCCCTGCACCGGCAGAGAGCTCGGGGGAGCCAGAGTCTGTCAGGCAGCTGCTGGGCTGGCCGCCTGTGTGGGAAGGGGCAGAGCCGACCTAGGGGCACACTGGGCCTCTTGCTCTCCCTGTTGCCCTGAGGCTGCTGGGCCAAAGAGGTCTTGGGCATCCAGCCCCTTGCTGGTCCCTTCCCTCTGACGAGGCCCTCTGGGCTCCAGCCCCTTGCAGTGTGGAGACAGCCCCTGCCAGCAACCTCCTCTCCAAGGAGGCCTCAAGCGAGGCCTAGGCCCAGGGGAAAGGCACCAGCGGGGATGAGCCTGGGGAGGCGCCCGGGCATGTCTGGACCCAGTCCCCGCAGCCTGCCCCTTGCTGGGGCAGTACCCCCGGAGGCCAGGAAGGACTGGGCAAGGCTGGCCAGGGGCAGGGGCCCTGCTGGGTCCTGCCCCTGGCCTGTGGGGCCTCTGAGCACAACCGGCCCTCTCCCGCTGGAAGACCTCTCCGGCTGCCTCCAAAGGCCGCTTTGCAAGCACTCTCGCCGGCTGTTCCCGCCAGCCGCGCACAACGCTCCCAAGCCCGGGAGAAAAGCGCTTCGGGGTGGTGCTCTCTCCTGGCCCTTGCCCCTGAGCCTGGGGGCCAGGCAGGGGGTCCACACTCCCAGGCCAAGGCAGAACCACATGCACACGTCTGTTCCTGCCCCCTGCACCGGCAGAGAGCTCGGGGGAGCCAGAGTCTGTCAGGCAGCTGCTGGGCTGGCCGCCTGTGTGGGAAGGGGCAGAGCCGACCTAGGGGCACACTGGGCCTCTTGCTCTCCCTGCTGCCCTGAGGCTGCTGGGCCAAAGAGGTCTTGGGCATCCAGCCCCTTGCTGGTCCCTTCCCTCTGACGAGGCCCTCTGAGCTCCAGCCCCTTGCAGTGTGGAGACAGCCCCTGCCAGCAACCTCCTCTCCAAGGAGGCCTCAAGCGAGGCCTAGGCCCAGGGGAAAGGCACCAGCGGGGATGAGCCTGGGGAGGCGCCCGGGCATGTCTGGACCCAGTCCCCGCAGCCTGCCCCTTGCTGGGGCAGTACCCCCGGAGGCCAGGAAGGTCTGGGCAAGGCTGGCCAGGGGCAGGGGCCCTGCTGGGTCCTGCCCCTGGCCTGTGGGGCCTCTGAGCACAACCGGCCCTCTCCCGCTGGAAGACCTCCCCGGCTGCCTCCAAAGGCTGCTTTGCAAGCACTCTCGCCGGCTGTTCCCGCCAGCCGCGCACAACGCTCCCAAGCCCGGGAGAAAAGCGCTTCGGGGTGGTGCTCTCTCCCGGCCCTTGCCCCTGAGCCTGGGGGCCAGGCAGGGGGTCCACACTCCCAGGCCAAGGCAGAACCACATGCACACGTCTGTTCCTGCCCCCTGCACCGGCAGAGAGCTCGGGGGAGCCAGAGTCTGTCAGGCAGCTGCTGGGCTGGCCGCCTGTGTGGGAAGGGGCAGAGCCGACCTAGGGGCACACTGGGCCTCTTGCTCTCCCTGCTGCCCTGAGGCTGCTGGGCCAAAGAGGTCTTGGGCATCCAGCCCCTTGCTGGTCCCTTCCCTCTGACGAGGCCCTCTGAGCTCCAGCCCCTTGCAGTGTGGAGACAGCCCCTGCCAGCAACCTCCTCTCCAAGGAGGCCTCAAGCGAGGCCTAGGCCCAGGGGAAAGGCACCAGCGGGGATGAGCCTGGGGAGGCGCCCGGGCATGTCTGGACCCAGTCCCCGCAGCCTGCCCCTTGCTGGGGCAGTACCCCCGGAGGCCAGGAAGGTCTGGGCAAGGCGGGCCAGGGGCAGGGGCCCTGCTGGGTCCTGCCCCTGGCCTGTGGGGCCTCTGAGCACAACCGGCCCTCTCCCGCTGGAAGACCTCCCCGGCTGCCTCCAAAGGCCGCTTTGCAAGCACTCTGGCCGGCTGTTCCCGCCAGCCGCGCACAACGCTCCCAAGCCCGGGAGAAAAGCGCTTCGGGGTGGTGCTCTCTCCCGGCCCTTGCCCCTGAGCCTGGGGGCCAGGCAGGGGGTCCACACTCCCAGGCCAAGGCAGAACCACATGCACACGTCTGTTCCTGCCCCCTGCACCGGCAGAGAGCTCGGGGGAGCCAGAGTCTGTCAGGCAGCTGCTGGGCTGGCCGCCTGTGTGGGAAGGGGCAGAGCCGACCTAGGGGCACACTGGGCCTCTTGCTCTCCCTGCTGCCCTGAGGCTGCTGGGCCAAAGAGGTCTTGGGCATCCAGCCCCTTGCTGGTCCCTTCCCTCTGACGAGGCCCTCTGAGCACCAGCCCCTTGCAGTGTGGAGACAGCCCCTGCCAGCAACCTCCTCTCCAAGGAGGCCTCAAGCGAGGCCTAGGCCCAGGGGAAAGGCACCAGCGGGGATGAGCCTGGGGAGGCGCCCGGGCATGTCTGGACCCAGTCCCCGCAGCCTGCCCCTTGCTGGGGCAGTACCCCCGGAGGCCAGGAAGGACTGGGCAAGGCTGGCCAGGGGCAGGGACCCTGCTGGGTCCTGCCCCTGGCCTGTGGGGCCTCTGAGCACAACCGGCCCTCTCCCGCTGGAAGACCTCCCCGGCTGCCTCCAAAGGCTGCTTTGCAAGCACTCTCGCCGGCTGTTCCCGCCAGCCGCGCACAACGCTCCCAAGCCCGGGAGAAAAGCGCTTCGGGGTGGTGCTCTCTCCCGGCCCTTGCCCCTGAGCCTGGGGGCCAGGCAGGGGGTCCACACTCCCAGGCCAAGGCAGAACCACATGCACACGTCTGTTCCTGCCCCCTGCACCGGCAGAGAGCTCGGGGGAGCCAGAGTCTGTCAGGCAGCTGCTGGGCTGGCCGCCTGTGTGGGAAGGGGCAGAGCCGACCTAGGGGCACACTGGGCCTCTTGCTCTCCCTGCTGCCCTGAGGCTGCTGGGCCAAAGAGGTCTTGGGCATCCAGCCCCTTGCTGGTCCCTTCCCTCTGACGAGGCCCTCTGAGCTCCAGCCCCTTGCAGTGTGGAGACAGCCCCTGCCAGCAACCTCCTCTCCAAGGAGGCCTCAAGCGAGGCCTAGGCCCAGGGGAAAGGCACCAGCGGGGATGAGCCTGGGGAGGCGCCCGGGCATGTCTGGACCCAGTCCCCGCAGCCTGCCCCTTGCTGGGGCAGTACCCCCGGAGGCCAGGAAGGTCTGGGCAAGGCGGGCCAGGGGCAGGGGCCCTGCTGGGTCCTGCCCCTGGCCTGTGGGGCCTCTGAGCACAACCGGCCCTCTGCCGCTGGAAGACCTCCCCGGCTGCCTCCAAAGGCCGCTTTGCAAGCACTCTCGCCGGCTGTTCCCGCCAGCCGCGCACAACGCTCCCAAGCCCGGGAGAAAAGCGCTTCGGGGTGGTGCTCTCTCCCGGCCCTTGCCCCTGAGCCTGGGGGCCAGGCAGGGGGTCCACACTCCCAGGCCAAGGCAGAACCACATGCACACGTCTGTTCCTGCCCCCTGCACCGGCAGAGAGCTCGGGGGAGCCAGAGTCTGTCAGGCAGCTGCTGGGCTGGCCGCCTGTGTGGGAAGGGGCAGAGCCGACCTAGGGGCACACTGGGCCTCTTGCTCTCCCTGCTGCCCTGAGGCTGCTGGGCCAAAGAGGTCTTGGGCATCCAGCCCCTTGCTGGTCCCTTCCCTCTGACGAGGCCCTCTGAGCTCCAGCCCCTTGCAGTGTGGAGACAGCCCCTGCCAGCAACCTCCTCTCCAAGGAGGCCTCAAGCGAGGCCTAGGCCCAGGGGAAAGGCACCAGCGGGGATGAGCCTGGGGAGGCGCCCGGGCATGTCTGGACCCAGTCCCCGCAGCCTGCCCCTTGCTGGGGCAGTACCCCCGGAGGCCAGGAAGGACTGGGCAAGGCTGGCCAGGGGCAGGGACCCTGCTGGGTCCTGCCCCTGGCCTGTGGGGCCTCTGAGCACAACCGGCCCTCTGCCACTGGACGACCTCCCCGGCTGCCTCCAAAGGCCGCTTTGCAAGCACTCTCGCCGGCTGTTCCCGCCAGCCGCGCACAACGCTCCCAAGCCCGGGAGAAAAGCGCTTCGGGGTGGTGCTCTCTCCCGGCCCTTGCCCCTGAGCCTGGGGGCCAGGCAGGGGGTCCACACTCCCAGGCCAAGGCAGAACCACATGCACACGTCTGTTCCTGCCCCCTGCACCGGCAGAGAGCTCCGGGGAGCCAGAGTCTGTCAGGCAACTGCTGGGCTGGCCGCCTGTGTGGGAAGGGGCAGAGCCGACCTAGGGGCACACTGGGCCTCTTGCTCTCCCTGCTGCCCTGAGGCTGCTGGGCCAAAGAGGTCTTGGGCATCCAGCCCCTTGCTGGTCCCTTCCCTCTGACGAGGCCCTCTGAGCTCCAGCCCCTTGCAGTGTGGAGACAGCCGCTGCCAGCAACCTCCTCTCCAAGGAGGCCTCAAGCGAGGCCTAGGCCCAGGGGAAAGGCACCAGCGGGGATGAGCCTGGGGAGGCGCCCGGGCATGTCTGGACCCAGTCCCCGCAGCCTGCCCCTTGCTGGGGCAGTACCCCCGGAGGCCAGGAAGGTCTGGGCAAGGCTGGCCAGGGGCAGGGGCCCTGCTGGGTCCTGCCCCTGGCCTGTGGGGCCTGAGAGCACAACCGGCCCTCTGCCGCTGGAAGACCTCCCTGGCTGCCTCCAAAGGCCGCTTTGCAAGCACTCTCGCCGGCTGTTCCCGCCAGCCGCGCCCAACGCTCCCAAGCCCGGGAGAAAAGCGCTTCGGGGTGGTGCTCTCTCCCGGCCCTTGCCCCTGAGCCTGGGGGCCAGGCAGGGGGTCCACACTCCCAGGCCAAGGCAGAACCACATGCACACGTCTGTTCCTGCCCCCTGCACCGGCAGAGAGCTCGGGGGAGCCAGAGTCTGTCAGGCAGCTGCTGGGCTGGCCGCCTGTGTGGGAAGGGGCAGAGCCGACCTAGGGGCACACTGGGCCTCTTGCTCTCCCTGCTGCCCTGAGGCTGCTGGGCCAAAGAGGTCTTGGGCATCCAGCCCCTTGCTGGTCCCTTCCCTCTGACGAGGCCCTCTGAGCTCCAGCCCCTTGCAGTGTGGAGACAGCCCCTGCCAGCAACCTCCTCTCCAAGGAGGCCTCAAGCGAGGCCTAGGCCCAGGGGAAAGGCACCAGCGGGGATGAGCCTGGGGAGGCGCCCGGGCATGTCTGGACCCAGTCCCCGCAGCCTGCCCCTTGCTGGGGCAGTACCCCCGGAGGCCAGGAAGGTCTGGGCAAGGCTGGCCAGGGGCAGGGGCCCTGCTGGGTCCTGCCCCTGGCCTGTGGGGCCTCTGAGCACAACCGGCCCTCTCCCGCTGGAAGACCTCCCCGGCTGCCTCCAAAGGCCGCTTTGCAAGCACTCTCGCCGGCTGTTCCCGCCAACCGCGCACAACGCTCCCAAGCCCGGGAGAAAAGCGCTTCGGGGTGGTGCTCTCTCCCGGCCCTTGCCCCTGAGCCTGGGGGCCAGGCAGGGGGTCCACACTCCCAGACCAAGGCAGAACCACATGCACACGTCTGTTCCTGCCCCCTGCACCGGCAGAGAGCTCGGGGGAGCCAGAGTCTGTCAGGCAGCTGCTGGGCTGGCCCCCTATGTGGGAAGGGGCAGAGCCGACCTAAGGGCACACTGGGCCTCTTGCTCTCCCTGTTGCCCTGAGGCTGCTGGGCCAAAGAGGTCTTGGGCATCCATCCCCTTGCTGGTCCCTTCCCTCTGACGAGGCCCTCTGGGCTCCAGCCCCTTGCAGTGTGGAGACAGCCCCTGCCAGCAACCTCCTCTCCAAGGAGGCCTCAAGCGAGGCCTAGGCCCAGGGGAAAGGCACCAGCGGGGATGAGCCTGGGGAGGCGCCCGGGCATGTCTGGACCCAGTCCCCGCAGCCTGCCCCTTGCTGGGGCAGTACCCCCGGAGGCCAGGAAGGACTGGGCAAGGCTGGCCAGGGGCAGGGGCCCTGCTGGGACCTGCCCCTGGCCTGTGGGGCCTCTGAGCACAACCGGCCCTCTCCCGCTGGAAGACCTCCCCGGCTGCCTCCAAAGGCCGCTTTGCAAGCACTCTCGCCGGCTGTTCCCGCCAGCCGCGCACAACGCTCCCAAGCCCGGGAGAAAAGCGCTTCGGGGTGGTGCTCTCTCCCGGCCCTTGCCCCTGAGCCTGGGGGCCAGGCAGGGGGTCCACACTCCCAGGCCAAGGCAGAACCACATGCACACGTCTGTTCCTGCCCCCTGCACCGGCAGAGAGCTCGGGGGAGCCAGAGTCTGTCAGGCAGCTGCTGGGCTGGCCGCCTGTGTGGGAAGGGGCAGAGCCGACCTAGGGGCACACTGGGCCTCTTGCTCTCCCTGCTGCCCTGAGGCTGCTGGGCCAAAGAGGTCTTGGGCATCCAGCCCCTTGCTGGTCCCTTCCCTCTGACGAGTCCCTCTGAGCTCCAGCCCCTTGCAGTGTGGAGACAGCCCCTGCCAGCAACCTCCTCTCCAAGGAGGCCTCAAGCGAGGCCTAGGCCCAGGGGAAAGGCACCAGCGGGGATGAGCCTGGGGAGGCGCCCGGGCATGTCTGGACCCAGTCCCCGCAGCCTGCCCCTTGCTGGGGCAGTACCCCCGGAGGCCAGGAAGGTCTGGGCAAGGCGGGCCAGGGGCAGGGGCCCTGCTGGGTCCTGCCCCTGGCCTGTGGGGCCTCTGAGCACAACCGGCCCTCTCCCGCTGGAAGACCTCCCCGGCTGCCTCCAAAGGCTGCTTTGCAAGCACTCTCGCCGGCTGTTCCCGCCAGCCGCGCACAACGCTCCCAAGCCCGGGAGAAAAGCGCTTCGGGGTGGTGCTCTCTCCCGGCCCTTGCCCCTGAGCCTGGGGGCCAGGCAGGGGGTCCACACTCCCAGGCCAAGGCAGAACCACATGCACACGTCTGTTCCTGCCCCCTGCACCGACAGAGAGCTCGGGGGAGCCAGAGTCTGTCAGGCAGCTGCTGGGCTGGCCGCCTGTGTGGGAAGGGGCAGAGCCGACCTAGGGGCACACTGGGCCTCTTGCTCTCCCTGCTGCCCTGAGGCTGCTGGGCCAAAGAGGTCTTGGGCATCCAGCCCCTTGCTGGTCCCTTCCCTCTGACGAGGCCCTCTGGGCTCCAGCCCCTTGCAGTGTGGAGACAGCCCCTGCCAGCAACCTCCTCTCCAAGGAGGCCTCAAGCGAGGCCTAGGCCCAGGGGAAAGGCACCAGCGGGGATGAGCCTGGGGAGGCGCCCGGGCATGTCTGGACCCAGTCCCCGCAGCCTGCCCCTTGCTGGGGCAGTACCCCCGGAGGCCAGGAAGGACTGGGCAAGGCTGGCCAGGGGCAGGGGCCCTGCTGGGTCCTGCCCCTGGCCTGTGGGGCCTCTGAGCACAACCGGCCCTCTCCCGCTGGAAGACCTCCCCGGCTGCCTCCAAAGGCCGCTTTGCAAGCACTCTCGCCGGCTGTTCCCGCCAGCCGCGCACAACGCTCCCAAGCCCGGGAGAAAAGCGCTTCGGGGTGGTGCTCTCTCCCGGCCCTTGCCCCTGAGCCTGGGGGCCAGGCAGGGGGTCCACACTCCCAGGCCAAGGCAGAACCACATGCACACGTCTGTTCCTGCCCCCTGCACCGGCAGAGAGCTCGGGGGAGCCAGAGTCTGTCAGGCAGCTGCTGGGCTGGCCGCCTGTGTGGGAAGGGGCAGAGCCGACCTAGGGGCCCCCTGGGCCTCTTGCTCTCCCTGCTGCCCTGAGGCTGCTGGGCCAAAGAGGTCTTGGGCATCCAGCCCCTTGCTGGTCCCTTCCCTCTGACGAGGCCCGCTGAGCTCCAGCCCCTTGCAGTGTGGAGACAGTCCCTGCCAGCAACCTCCTCTCCAAGGAGGCCTCAAGCGAGGCCTAGACCCAGGGGAAAGGCACCAGCGGTGATGAGCCTGGGGAGGCGCCCGGGCATGTCTGGACCCAGTCCCCGCAGCCTGCCCCTTGCTGGGGCAGTACCCCCGGAGGCCAGGAAGGTCTGGGCAAGGCTGGCCAGGGGCAGGGGCCCTGCTGGGTCCTGCCCCTGGCCTGTGGGGCCTCTGAGCACAACCGGCCCTTTCCCGCTGGAGGACCTCCCCGGCTGCCTCCAAAGGCTGCTTTGCAAGCACTCTCGCCGGCTGTTCCCGCCAGCCGCGCACAACGCTCCCAAGCCCGGGAGAAAAGCGCTTCGGGGTGGTGCTCTCTCCCGGCCCTTGCCCCTGAGCCTGGGGGCCAGGCAGGGGGTCCACACTCCCAGGCCAAGGCAGAACCACATGCACACGTCTGTTCCTGCCCCCTGCACCGGCAGAGAGCTCGGGGGAGCCAGAGTCTGTCAGGCAGCTGCTGGGCTGGCCGCCTGTGTGGGAAGGGGCAGAGCCGACCTAGGGGCACACTGGGCCTCTTGCTCTCCCTGTTGCCCTGAGGCTGCTGGGCCAAAGAGGTCTTGGGCATCCAGCCCCTTGCTGGTCCCTTCCCTCTGACGAGGCCCTCTGGGCTCCAGCCCCTTGCAGTGTGGAGACAGCCCCTGCCAGCAACCTCCTCTCCAAGGAGGCCTCAAGCGAGGCCTAGGCCCAGGGGAAAGGCACCAGCGGGGATGAGCCTGGGGAGGCGCCCGGGCATGTCTGGACCCAGTCCCCGCAGCCTGCCCCTTGCTGGGGCAGTACCCCCGGAGGCCAGGAAGGACTGGGCAAGGCTGGCCAGGGGCAGGGGCCCTGCTGGGTCCTGCCCCTGGCCTGTGGGGCCTCTGAGCACAACCGGCCCTCTCCCGCTGGAAGACCTCCCCGGCTGCCTCCAAAGGCCGCTTTGCAAGCACTCTCGCCGGCTGTTCCCGCCAGCCGCGCACAACGCTCCCAAGCCCGGGAGAAAAGCGCTTCGGGGTGGTGCTCTCTCCTGGCCCTTGCCCCTGAGCCTGGGGGCCAGGCAGGGGGTCCACACTCCCAGGCCAAGGCAGAACCACATGCACACGTCTGTTCCTGCCCCCTGCACCGGCAGAGAGCTCGGGGGAGCCAGAGTCTGTCAGGCAGCTGCTGGGCTGGCCGCCTGTGTGGGAAGGGGCAGAGCCGACCTAGGGGCACACTGGGCCTCTTGCTCTCCCTGCTGCCCTGAGGCTGCTGGGCCAAAGAGGTCTTGGGCATCCAGCCCCTTGCTGGTCCCTTCCCTCTGACGAGGCCCGCTGAGCTCCAGCCCCTTGCAGTGTGGAGACAGTCCCTGCCAGCAACCTCCTCTCCAAGGAGGCCTCAAGCGAGGCCTAGGCCCAGGGGAAAGGCACCAGCGGGGATGAGCCTGGGGAGGCGCCCGGGCATGTCTGGACCCAGTCCCCGCAGCCTGCCCCTTGCTGGGGCAGTACCCCCGGAGGCCAGGAAGGTCTGGGCAAGGCTGGCCAGGGGCAGGGGCCCTGCTGGGTCCTGCCCCTGGCCTGTGGGGCCTCTGAGCACAACCGGCCCTGTCCCGCTGGAAGACCTCCCCGGCTCCCTCCAAAGGCTGCTTTGCAAGCACTCTCGCCGGCTGTTCCCGCCAGCCGCGCACAACGCTCCCAAGCCCGGGAGAAAAGCGCTTCGGGGTGGTGCTCTCTCCCGGCCCTTGCCCCTGAGCCTGGGGGCCAGGCAGGGGGTCCACACTCCCAGGCCAAGGCAGAACCACATGCACACGTCTGTTCCTGCCCCCTGCACCGGCAGAGAGCTCGGGGGAGCCAGAGTCTGTCAGGCAGCTGCTGGGCTGGCCGCCTGTGTGGGAAGGGGCAGAGCCGACCTAGGGGCACACTGGGCCTCTTGCTCTCCCTGCTGCCCTGAGGCTGCTGGGCCAAAGAGGTCTTGGGCATCCAGCCCCTTGCTGGTCCCTTCCCTCTGACGAGGCCCTCTGAGCTCCAGCCCCTTGCAGTGTGGAGACAGCCCCTGCCAGCCACCTCCTCTCCAAGGAGGCCTCAAGCGAGGCCTAGGCCCAGGGGAAAGGCACCAGCGGGGATGAGCCTGGGGAGGCGCCCGGGCATGTCTGGACCCAGTCCCCGCAGCCTGCCCCTTGCTGGGGCAGTACCCCCGGAGGCCAGGAAGGTCTGGGCAAGGCTGGCCAGGGGCAGGGGCCCTGCTGGGTCCTGCCCCTGGCCTGTGGGGCCTCTGAGCACAACCGGCCCTCTCCCGCTGGAAGACCTCCCCGGCTGCCTCCAAAGGCTGCTTTGCAAGCACTCTCGCCGGCTGTTCCCGCCAGCCGCGCACAACGCTCCCAAGCCCGGGAGAAAAGCGCTTCGGGGTGGTGCTCTCTCCCGGCCCTTGCCCCTGAGCCTGGGGGCCAGGCAGGGGGTCCACACTCCCAGGCCAAGGCAGAACCACATGCACACGTCTGTTCCTGCCCCCTGCACCGGCAGAGAGCTCGGGGGAGCCAGAGTCTGTCAGGCAGCTGCTGGGCTGGCCGCCTGTGTGGGAAGGGGCAGAGCCGACCTAGGGGCACACTGGGCCTCTTGCTCTCCCTGCTGCCCTGAGGCTGCTGGGCCAAAGAGGTCTTGGGCATCCAGCCCCTTGCTGGTCCCTTCCCTCTGACGAGGCCCTCTGAGCTCCAGCCCCTTGCAGTGTGGAGACAGCCCCTGCCAGCAACCTCCTCTCCAAGGAGGCCTCAAGCGAGGCCTAGGCCCAGGGGAAAGGCACCAGCGGGGATGAGCCTGGGGAGGCGCCCGGGCATGTCTGGACCCAGTCCCCGCAGCCTGCCCCTTGCTGGGGCAGTACCCCCGGAGGCCAGGAAGGTCTGGGCAAGGCGGGCCAGGGGCAGGGGCCCTGCTGGGTCCTGCCCCTGGCCTGTGGGGCCTCTGAGCACAACCGGCCCTCTCCCGCTGGAAGACCTCCCCGGCTGCCTCCAAAGGCCGCTTTGCAAGCACTCTGGCCGGCTGTTCCCGCCAGCCGCGCACAACGCTCCCAAGCCCGGGAGAAAAGCGCTTCGGGGTGGTGCTCTCTCCCGGCCCTTGCCCCTGAGCCTGGGGGCCAGGCAGGGGGTCCACACTCCCAGGCCAAGGCAGAACCACATGCACACGTCTGTTCCTGCCCCCTGCACCGGCAGAGAGCTCGGGGGAGCCAGAGTCTGTCAGGCAGCTGCTGGGCTGGCCGCCTGTGTGGGAAGGGGCAGAGCCGACCTAGGGGCACACTGGGCCTCTTGCTCTCCCTGCTGCCCTGAGGCTGCTGGGCCAAAGAGGTCTTGGGCATCCAGCCCCTTGCTGGTCCCTTCCCTCTGACGAGGCCCTCTGAGCTCCAGCCCCTTGCAGTGTGGAGACAGCCCCTGCCAGCAACCTCCTCTCCAAGGAGGCCTCAAGCGAGGCCTAGGCCCAGGGGAAAGGCACCAGCGGGGATGAGCCTGGGGAGGCGCCCGGGCATGTCTGGACCCAGTCCCCGCAGCCTGCCCCTTGCTGGGGCAGTACCCCCGGAGGCCAGGAAGGACTGGGCAAGGCTGGCCAGGGGCAGGGACCCTGCTGGGTCCTGCCCCTGGCCTGTGGGGCCTCTGAGCACAACCGGCCCTCTCCCGCTGGAAGACCTCCCCGGCTGCCTCCAAAGGCTGCTTTGCAAGCACTCTCGCCGGCTGTTCCCGCCAGCCGCGCACAACGCTCCCAAGCCCGGGAGAAAAGCGCTTCGGGGTGGTGCTCTCTCCCGGCCTTTGCCCCTGAGCCTGGGGGCCAGGCAGGGGGTCCACACTCCCAGGCCAAGGCAGAACCACATGCACACGTCTGTTCCTGCCCCCTGCACCGGCAGAGAGCTCGGGGGAGCCAGAGTCTGTCAGGCAGCTGCTGGGCTGGCCGCCTGTGTGGGAAGGGGCAGAGCCGACCTAGGGGCACACTGGGCCTCTTGCTCTCCCTGCTGCCCTGAGGCTGCTGGGCCAAAGAGGTCTTGGGCATCCAGCCCCTTGCTGGTCCCTTCCCTCTGACGAGGCCCTCTGAGCTCCAGCCCCTTGCAGTGTGGAGACAGCCCCTGCCAGCAACCTCCTCTCCAAGGAGGCCTCAAGCGAGGCCTAGGCCCAGGGGAAAGGCACCAGCGGGGATGAGCCTGGGGAGGCGCCCGGGCATGTCTGGACCCAGTCCCCGCAGCCTGCCCCTTGCTGGGGCAGTACCCCCGGAGGCCAGGAAGGTCTGGGCAAGGCGGGCCAGGGGCAGGGGCCCTGCTGGGTCCTGCCCCTGGCCTGTGGGGCCTCTGAGCACAACCGGCCCTCTGCCGCTGGAAGACCTCCCCGGCTGCCTCCAAAGGCCGCTTTGCAAGCACTCTCGCCGGCTGTTCCCGCCAGCCGCGCACAACGCTCCCAAGCCCGGGAGAAAAGCGCTTCGGGGTGGTGCTCTCTCCCGGCCCTTGCCCCTGAGCCTGGGGGCCAGGCAGGGGGTCCACACTCCCAGGCCAAGGCAGAACCACATGCACACGTCTGTTCCTGCCCCCTGCACCGGCAGAGAGCTCGGGGGAGCCAGAGTCTGTCAGGCAGCTGCTGGGCTGGCCGCCTGTGTGGGAAGGGGCAGAGCCGACCTAGGGGCACACTGGGCCTCTTGCTCTCCCTGCTGCCCTGAGGCTGCTGGGCCAAAGAGGTCTTGGGCATCCAGCCCCTTGCTGGTCCCTTCCCTCTGACGAGGCCCTCTGAGCTCCAGCCCCTTGCAGTGTGGAGACAGCCCCTGCCAGCAACCTCCTCTCCAAGGAGGCCTCAAGCGAGGCCTAGGCCCAGGGGAAAGGCACCAGCGGGGATGAGCCTGGGGAGGCGCCCGGGCATGTCTGGACCCAGTCCCCGCAGCCTGCCCCTTGCTGGGGCAGTACCCCCGGAGGCCAGGAAGGACTGGGCAAGGCTGGCCAGGGGCAGGGACCCTGCTGGGTCCTGCCCCTGGCCTGTGGGGCCTCTGAGCACAACCGGCCCTCTGCCACTGGAAGACCTCCCCGGCTGCCTCCAAAGGCCGCTTTGCAAGCACTCTCGCCGGCTGTTCCCGCCAGCCGCGCACAACGCTCCCAAGCCCGGGAGAAAAGCGCTTCGGGGTGGTGCTCTCTCCCGGCCCTTGCCCCTGAGCCTGGGGGCCAGGCAGGGGGTCCACACTCCCAGGCCAAGGCAGAACCACATGCACACGTCTGTTCCTGCCCCCTGCACCGGCAGAGAGCTCCGGGGAGCCAGAGTCTGTCAGGCAACTGCTGGGCTGGCCGCCTGTGTGGGAAGGGGCAGAGCCGACCTAGGGGCACACTGGGCCTCTTGCTCTCCCTGCTGCCCTGAGGCTGCTGGGCCAAAGAGGTCTTGGGCATCCAGCCCCTTGCTGGTCCCTTCCCTCTGACGAGGCCCTCTGAGCTCCAGCCCCTTGCAGTGTGGAGACAGCCGCTGCCAGCAACCTCCTCTCCAAGGAGGCCTCAAGCGAGGCCTAGGCCCAGGGGAAAGGCACCAGCGGGGATGAGCCTGGGGAGGCGCCCGGGCATGTCTGGACCCAGTCCCCGCAGCCTGCCCCTTGCTGGGGCAGTACCCCCGGAGGCCAGGAAGGTCTGGGCAAGGCTGGCCAGGGGCAGGGGCCCTGCTGGGTCCTGCCCCTGGCCTGTGGGGCCTGAGAGCACAACCGGCCCTCTGCCGCTGGAAGACCTCCCTGGCTGCCTCCAAAGGCCGCTTTGCAAGCACTCTCGCCGGCTGTTCCCGCCAGCCGCGCCCAACGCTCCCAAGCCCGGGAGAAAAGCGCTTCGGGGTGGTGCTCTCTCCCGGCCCTTGCCCCTGAGCCTGGGGGCCAGGCAGGGGGTCCACACTCCCAGGCCAAGGCAGAACCACATGCACACGTCTGTTCCTGCCCCCTGCACCGGCAGAGAGCTCGGGGGAGCCAGAGTCTGTCAGGCAGCTGCTGGGCTGGCCGCCTGTGTGGGAAGGGGCAGAGCCGACCTAGGGGCACACTGGGCCTCTTGCTCTCCCTGCTGCCCTGAGGCTGCTGGGCCAAAGAGGTCTTGGGCATCCAGCCCCTTGCTGGTCCCTTCCCTCTGACGAGGCCCTCTGAGCTCCAGCCCCTTGCAGTGTGGAGACAGCCCCTGCCAGCAACCTCCTCTCCAAGGAGGCCTCAAGCGAGGCCTAGGCCCAGGGGAAAGGCACCAGTGGGGATGAGCCTGGGGAGGCGCCCGGGCATGTCTGGACCCAGTCCCCGCAGCCTGCCCCTTGCTGGGGCAGTACCCCCGGAGGCCAGGAAGGTCTGGGCAAGGCTGGCCAGGGGCAGGGGCCCTGCTGGGTCCTGCCCCTGGCCTGTGGGGCCTCTGAGCACAACCGGCCCTCTCCCGCTGGAAGACCTCCCCGGCTGCCTCCAAAGGCCGCTTTGCAAGCACTCTCGCCGGCTGTTCCCGCCAACCGCGCACAACGCTCCCAAGCCCGGGAGAAAAGCGCTTCGGGGTGGTGCTCTCTCCCGGCCCTTGCCCCTGAGCCTGGGGGCCAGGCAGGGGGTCCACACTCCCAGACCAAGGCAGAACCACATGCACACGTCTGTTCCTGCCCCCTGCACCGGCAGAGAGCTCGGGGGAGCCAGAGTCTGTCAGGCAGCTGCTGGGCTGGCCGCCTATGTGGGAAGGGGCAGAGCCGACCTAAGGGCACACTGGGCCTCTTGCTCTCCCTGTTGCCCTGAGGCTGCTGGGCCAAAGAGGTCTTGGGCATCCAGCCCCTTGCTGGTCCCTTCCCTCTGACGAGGCCCTCTGGGCTCCAGCCCCTTGCAGTGTGGAGACAGCCCCTGCCAGCAACCTCCTCTCCAAGGAGGCCTCAAGCGAGGCCTAGGCCCAGGGGAAAGGCACCAGCGGGGATGAGCCTGGGGAGGCGCCCGGGCATGTCTGGACCCAGTCCCCGCAGCCTGCCCCTTGCTGGGGCAGTACCCCCGGAGGCCAGGAAGGACTGGGCAAGGCTGGCCAGGGGCAGGGGCCCTGCTGGGTCCTGCCCCTGGCCTGTGGGGCCTCTGAGCACAACCGGCCCTCTCCCGCTGGAAGACCTCCCCGGCTGCCTCCAAAGGCCGCTTTGCAAGCACTCTCGCCGGCTGTTCCCGCCAGCCGCGCACAACGCTCCCAAGCCCGGGAGAAAAGCGCTTCGGGGTGGTGCTCTCTCCCGGCCCTTGCCCCTGAGCCTGGGGGCCAGGCAGGGGGTCCACACTCCCAGGCCAAGGCAGAACCACATGCACACGTCTGTTCCTGCCCCCTGCACCGGCAGAGAGCTCGGGGGAGCCAGAGTCTGTCAGGCAGCTGCTGGGCTGGCCGCCTGTGTGGGAAGGGGCAGAGCCGACCTAGGGGCACACTGGGCCTCTTGCTCTCCCTGCTGCCCTGAGGCTGCTGGGCCAAAGAGGTCTTGGGCATCCAGCCCCTTGCTGGTCCCTTCCCTCTGACGAGTCCCTCTGAGCTCCAGCCCCTTGCAGTGTGGAGACAGCCCCTGCCAGCAACCTCCTCTCCAAGGAGGCCTCAAGCGAGGCCTAGGCCCAGGGGAAAGGCACCAGCGGGGATGAGCCTGGGGAGGCGCCCGGGCATGTCTGGACCCAGTCCCCGCAGCCTGCCCCTTGCTGGGGCAGTACCCCCGGAGGCCAGGAAGGTCTGGGCAAGGCGGGCCAGGGGCAGGGGCCCTGCTGGGTCCTGCCCCTGGCCTGTGGGGCCTCTGAGCACAACCGGCCCTCTCCCGCTGGAAGACCTCCCCGGCTGCCTCCAAAGGCTGCTTTGCAAGCACTCTCGCCGGCTGTTCCCGCCAGCCGCGCACAACGCTCCCAAGCCCGGGAGAAAAGCGCTTCGGGGTGGTGCTCTCTCCCGGCCCTTGCCCCTGAGCCTGGGGGCCAGGCAGGGGGTCCACACTCCCAGGCCAAGGCAGAACCACATGCACACGTCTGTTCCTGCCCCCTGCACCGACAGAGAGCTCGGGGGAGCCAGAGTCTCTCAGGCAGCTGCTGGGCTGGCCGCCTGTGTGGGAAGGGGCAGAGCCGACCTAGGGGCACACTGGGCCTCTTGCTCTCCCTGCTGCCCTGAGGCTGCTGGGCCAAAGAGGTCTTGGGCATCCAGCCCCTTGCTGGTCCCTTCCCTCTGACGAGGCCCTCTGAGCTCCAGCCCCTTGCAGTGTGGAGACAGCCCCTGCCAGCAACCTCCTCTCCAAGGAGGCCTCAAGCGAGGCCTAGGCCCAGGGGAAAGGCACCAGCGGGGATGAGCCTGGGGAGGCGCCCGGGCATGTCTGGACCCAGTCCCCGCAGCCTGCCCCTTGCTGGGGCAGTACCCCCGGAGGCCAGGAAGGTCTGGGCAAGGCTGGCCAGGGGCAGGGGCCCTGCTGGGTCCTGCCCCTGGCCTGTGGGGCCTCTGAGCACAACCGGCCCTCTCCCGCTGGAAGACCTCCCCGGCTGCCTCCAAAGGCCGCTTTGCAAGCACTCTCGCCGGCTGTTCCCGCCAACCGCGCACAACGCTCCCAAGCCCGGGAGAAAAGCGCTTCGGGGTGGTGCTCTCTCCCGGCCCTTGCCCCTGAGCCTGGGGGCCAGGCAGGGGGTCCACACTCCCAGGCCAAGGCAGAACCACATGCACACGTCTGTTCCTGCCCCCTGCACCGGCAGAGAGCTCGGGGGAGCCAGAGTCTGTCAGGCAGCTGCTGGGCTGGCCGCCTGTGTGGGAAGGGGCAGAGCCGACCTAGGGGCACACTGGGCCTCTTGCTCTCCCTGTTGCCCTGAGGCTGCTGGGCCAAAGAGGTCTTGGGCATCCAGCCCCTTGCTGGTCCCTTCCCTCTGACGAGGCCCGCTGAGCTCCAGCCCCTTGCAGTGTGGAGACAGTCCCTGCCAGCAACCTCCTCTCCAAGGAGGCCTCAAGCGAGGCCTAGGCCCAGGGGAAAGGCACCAGCGGGGATGAGCCTGGGGAGGCGCCCGGGCATGTCTGGACCCAGTCCCCGCAGCCTGCCCCTTGCTGGGGCAGTAGCCCCGGAGGCCAGGAAGGTCTGGGCAAGGCTGGCCAGGGGCAGGGGCCCTGCTGGGTCCTGCCCCTGGCCTGTGGGGCCTGAGAGCACAACCGGCCCTCTGCCGCTGGAAGACCTCCCTGGCTGCCTCCAAAGGCCGCTTTGCAAGCACTCTCGCCGGCTGTTCCCGCCAGCCGCGCCCAACGCTCCCAAGCCCGGGAGAAAAGCGCTTCGGGGTGGTGCTCTCTCCCGGCCCTTGCCCCTGAGCCTGGGGGCCAGGCAGGGGGTCCACACTCCCAGGCCAAGGCAGAACCACATGCACACGTCTGTTCCTGCCCCCTGCACCGGCAGAGAGCTCGGGGGAGCCAGAGTCTGTCAGGCAGCTGCTGGGCTGGCCGCCTGTGTGGGAAGGGGCAGAGCCGACCTAGGGGCACACTGGGCCTCTTGCTCTCCCTGCTGCCCTGAGGCTGCTGGGCCAAAGAGGTCTTGGGCATCCAGCCCCTTGCTGGTCCCTTCCCTCTGACGAGGCCCTCTGAGCTCCAGCCCCTTGCAGTGTGGAGACAGCCCCTGCCAGCAACCTCCTCTCCAAGGAGGCCTCAAGCGAGGCCTAGGCCCAGGGGAAAGGCACCAGTGGGGATGAGCCTGGGGAGGCGCCCGGGCATGTCTGGACCCAGTCCCCGCAGCCTGCCCCTTGCTGGGGCAGTACCCCCGGAGGCCAGGAAGGTCTGGGCAAGGCTGGCCAGGGGCAGGGGCCCTGCTGGGTCCTGCCCCTGGCCTGTGGGGCCTCTGAGCACAACCGGCCCTCTCCCGCTGGAAGACCTCCCCGGCTGCCTCCAAAGGCCGCTTTGCAAGCACTCTCGCCGGCTGTTCCCGCCAACCGCGCACAACGCTCCCAAGCCCGGGAGAAAAGCGCTTCGGGGTGGTGCTCTCTCCCGGCCCTTGCCCCTGAGCCTGGGGGCCAGGCAGGGGGTCCACACTCCCAGACCAAGGCAGAACCACATGCACACGTCTGTTCCTGCCCCCTGCACCGGCAGAGAGCTCGGGGGAGCCAGAGTCTGTCAGGCAGCTGCTGGGCTGGCCGCCTATGTGGGAAGGGGCAGAGCCGACCTAAGGGCACACTGGGCCTCTTGCTCTCCCTGTTGCCCTGAGGCTGCTGGGCCAAAGAGGTCTTGGGCATCCAGCCCCTTGCTGGTCCCTTCCCTCTGACGAGGCCCTCTGGGCTCCAGCCCCTTGCAGTGTGGAGACAGCCCCTGCCAGCAACCTCCTCTCCAAGGAGGCCTCAAGCGAGGCCTAGGCCCAGGGGAAAGGCACCAGCGGGGATGAGCCTGGGGAGGCGCCCGGGCATGTCTGGACCCAGTCCCCGCAGCCTGCCCCTTGCTGGGGCAGTACCCCCGGAGGCCAGGAAGGACTGGGCAAGGCTGGCCAGGGGCAGGGGCCCTGCTGGGTCCTGCCCCTGGCCTGTGGGGCCTCTGAGCACAACCGGCCCTCTCCCGCTGGAAGACCTCCCCGGCTGCCTCCAAAGGCCGCTTTGCAAGCACTCTCGCCGGCTGTTCCCGCCAGCCGCGCACAACGCTCCCAAGCCCGGGAGAAAAGCGCTTCGGGGTGGTGCTCTCTCCCGGCCCTTGCCCCTGAGCCTGGGGGCCAGGCAGGGGGTCCACACTCCCAGGCCAAGGCAGAACCACATGCACACGTCTGTTCCTGCCCCCTGCACCGGCAGAGAGCTCGGGGGAGCCAGAGTCTGTCAGGCAGCTGCTGGGCTGGCCGCCTGTGTGGGAAGGGGCAGAGCCGACCTAGGGGCACACTGGGCCTCTTGCTCTCCCTGCTGCCCTGAGGCTGCTGGGCCAAAGAGGTCTTGGGCATCCAGCCCCTTGCTGGTCCCTTCCCTCTGACGAGTCCCTCTGAGCTCCAGCCCCTTGCAGTGTGGAGACAGCCCCTGCCAGCAACCTCCTCTCCAAGGAGGCCTCAAGCGAGGCCTAGGCCCAGGGGAAAGGCACCAGCGGGGATGAGCCTGGGGAGGCGCCCGGGCATGTCTGGACCCAGTCCCCGCAGCCTGCCCCTTGCTGGGGCAGTACCCCCGGAGGCCAGGAAGGTCTGGGCAAGGCGGGCCAGGGGCAGGGGCCCTGCTGGGTCCTGCCCCTGGCCTGTGGGGCCTCTGAGCACAACCGGCCCTCTCCCGCTGGAAGACCTCCCCGGCTGCCTCCAAAGGCTGCTTTGCAAGCACTCTCGCCGGCTGTTCCCGCCAGCCGCGCACAACGCTCCCAAGCCCGGGAGAAAAGCGCTTCGGGGTGGTGCTCTCTCCCGGCCCTTGCCCCTGAGCCTGGGGGCCAGGCAGGGGGTCCACACTCCCAGGCCAAGGCAGAACCACATGCACACGTCTGTTCCTGCCCCCTGCACCGACAGAGAGCTCGGGGGAGCCAGAGTCTCTCAGGCAGCTGCTGGGCTGGCCGCCTGTGTGGGAAGGGGCAGAGCCGACCTAGGGGCACACTGGGCCTCTTGCTCTCCCTGCTGCCCTGAGGCTGCTGGGCCAAAGAGGTCTTGGGCATCCAGCCCCTTGCTGGTCCCTTCCCTCTGACGAGGCCCTCTGAGCTCCAGCCCCTTGCAGTGTGGAGACAGCCCCTGCCAGCAACCTCCTCTCCAAGGAGGCCTCAAGCGAGGCCTAGGCCCAGGGGAAAGGCACCAGCGGGGATGAGCCTGGGGAGGCGCCCGGGCATGTCTGGACCCAGTCCCCGCAGCCTGCCCCTTGCTGGGGCAGTACCCCCGGAGGCCAGGAAGGTCTGGGCAAGGCTGGCCAGGGGCAGGGGCCCTGCTGGGTCCTGCCCCTGGCCTGTGGGGCCTCTGAGCACAACCGGCCCTCTCCCGCTGGAAGACCTCCCCGGCTGCCTCCAAAGGCCGCTTTGCAAGCACTCTCGCCGGCTGTTCCCGCCAACCGCGCACAACGCTCCCAAGCCCGGGAGAAAAGCGCTTCGGGGTGGTGCTCTCTCCCGGCCCTTGCCCCTGAGCCTGGGGGCCAGGCAGGGGGTCCACACTCCCAGGCCAAGGCAGAACCACATGCACACGTCTGTTCCTGCCCCCTGCACCGGCAGAGAGCTCGGGGGAGCCAGAGTCTGTCAGGCAGCTGCTGGGCTGGCCGCCTGTGTGGGAAGGGGCAGAGCCGACCTAGGGGCACACTGGGCCTCTTGCTCTCCCTGTTGCCCTGAGGCTGCTGGGCCAAAGAGGTCTTGGGCATCCAGCCCCTTGCTGGTCCCTTCCCTCTGACGAGGCCCGCTGAGCTCCAGCCCCTTGCAGTGTGGAGACAGTCCCTGCCAGCAACCTCCTCTCCAAGGAGGCCTCAAGCGAGGCCTAGGCCCAGGGGAAAGGCACCAGCGGGGATGAGCCTGGGGAGGCGCCCGGGCATGTCTGGACCCAGTCCCCGCAGCCTGCCCCTTGCTGGGGCAGTACCCCCGGAGGCCAGGAAGGTCTGGGCAAGGCTGGCCAGGGGCAGGGGCCCTGCTGGGTCCTGCCCCTGGCCTGTGGGGCCTCTGAGCACAACCGGCCCTCTCCCGCTGGAAGACCTCCCCGGCTGCCTCCAAAGGCAGCTTTGCAAGCACTCTCGCCGGCTGTTCCCGCCAGCCGCGCACAACGCTCCCAAGCCCGGGAGAAAAGCGCTTCGGGGTGGTGCTCTCTCCCGGCCCTTGCCCCTGAGCCTGGGGGCCAGGCAGGGGGTCCACACTCCCAGGCCAAGGCAGAACCACATGCACACGTCTGTTCCTGCCCCCTGCACCGGCAGAGAGCTCGGGGGAGCCAGAGTCTGTCAGGCAGCTGCTGGGCTGGCCGCCTGTGTGGGAAGGGGCAGAGCCGACCTAGGGGCACACTGGGCCTCTTGCTCTCCCTGCTGCCCTGAGGCTGCTGGGCCAAAGAGGTCTTGGGCATCCAGCCCCTTGCTGGTCCCTTCCCTCTGACGAGGCCCTCTGAGCTCCAGCCCCTTGCAGTGTGGAGACAGCCCCTGCCAGCAACCTCCTCTCCAAGGAGGCCTCAAGCGAGGCCTAGGCCCAGGGGAAAGGCACCAGCGGGGATGAGCCTGGGGAGGCGCCCGGGCATGTCTGGACCCAGTCCCCGCAGCCTGCCCCTTGCTGGGGCAGTACCCCCGGAGGGCAGGAAGGTCTGGGCAAGGCGGGCCAGGGGCAGGGGCCCTGCTGGGTCCTGCCCCTGGCCTGTGGGGCCTCTGAGCACAACCGGCCCTCTCCCGCTGGAAGACCTCCCCGGCTGCCTCCAAAGGCCGCTTTGCAAGCACTCTCGCCGGCTGTTCCCGCCAGCCGCGCACAACGCTCCCAAGCCCGGGAGAAAAGCGCTTCGGGGTGGTGCTCTCTCCCGGCCCTTGCCCCTGAGCCTGGGGGCCAGGCAGGGGGTCCACACTCCCAGGCCAAGGCAGAACCACATGCACACGTCTGTTCCTGCCCCCTGCACCGGCAGAGAGCTCGGGGGAGCCAGAGTCTGTCAGGCAGCTGCTGGGCTGGCCGCCTGTGTGGGAAGGGGCAGAGCCGACCTAGGGGCACACTGGGCCTCTTGCTCTCCCTGCTGCCCTGAGGCTGCTGGGCCAAAGAGGTCTTGGGCATCCAGCCCCTTGCTGGTCCCTTCCCTCTGACGAGGCCCTCTGAGCTCCAGCCCCTTGCAGTGTGGAGACAGCCCCTGCCAGCAACCTCCTCTCCAAGGAGGCCTCAAGCGAGGCCTAGGCCCAGGGGAAAGGCACCAGCGGGGATGAGCCTGGGGAGGCGCCCGGGCATGTCTGGACCCAGTCCCCGCAGCCTGCCCCTTGCTGGGGCAGTACCCCCGGAGGCCAGGAAGGACTGGGCAAGGCTGGCCAGGGGCAGGGACCCTGCTGGGTCCTGCCCCTGGCCTGTGGGGCCTCTGAGCACAACCGGCCCTCTCCCGCTGGAAGACCTCCCCGGCTGCCTCCAAAGGCTGCTTTGCAAGCACTCTCGCCGGCTGTTCCCGCCAGCCGCGCACAACGCTCCCAAGCCCGGGAGAAAAGCGCTTCGGGGTGGTGCTCTCTCCCGGCCCTTGCCCCTGAGCCTGGGGGCCAGGCAGGGGGTCCACACTCCCAGGCCAAGGCAGAACCACATGCACACGTCTGTTCCTGCCCCCTGCACCGGCAGAGAGCTCGGGGGAGCCAGAGTCTGTCAGGCAGCTGCTGGGCTGGCCGCCTGTGTGGGAAGGGGCAGAGCCGACCTAGGGGCACACTGGGCCTCTTGCTCTCCCTGCTGCCCTGAGGCTGCTGGGCCAAAGAGGTCTTGGGCATCCAGCCCCTTGCTGGTCCCTTCCCTCTGACGAGGCCCTCTGAGCTCCAGCCCCTTGCAGTGTGGAGACAGCCCCTGCCAGCAACCTCCTCTCCAAGGAGGCCTCAAGCGAGGCCTAGGCCCAGGGGAAAGGCACCAGCGGGGATGAGCCTGGGGAGGCGCCCGGGCATGTCTGGACCCAGTCCCCGCAGCCTGCCCCTTGCTGGGGCAGTACCCCCGGAGGCCAGGAAGGTCTGGGCAAGGCGGGCCAGGGGCAGGGGCCCTGCTGGGTCCTGCCCCTGGCCTGTGGGGCCTCTGAGCACAACCGGCCCTCTGCCGCTGGAAGACCTCCCCGGCTGCCTCCAAAGGCCGCTTTGCAAGCACTCTCGCCGGCTGTTCCCGCCAGCCGCGCACAACGCTCCCAAGCCCGGGAGAAAAGCGCTTCGGGGTGGTGCTCTCTCCCGGCCCTTGCCCCTGAGCCTGGGGGCCAGGCAGGGGGTCCACACTCCCAGGCCAAGGCAGAACCACATGCACACGTCTGTTCCTGCCCCCTGCACCGGCAGAGAGCTCGGGGGAGCCAGAGTCTGTCAGGCAGCTGCTGGGCTGGCCGCCTGTGTGGGAAGGGGCAGAGCCGACCTAGGGGCACACTGGGCCTCTTGCTCTCCCTGCTGCCCTGAGGCTGCTGGGCCAAAGAGGTCTTGGGCATCCAGCCCCTTGCTGGTCCCTTCCCTCTGACGAGGCCCTCTGAGCTCCAGCCCCTTGCAGTGTGGAGACAGCCCCTGCCAGCAACCTCCTCTCCAAGGAGGCCTCAAGCGAGGCCTAGGCCCAGGGGAAAGGCACCAGCGGGGATGAGCCTGGGGAGGCGCCCGGGCATGTCTGGACCCAGTCCCCGCAGCCTGCCCCTTGCTGGGGCAGTACCCCCGGAGGCCAGGAAGGACTGGGCAAGGCTGGCCAGGGGCAGGGACCCTGCTGGGTCCTGCCCCTGGCCTGTGGGGCCTCTGAGCACAACCGGCCCTCTGCCACTGGAAGACCTCCCCGGCTGCCTCCAAAGGCCGCTTTGCAAGCACTCTCGCCGGCTGTTCCCGCCAGCCGCGCACAACGCTCCCAAGCCCGGGAGAAAAGCGCTTCGGGGTGGTGCTCTCTCCCGGCCCTTGCCCCTGAGCCTGGGGGCCAGGCAGGGGGTCCACACTCCCAGGCCAAGGCAGAACCACATGCACACGTCTGTTCCTGCCCCCTGCACCGGCAGAGAGCTCCGGGGAGCCAGAGTCTGTCAGGCAACTGCTGGGCTGGCCGCCTGTGTGGGAAGGGGCAGAGCCGACCTAGGGGCACACTGGGCCTCTTGCTCTCCCTGCTGCCCTGAGGCTGCTGGGCCAAAGAGGTCTTGGGCATCCAGCCCCTTGCTGGTCCCTTCCCTCTGACGAGGCCCTCTGAGCTCCAGCCCCTTGCAGTGTGGAGACAGCCCCTGCCAGCAACCTCCTCTCCAAGGAGGCCTCAAGCGAGGCCTAGGCCCAGGGGAAAGGCACCAGCGGGGATGAGCCTGGGGAGGCGCCCGGGCATGTCTGGACCCAGTCCCCGCAGCCTGCCCCTTGCTGGGGCAGTACCCCCGGAGGCCAGGAAGGTCTGGGCAAGGCTGGCCAGGGGCAGGGGCCCTGCTGGGTCCTGCCCCTGGCCTGTGGGGCCTCTGAGCACAACCGGCCCTCTCCCGCTGGAAGACCTCCCCGGCTGCCTCCAAAGGCCGCTTTGCAAGCACTCTCGCCGGCTGTTCCCGCCAACCGCGCACAACGCTCCCAAGCCCGGGAGAAAAGCGCTTCGGGGTGGTGCTCTCTCCCGGCCCTTGCCCCTGAGCCTGGGGGCCAGGCAGGGGGTCCACACTCCCAGGCCAAGGCAGAACCACATGCACACGTCTGTTCCTGCCCCCTGCACCGGCAGAGAGCTCGGGGGAGCCAGAGTCTGTCAGGCAGCTGCTGGGCTGGCCGCCTATGTGGGAAGGGGCAGAGCCGACCTAAGGGCACACTGGGCCTCTTGCTCTCCCTGTTGCCCTGAGGCTGCTGGGCCAAAGAGGTCTTGGGCATCCAGCCCCTTGCTGGTCCCTTCCCTCTGACGAGGCCCTCTGGGCTCCAGCCCCTTGCAGTGTGGAGACAGCCCCTGCCAGCAACCTCCTCTCCAAGGAGGCCTCAAGCGAGGCCTAGGCCCAGGGGAAAGGCACCAGCGGGGATGAGCCTGGGGAGGCGCCCGGGCATGTCTGGACCCAGTCCCCGCAGCCTGCCCCTTGCTGGGGCAGTACCCCCGGAGGCCAGGAAGGACTGGGCAAGGCTGGCCAGGGGCAGGGGCCCTGCTGGGTCCTGCCCCTGGCCTGTGGGGCCTCTGAGCACAACCGGCCCTCTCCCGCTGGAAGACCTCCCCGGCTGCCTCCAAAGGCCGCTTTGCAAGCACTCTCGCCGGCTGTTCCCGCCAGCCGCGCACAACGCTCCCAAGCCCGGGAGAAAAGCGCTTCGGGGTGGTGCTCTCTCCCGGCCCTTGCCCCTGAGCCTGGGGGCCAGGCAGGGGGTCCACACTCCCAGGCCAAGGCAGAACCACATGCACACGTCTGTTCCTGCCCCCTGCACCGGCAGAGAGCTCGGGGGAGCCAGAGTCTGTCAGGCAGCTGCTGGGCTGGCCGCCTGTGTGGGAAGGGGCAGAGCCGACCTAGGGGCACACTGGGCCTCTTGCTCTCCCTGCTGCCCTGAGGCTGCTGGGCCAAAGAGGTCTTGGGCATCCAGCCCCTTGCTGGTCCCTTCCCTCTGACGAGTCCCTCTGAGCTCCAGCCCCTTGCAGTGTGGAGACAGCCCCTGCCAGCAACCTCCTCTCCAAGGAGGCCTCAAGCGAGGCCTAGGCCCAGGGGAAAGGCACCAGCGGGGATGAGCCTGGGGAGGCGCCCGGGCATGTCTGGACCCAGTCCCCGCAGCCTGCCCCTTGCTGGGGCAGTACCCCCGGAGGCCAGGAAGGTCTGGGCAAGGCGGGCCAGGGGCAGGGGCCCTGCTGGGTCCTGCCCCTGGCCTGTGGGGCCTCTGAGCACAACCGGCCCTCTCCCGCTGGAAGACCTCCCCGGCTGCCTCCAAAGGCTGCTTTGCAAGCACTCTCGCCGGCTGTTCCCGCCAGCCGCGCACAACGCTCCCAAGCCCGGGAGAAAAGCGCTTCGGGGTGGTGCTCTCTCCCGGCCCTTGCCCCTGAGCCTGGGGGCCAGGCAGGGGGTCCACACTCCCAGGCCAAGGCAGAACCACATGCACACGTCTGTTCCTGCCCCCTGCACCGGCAGAGAGCTCGGGGGAGCCAGAGTCTGTCAGGCAGCTGCTGGGCTGGCCGCCTGTGTGGGAAGGGGCAGAGCCGACCTAGGGGCACACTGGGCCTCTTGCTCTCCCTGTTGCCCTGAGGCTGCTGGGCCAAAGAGGTCTTGGGCATCCAGCCCCTTGCTGGTCCCTTCCCTCTGACGAGGCCCGCTGAGCTCCAGCCCCTTGCAGTGTGGAGACAGTCCCTGCCAGCAACCTCCTCTCCAAGGAGGCCTCAAGCGAGGCCTAGGCCCAGGGGAAAGGCACCAGCGGGGATGAGCCTGGGGAGGCGCCCGGGCATGTCTGGACCCAGTCCCCGCAGCCTGCCCCTTGCTGGGGCAGTACCCCCGGAGGCCAGGAAGGTCTGGGCAAGGCAGGCCAGGGGCAGGGGCCCTGCTGGGTCCTGCCCCTGGCCTGTGGGGCCTCTGAGCACAACCGGCCCTTTCCCGCTGGAAGACCTCCCCGGCTCCCTCCAAAGGCTGCTTTGCAAGCACTCTCGCCGGCTGTTCCCGCCAGCCGCGCACAACGCTCCCAAGCCCGGGAGAAAAGCGCTTCGGGGTGGTGCTCTCTCCCGGCCCTTGCCCCTGAGCCTGGGGGCCAGGCAGGGGGTCCACACTCCCAGGCCAAGGCAGAACCACATGCACACGTCTGTTCCTGCCCCCTGCACCGGCAGAGAGCTCGGGGGAGCCAGAGTCTGTCAGGCAGCTGCTGGGCTGGCCGCCTGTGTGGGAAGGGGCAGAGCCGACCTAGGGGCACACTGGGCCTCTTGCTCTCCCTGCTGCCCTGAGGCTGCTGGGCCAAAGAGGTCTTGGGCATCCAGCCCCTTGCTGGTCCCTTCCCTCTGACGAGGCCCTCTGAGCTCCAGCCCCTTGCAGTGTGGAGACAGCCCCTGCCAGCAACCTCCTCTCCAAGGAGGCCTCAAGCGAGGCCTAGGCCCAGGGGAAAGGCACCAGCGGGGATGAGCCTGGGGAGGCGCCCGGGCATGTCTGGACCCAGTCCCCGCAGCCTGCCCCTTGCTGGGGCAGTACCCCCGGAGGCCAGGAAGGTCTGGGCAAGGCTGGCCAGGGGCAGGGGCCCTGCTGGGTCCTGCCCCTGGCCTGTGGGGCCTCTGAGCACAACCGGCCCTCTCCCGCTAGAAGACCTCCCCGGCTGCCTCCAAAGGCTGCTTTGCAAGCACTCTCGCCGGCTGTTCCCGCCAGCCGCGCACAACGCTCCCAAGCCCGGGAGAAAAGCGCTTCGGGGTGGTGCTCTCTCCCGGCCCTTGCCCCTGAGCCTGGGGGCCAGGCAGGGGGTCCACACTCCCAGGCCAAGGCAGAACCACATGCACACGTCTGTTCCTGCCCCCTGCACCGGCAGAGAGCTCGGGGGAGCCAGAGTCTGTCAGGCAGCTGCTGGGCTGGCCGCCTGTGTGGGAAGGGGCAGAGCCGACCTAGGGGCACACTGGGCCTCTTGCTCTCCCTGCTGCCCTGAGGCTGCTGGGCCAAAGAGGTCTTGGGCATCCAGCCCCTTGCTGGTCCCTTCCCTCTGACGAGGCCCTCTGAGCTCCAGCCCCTTGCAGTGTGGAGACAGCCCCTGCCAGCAACCTCCTCTCCAAGGAGGCCTCAAGCGAGGCCTAGGCCCAGGGGAAAGGCACCAGCGGGGATGAGCCTGGGGAGGCGCCCGGGCATGTCTGGACCCAGTCCCCGCAGCCTGCCCCTTGCTGGGGCAGTACCCCCGGAGGCCAGGAAGGTCTGGGCAAGGCGGGCCAGGGGCAGGGGCCCTGCTGGGTCCTGCCCCTGGCCTGTGGGGCCTCTGAGCACAACCGGCCCTCTCCCGCTGGAAGACCTCCCCGGCTGCCTCCAAAGGCCGCTTTGCAAGCACTCTCGCCGGCTGTTCCCGCCAGCCGCGCACAACGCTCCCAAGCCCGGGAGAAAAGCGCTTCGGGGTGGTGCTCTCTCCCGGCCCTTGCCCCTGAGCCTGGGGGCCAGGCAGGGGGTCCACACTCCCAGGCCAAGGCAGAACCACATGCACACGTCTGTTCCTGCCCCCTGCACCGGCAGAGAGCTCGGGGGAGCCAGAGTCTGTCAGCCAGCTGCTGGGATGGCCGCCTGTGTGGGAAGGGGCAGAGCCGACCTAGGGGCACACTGGGCCTCTTGCTCTCCCTGCTGCCCTGAGGCTGCTGGGCCAAAGAGGTCTTGGGCATCCAGCCCCTTGCTGGTCCCTTCCCTCTGACGAGGCCCTCTGAGCTCCAGCCCCTTGCAGTGTGGAGACAGCCCCTGCCAGCAACCTCCTCTCCAAGGAGGCCTCAAGCGAGGCCTAGGCCCAGGGGAAAGGCACCAGCGGGGATGAGCCTGGGGAGGCGCCCGGGCATGTCTGGACCCAGTCCCCGCAGCCTGCCCCTTGCTGGGGCAGTACCCCCGGAGGCCAGGAAGGACTGGGCAAGGCTGGCCAGGGGCAGGGGCCCTGCTGGGTCCTGCCCCTGGCCTGTGGGGCCTCTGAGCACAACCGGCCCTCTCCCGCTGGAAGACCTCCCCGGCTGCCTCCAAAGGCCGCTTTGCAAGCACTCTCGCCGGCTGTTCCCGCCAGCCGCGCACAACGCTCCCAAGCCCGGGAGAAAAGCGCTTCGGGGTGGTGCTCTCTCCCGGCCCTTGCCCCTGAGCCTGGGGGCCAGGCAGGGGGTCCACACTCCCAGGCCAAGGCAGAACCACATGCACACGTCTGTTCCTGCCCCCTGCACCGGCAGAGAGCTCGGGGGAGCCAGAGTCTGTCAGGCAGCTGCTGGGCTGGCCGCCTGTGTGGGAAGGGGCAGAGCCGACCTAGGGGCACACTGGGCCTCTTGCTCTCCCTGCTGCCCTGAGGCTGCTGGGCCAAAGAGGTCTTGGGCATCCAGCCCCTTGCTGGTCCCTTCCCTCTGACGAGGCCCTCTGAGCTCCAGCCCCTTGCAGTGTGGAGACAGCCCCTGCCAGCAACCTCCTCTCCAAGGAGGCCTCAAGCGAGGCCTAGGCCCAGGGGAAAGGCACCAGCGGGGATGAGCCTGGGGAGGCGCCCGGGCATGTCTGGACCCAGTCCCCGCAGCCTGCCCCTTGCTGGGGCAGTACCCCCGGAGGCCAGGAAGGTCTGGGCAAGGCTGGCCAGGGGCAGGGGCCCTGCTGGGTCCTGCCCCTGGCCTGTGGGGCCTCTGAGCACAACCGGCCCTCTCCCGCTGGAAGACCTCCCCGGCTGCCTCCAAAGGCTGCTTTGCAAGCACTCTCGCCGGCTGTTCCCGCCAGCCGCGCACAACGCTCCCAAGCCCGGGAGAAAAGCGCTTCGGGGTGGTGCTCTCTCCCGGCCCTTGCCCCTGAGCCTGGGGGCCAGGCAGGGGGTCCACACTCCCAGGCCAAGGCAGAACCACATGCACACGTCTGTTCCTGCCCCCTGCACCGACAGAGAGCTCGGGGGAGCCAGAGTCTGTCAGGCAGCTGCTGGGCTGGCCGCCTGTGTGGGAAGGGGCAGAGCCGACCTAGGGGCACACTGGGCCTCTTGCTCTCCCTGCTGCCCTGAGGCTGCTGGGCCAAAGAGGTCTTGGGCATCCAGCCCCTTGCTGGTCCCTTCCCTCTGACGAGGCCCTCTGAGCTCCAGCCCCTTGCAGTGTGGAGACAGCCCCTGCCAGCAACCTCCTCTCCAAGGAGGCCTCAAGCGAGGCCTAGGCCCAGGGGAAAGGCACCAGCGGGGATGAGCCTGGGGAGGCGCCCGGGCATGTCTGGACCCAGTCCCCGCAGCCTGCCCCTTGCTGGGGCAGTACCCCCGGAGGCCAGGAAGGTCTGGGCAAGGCTGGCCAGGGGCAGGGGCCCTGCTGGGTCCTGCCCCTGGCCTGTGGGGCCTCTGAGCACAACCGGCCCTCTCCCGCTGGAAGACCTCCCCGGCTGCCTCCAAAGGCCGCTTTGCAAGCACTCTCGCCGGCTGTTCCCGCCAACCGCGCACAACGCTCCCAAGCCCGGGAGAAAAGCGCTTCGGGGTGGTGCTCTCTCCCGGCCCTTGCCCCTGAGCCTGGGGGCCAGGCAGGGGGTCCACACTCCCAGGCCAAGGCAGAACCACATGCACACGTCTGTTCCTGCCCCCTGCACCGGCAGAGAGCTCGGGGGAGCCAGAGTCTGTCAGGCAGCTGCTGGGCTGGCCGCCTGTGTGGGAAGGGGCAGAGCCGACCTAGGGGCACACTGGGCCTCTTGCTCTCCCTGTTGCCCTGAGGCTGCTGGGCCAAAGAGGTCTTGGGCATCCAGCCCCTTGCTGGTCCCTTCCCTCTGACGAGGCCCTCTGGGCTCCAGCCCCTTGCAGTGTGGAGACAGCCCCTGCCAGCAACCTCCTCTCCAAGGAGGCCTCAAGCGAGGCCTAGGCCCAGGGGAAAGGCACCAGCGGGGATGAGCCTGGGGAGGCGCCCGGGCATGTCTGGACCCAGTCCCCGCAGCCTGCCCCTTGCTGGGGCAGTACCCCCGGAGGCCAGGAAGGTCTGGGCAAGGCTGGCCAGGGGCAGGGGCCCTGCTGGGTCCTGCCCCTGGCCTGTGGGGCCTCTGAGCACAACCGGCCCTCTGCCGCTGGAAGACCTCCCCGGCTGCCTCCAAAGGCCGCTTTGCAAGCACTCTCGCCGGCTGTTCCCGCCAGCCGCGCACAACGCTCCCAAGCCCGGGAGAAAAGCGCTTCGGGGTGGTGCTCTCTCCCGGCCCTTGCCCCTGAGCCTGGGGGCCAGGCAGGGGGTCCACACTCCCAGGCCAAGGCAGAACCACATGCACACGTCTGTTCCTGCCCCCTGCACCGGCAGAGAGCTCCGGGGAGCCAGAGTCTGTCAGGCAACTGCTGGGCTGGCCGCCTGTGTGGGAAGGGGCAGAGCCGACCTAGGGGCACACTGGGCCTCTTGCTCTCCCTGCTGCCCTGAGGCTGCTGGGCCAAAGAGGTCTTGGGCATCCAGCCCCTTGCTGGTCCCTTCCCTCTGACGAGGCCCTCTGAGCTCCAGCCCCTTGCAGTGTGGAGACAGCCCCTGCCAGCAACCTCCTCTCCAAGGAGGCCTCAAGCGAGGCCTAGGCCCAGGGGAAAGGCACCAGCGGGGATGAGCCTGGGGAGGCGCCCGGGCATGTCTGGACCCAGTCCCCGCAGCCTGCCCCTTGCTGGGGCAGTACCCCCGGAGGCCAGGAAGGTCTGGGCAAGGCGGGCCAGGGGCAGGGGCCCTGCTGGGTCCTGCCCCTGGCCTGTGGGGCCTCTGAGCACAACCGGCCCTCTCCCGCTGGAAGACCTCCCCGGCTGCCTCCAAAGGCCGCTTTGCAAGCACTCTCGCCGGCTGTTCCCGCCAGCCGCGCACAACGCTCCCAAGCCCGGGAGAAAAGCGCTTCGGGGTGGTGCTCTCTCCCGGCCCTTGCCCCTGAGCCTGGGGGCCAGGCAGGGGGTCCACACTCCCAGGCCAAGGCAGAACCACATGCACACGTCTGTTCCTGCCCCCTGCACCGGCAGAGAGCTCGGGGGAGCCAGAGTCTGTCAGGCAGCTGCTGGGCTGGCCGCCTGTGTGGGAAGGGGCAGAGCCGACCTAGGGGCACACTGGGCCTCTTGCTCTCCCTGTTGCCCTGAGGCTGCTGGGCCAAAGAGGTCTTGGGCATCCAGCCCCTTGCTGGTCCCTTCCCTCTGACGAGGCCCTCTGGGCTCCAGCCCCTTGCAGTGTGGAGACAGCCCCTGCCAGCAACCTCCTCTCCAAGGAGGCCTCAAGCGAGGCCTAGGCCCAGGGGAAAGGCACCAGCGGAGATGAGCCTGGGGAGGCGCCTGGGCATGTCTGGACCCAGTCCCCGCAGCCTGCCCCTTGCTGGGGCAGTACCCCCGGAGGCCAGGAAGGACTGAGCAAGGCTGGCCAGGGGCAGGGGCCCTGCTGGGTCCTGCCCCTGGCCTGTGGGGCCTCTGAGCACAACCGGCCCTCTCCCGCTGGAAGACCTCCCCGGCTGCCTCCAAAGGCCGCTTTGCAAGCACTCTCGCCGGCTGTTCCCGCCAGCCGCGCACAACGCTCCCAAGCCCGGGAGAAAAGCGCTTCGGGGTGGTGCTCTCTCCCGGCCCTTGCCCCTGAGCCTGGGGGCCAGGCAGGGGGTCCACACTCCCAGGCCAAGGCAGAACCACATGCACACGTCTGTTCCTGCCCCCTGCACCGGCAGAGAGCTCGGGGGAGCCAGAGTCTGTCAGGCAGCTGCTGGGCTGGCCGCCTGTGTGGGAAGGGGCAGAGCCGACCTAGGGGCACACTGGGCCTCTTGCTCTCCCTGCTGCCCTGAGGCTGCTGGGCCAAAGAGGTCTTGGGCATCCAGCCCCTTGCTGGTCCCTTCCCTCTGACGAGGCCCTCTGAGCTCCAGCCCCTTGCAGTGTGGAGACAGCCCCTGCCAGCAACCTCCTCTCCAAGGAGGCCTCAAGCGAGGCCTAGGCCCAGGGGAAAGGCACCAGCGGGGATGAGCCTGGGGAGGCGCCCGGGCATGTCTGGACCCAGTCCCCGCAGCCTGCCCCTTGCTGGGGCAGTACCCCCGGAGGCCAGGAAGGTCTGGGCAAGGCTGGCCAGGGGCAGGGGCCCTGCTGGGTCCTGCCCCTGGCCTGTGGGGCCTCTGAGCACAACCGGCCCTCTCCCGCTGGAAGCCCTCCCCGGCTGCCTCCAAAGGCCGCTTTGCAAGCACTCTCGCCGGCTGTTCCCGCCAGCCGCGCACAACGCTCCCAAGCCCGGGAGAAAAGCGCTTCGGGGTGGTGCTCTCTCCCGGCCCTTGCCCCTGAGCCTGGGGGCCAGGCAGGGGGTCCACACTCCCAGGCCAAGGCAGAACCACATGCACACGTCTGTTCCTGCCCCCTGCACCGGCAGAGAGCTCGGGGGAGCCAGAGTCTGTCAGGCAGCTGCTGGGCTGGCCGCCTGTGTGGGAAGGGGCAGAGCCGACCTAGGGGCACACTGGGCCTCTTGCTCTCCCTGTTGCCCTGAGGCTGCTGGGCCAAAGAGGTCTTGGGCATCCAGCCCCTTGCTGGTCCCTTCCCTCTGACGAGGCTCTCTGGGCTCCAGCCCCTTGCAGTGTGGAGACAGCCCCTGCCAGCAACCTCCTCTCCAAGGAGGCCTCAAGCGAGGCCTAGGCCCAGGGGAAAGGCACCAGTGGGGATGAGCCTGGGGAGGCGCCCGGGCATGTCTGGACCCAGTCCCCGCAGCCTGCCCCTTGCTGGGGCAGTACCCCCGGAGGCCAGGAAGGTCTGGGCAAGGCTGGCCAGGGGCAGGGGCCCTGCTGGGTCCTGCCCCTGGCCTGTGGGGCCTCTGAGCACAACCGGCCCTCTGCCGCTGGAAGACCTCCCCGGCTGCCTCCAAAGGCCGCTTTGCAAGCACTCTCGCCGGCTGTTCCCGCCAGCCGCGCACAACGCTCCCAAGCCCGGGAGAAAAGCGCTTCGGGGTGGTGCTCTCTCCCGGCCCTTGCCCCTGAGCCTGGGGGCCAGGCAGGGGGTCCACACTCCCAGGCCAAGGCAGAACCACATGCACACGTCTGTTCCTGCCCCCTGCACCGGCAGAGAGCTCGGGGGAGCCAGAGTCTGTCAGGCAGCTGCTGGGCTGGCCGCCTGTGTGGGAAGGGGCAGAGCCGACCTAGGGGCACACTGGGCCTCTTGCTCTCCCTGCTGCCCTGAGGCTGCTGGGCCAAAGAGGTCTTGGGCATCCAGCCCCTTGCTGGTCCCTTCCCTCTGACGAGGCCCTCTGAGCTCCAGCACCTTGCAGTGTGGAGACAGCCCCTGCCAGCAACCTCCTCTCCAAGGAGGCCTCAAGCGAGGCCTAGGCCCAGGGGAAAGGCACCAGCGGGGATGAGCCTGGGGAGGCGCCCGGGCATGTCTGGACCCAGTCCCCGCAGCCTGCCCCTTGCTGGGGCAGTACCCCCGGAGGCCAGGAAGGTCTGGGCAAGGCGGGCCAGGGGCAGGGGCCCTGCTGGGTCCTGCCCCTGGCCTGTGGGGCCTCTGAGCACAACCGGCCCTCTCCCGCTGGAAGACCTCCCCGGCTGCCTCCAAAGGCCGCTTTGCAAGCACTCTCGCCGGCTGTTCCCGCCAGCCGCGCACAACGCTCCCAAGCCCGGGAGAAAAGCGCTTCGGGGTGGTGCTCTCTCCCGGCCCTTGCCCCTGAGCCTGGGGGCCAGGCAGGGGGTCCACACTCCCAGGCCAAGGCAGAACCACATGCACACGTCTGTTCCTGCCCCCTGCACCGGCAGAGAGCTCGGGGGAGCCAGAGTCTGTCAGGCAGCTGCTGGGCTGGCCGCCTGTGTGGGAAGGGGCAGAGCCGACCTAGGGGCACACTGGGCCTCTTGCTCTCCCTGCTGCCCTGAGGCTGCTGGGCCAAAGAGGTCTTGGGCATCCAGCCCCTTGCTGGTCCCTTCCCTCTGACGAGGCCCTCTGGGCTCCAGCCCCTTGCAGTGTGGAGACAGCCCCTGCCAGCAACCTCCTCTCCAAGGAGGCCTCAAGCGAGGCCTAGGCCCAGGGGAAAGGCACCAGCGGGGATGAGCCTGGGGAGGCGCCCGGGCATGTCTGGACCCAGTCCCCGCAGCCTGCCCCTTGCTGGGGCAGTACCCCCGGAGGCCAGGAAGGACTGGGCAAGGCTGGCCAGGGGCAGGGGCCCTGCTGGGTCCTGCCCCTGGCCTGTGGGGCCTCTGAGCACAACCGGCCCTCTCCCGCTGGAAGACCTCCCCGGCTGCCTCCAAAGGCCGCTTTGCAAGCACTCTCGCCGGCTGTTCCCGCCAGCCGCGCACAACGCTCCCAAGCCCGGGAGAAAAGCGCTTCGGGGTGGTGCTCTCTCCCGGCCCTTGCCCCTGAGCCTGGGGGCCAGGCAGGGGGTCCACACTCCCAGGCCAAGGCAGAACCACATGCACACGTCTGTTCCTGCCCCCTGCACCGGCAGAGAGCTCGGGGGAGCCAGAGTCTGTCAGGCAGCTGCTGGGCTGGCCGCCTGTGTGGGAAGGGGCAGAGCCGACCTAGGGGCACACTGGGCCTCTTGCTCTCCCTGCTGCCCTGAGGCTGCTGGGCCAAAGAGGTCTTGGGCATCCAGCCCCTTGCTGGTCCCTTCCCTCTGACGAGGCCCTCTGAGCTCCAGCCCCTTGCAGTGTGGAGACAGCCCCTGCCAGCAACCTCCTCTCCAAGGAGGCCTCAAGCGAGGCCTAGGCCCAGGGGAAAGGCACCAGCGGGGATGAGCCTGGGGAGGCGCCCGGGCATGTCTGGACCCAGTCCCCGCAGCCTGCCCCTTGCTGGGGCAGTACCCCCGGAGGCCAGGAAGGTCTGGGCAAGGCTGGCCAGGGGCAGGGGCCCTGCTGGGTCCTGCCCGTGGCCTGTGGGGCCTCTGAGCACAACCGGCCCTCTCCCGCTGGAAGACCTCCCCGGCTGCCTCCAAAGGCTGCTTTGCAAGCACTCTCGCCGGCTGTTCCCGCCAGCCGCGCACAACGCTCCCAAGCCCGGGAGAAAAGCGCTTCGGGGTGGTGCTCTCTCCCGGCCCTTGCCCCTGAGCCTGGGGGCCAGGCAGGGGGTCCACACTCCCAGGCCAAGGCAGAACCACATGCACACGTCTGTTCCTGCCCCCTGCACCGGCAGAGAGCTCGGGGGAGCCAGAGTCTGTCAGGCAGCTGCTGGGCTGGCCGCCTGTGTGGGAAGGGGCAGAGCCGACCTAGGGGCACACTGGGCCTCTTGCTCTCCCTGCTGCCCTGAGGCTGCTGGGCCAAAGAGGTCTTGGGCATCCAGCCCCTTGCTGGTCCCTTCCCTCTGACGAGGCCCTCTGAGCTCCAGCCCCTTGCAGTGTGGAGACAGCCCCTGCCAACAACCTCCTCTCCAAGGAGGCCTCAAGCGAGGCCTAGGCCCAGGGGAAAGGCACCAGCGGGGATGAGCCTGGGGAGGCGCCCGGGCATGTCTGGACCCAGTCCCCGCAGCCTGCCCCTTGCTGGGGCAGTACCCCCGGAGGCCAGGAAGGTCTGGGCAAGGCGGGCCAGGGGCAGGGGCCCTGCTGGGTCCTGCCCCTGGCCTGTGGGGCCTCTGAGCACAACGGGCCCTCTCCCGCTGGAAGACCTCCCCGGCTGCCTCCAAAGGCCGCTTTGCAAGCACTCTCGCCGGCTGTTCCTGCCAGCCGCGCACAACGCTCCCAAGCCCGGGAGAAAAGCGCTTCGGGGTGGTGCTCTCTCCCGGCCCTTGCCCCTGAGCCTGGGGGCCAGGCAGGGGGTCCACACTCCCAGGCCAAGGCAGAACCACATGCACACGTCTGTTCCTGCCCCCTGCACCGGCAGAGAGCTCGGGGGAGCCAGAGTCTGTCAGGCAGCTGCTGGGCTGGCCGCCTGTGTGGGAAGGGGCAGAGCCGACCTAGGGGCACACTGGGCCTCTTGCTCTCCCTGCTGCCCTGAGGCTGCTGGGCCAAAGAGGTCTTGGGCATCCAGCCCCTTGCTGGTCCCTTCCCTCTGACGAGGCCCTCTGAGCTCCAGCCCCTTGCAGTGTGGAGACAGCCCCTGGCAGCAACCTCCTCTCCAAGGAGGCCTCAAGCGAGGCCTAGGCCCAGGGGAAAGGCACCAGCGGGGATGAGCCTGGGGAGGCGCCCGGGCATGTCTGGACCCAGTCCCCGCAGCCTGCCCCTTGCTGGGGCAGTACCCCCAGAGGCCAGGAAGGACTGGGCAAGGCTGGCCAGGGGCAGGGACCCTGCTGGGTCCTGCCCCTGGCCTGTGGGGCCTCTGAGCACAACCGGCCCTCTGCCACTGGAAGACCTCCCCGGCTGCCTCCAAAGGCCGCTTTGCAAGCACTCTCGCCGGCTGTTCCTGCCAGCCGCGCACAACGCTCCCAAGCCCGGGAGAAAAGCGCTTCGGGGTGGTGCTCTCTCCCGGCCCTTGCCCCTGAGCCTGGGGGCCAGGCAGGGTGTACACACTCCCAGGCCAAGGCAGAACCACATGCACACGTCTGTTCCTGCCCCCTGCACCGGCAGAGAGCTCCGGGGAGCCAGAGTCTGTCAGGCAACTGCTGGGCTGGCCGCCTGTGTGGGAAGGGGCAGAGCCGACCTAGGGGCACACTGGGCCTCTTGCTCTCCCTGCTGCCCTGAGGCTGCTGGGCCAAAGAGGTCTTGGGCATCCAGCCCCTTGCTGGTCCCTTCCCTCTGACGAGGCCCTCTGAGCTCCAGCCCCTTGCAGTGTGGAGACAGCCCCTGGCAGCAACCTCCTCTCCAAGGAGGCCTCAAGCGAGGCCTAGGCCCAGGGGAAAGGCACCAGCGGGGATGAGCCTGGGGAGGCGCCCGGGCATGTCTGGACCCAGTCCCCGCAGCCTGCCCCTTGCTGGGGCAGTACCCCCGGAGGCCAGGAAGGTCTGGGCAAGGCGGGCCAGGGGCAGGGGCCCTGCTGGGTCCTGCCCCTGGCCTGTGGGGCCTCTGAGCACAACCGGCCCTCTGCCGCTGGAAGACCTCCCTGGCTGCCTCCAAAGGCCGCTTTGCAAGCACTCTCGCCGGCTGTTCCCGCCAGCCGCGCCCAACGCTCCCAAGCCCGGGAGAAAAGCGCTTCGGGGTGGTGCTCTCTCCCGGCCCTTGCCCCTGAGCCTGGGGGCCAGGCAGGGGGTCCACACTCCCAGGCCAAGGCAGAACCACATGCACACGTCTGTTCCTGCCCCCTGCACCGGCAGAGAGCTCGGGGGAGCCAGAGTCTGTCAGGCAGCTGCTGGGCTGGCCGCCTGTGTGGGAAGGGGCAGAGCCGACCTAGGGGCACACTGGGCCTCTTGCTCTCCCTGCTGCCCTGAGGCTGCTGGGCCAAAGAGGTCTTGGGCATCCAGCCCCTTGCTGGTCCCTTCCCTCTGACGAGGCCCTCTGAGCTCCAGCCCCTTGCAGTGTGGAGACAGCCCCTGCCAGCAACCTCCTCTCCAAGGAGGCCTCAAGCGAGGCCTAGGCCCAGGGGAAAGGCACCAGCGGGGATGAGCCTGGGGAGGCGCCCGGGCATGTCTGGACCCAGTCCCCGCAGCCTGCCCCTTGCTGGGGCAGTACCCCCGGAGGCCAGGAAGGTCTGGGCAAGGCTGGCCAGGGGCAGGGGCCCTGCTGGGTCCTGCCCCTGGCCTGTGGGGCCTCTGAGCACAACCGGCCCTCTCCCGCTGGAAGACCTCCCCGGCTGCCTCCAAAGGCCGCTTTGCAAGCACTCTCGCCGGCTGTTCCCGCCAACCGCGCACAACGCTCCCAAGCCCGGGAGAAAAGCGCTTCGGGGTGGTGCTCTCTCCCGGCCCTTGCCCCTGAGCCTGGGGGCCAGGCAGGGGGTCCACACTCCCAGGCCAAGGCAGAACCACATGCACACGTCTGTTCCTGCCCCCTGCACCGGCAGAGAGCTCGGGGGAGCCAGAGTCTGTCAGGCAGCTGCTGGGCTGGCCGCCTATGTGGGAAGGGGCAGAGCCGACCTAGGGGCACACTGGGCCTCTTGCTCTCCCTGTTGCCCTGAGGCTGCTGGGCCAAAGAGGTCTTGGGCATCCAGCCCCTTGCTGGTCCCTTCCCTCTGACGAGGCCCTCTGGGCTCCAGCCCCTTGCAGTGTGGAGACAGCCCCTTCCAGCAACCTCCTCTCCAAGGAGGCCTCAAGCGAGGCCTAGGCCCAGGGGAAAGGCACCAGCGGGGATGAGCCTGGGGAGGCGCCCGGGCATGTCTGGACCCAGTCCCCGCAGCCTGCCCCTTGCTGGGGCAGTACCCCCGGAGGCCAGGAAGGACTGGGCAAGGCTGGCCAGGGGCAGGGGCCCTGCTGGGTCCTGCCCCTGGCCTGTGGGGCCTCTGAGCACAACCGGCCCTCTCCCGCTGGAAGACCTCCCCGGCTGCCTCCAAAGGCCGCTTTGCAAGCACTCTCGCCGGCTGTTCCCGCCAGCCGCGCACAACGCTCCCAAGCCCGGGAGAAAAGCGCTTCGGGGTGGTGCTCTCTCCCGGCCCTTGCCCCTGAGCCTGGGGGCCAGGCAGGGGGTCCACACTCCCAGGCCAAGGCAGAACCACATGCACACGTCTGTTCCTGCCCCCTGCACCGGCAGAGAGCTCGGGGGAGCCAGAGTCTGTCAGGCAGCTGCTGGGCTGGCCGCCTGTGTGGGAAGGGGCAGAGCCGACCTAGGGGCACACTGGGCCTCTTGCTCTCCCTGCTGCCCTGAGGCTGCTGGGCCAAAGAGGTCTTGGGCATCCAGCCCCTTGCTGGTCCCTTCCCTCTGACGAGTCCCTCTGAGCTCCAGCCCCTTGCAGTGTGGAGACAGCCCCTGCCAGCAACCTCCTCTCCAAGGAGGCCTCAAGCGAGGCCTAGGCCCAGGGGAAAGGCACCAGCGGGGATGAGCCTGGGGAGGCGCCCGGGCATGTCTGGACCCAGTCCCCGCAGCCTGCCCCTTGCTGGGGCAGTACCCCCGGAGGCCAGGAAGGTCTGGGCAAGGCGGGCCAGGGGCAGGGGCCCTGCTGGGTCCTGCCCCTGGCCTGTGGGGCCTCTGAGCACAACCGGCCCTCTCCCGCTGGAAGACCTCCCCGGCTGCCTCCAAAGGCTGCTTTGCAAGCACTCTCGCCGGCTGTTCCCGCCAGCCGCGCACAACGCTCCCAAGCCCGGGAGAAAAGCGCTTCGGGGTGGTGCTCTCTCCCGGCCCTTGCCCCTGAGCCTGGGGGCCAGGCAGGGGGTCCACACTCCCAGGCCAAGGCAGAACCACATGCACACGTCTGTTCCTGCCCCCTGCACCGGCAGAGAGCTCGGGGGAGCCAGAGTCTGTCAGGCAGCTGCTGGGCTGGCCGCCTGTGTGGGAAGGGGCAGAGCCGACCTAGGGGCACACTGGGCCTCTTGCTCTCCCTGCTGCCCTGAGGCTGCTGGGCCAAAGAGGTCTTGGGCATCCAGCCCCTTGCTGGTCCCTTCCCTCTGACGAGGCCCTCTGAGCTCCAGCCCCTTGCAGTGTGGAGACAGTCCCTGCCAACAACCTCCTCTCCAAGGAGGCCTCAAGCGAGGCCTAGGCCCAGGGGAAAGGCACCAGCGGGGATGAGCCTGGGGAGGCGCCCAGGCATGTCTGGACCCAGTCCCCGCAGCCTGCCCCTTGCTGGGGCAGTACCCCCGGAGGCCAGGAAGGTCTGGGCAAGGCGGGCCAGGGGCAGGGGCCCTGCTGGGTCCTGCCCCTGGCCTGTGGGGCCTCTGAGCACAACCGGCCCTCTCCCGCTGGAAGACCTCCCCGGCTGCCTCCAAAGGCCGCTTTGCAAGCACTCTCGCCGGCTGTTCCCGCCAGCCGCGCACAACGCTCCCAAGCCCGGGAGAAAAGCGCTTCGGGGTGGTGCTCTCTCCCGGCCCTTGCCCCTGAGCCTGGGGGCCAGGCAGGGGGTCCACACTCCCAGGCCAAGGCAGAACCACATGCACACGTCTGTTCCTGCCCCCTGCACCGGCAGAGAGCTCGGGGGAGCCAGAGTCTGTCAGGCAGCTGCTGGGCTGGCCGCCTGTGTGGGAAGGGGCAGAGCCGACCTAGGGGCACACTGGGCCTCTTGCTCTCCCTGCTGCCCTGAGGCTGCTGGGCCAAAGAGGTCTTGGGCATCCAGCCCCTTGCTGGTCCCTTCCCTCTGACGAGGCCCTCTGAGCTCCAGCCCCTTGCAGTGTGGAGACAGCCCCTGCCAGCAACCTCCTCTCCAAGGAGGCCTCAAGCGAGGCCTAGGCCCAGGGGAAAGGCACCAGCGGGGATGAGCCTGGGGAGGCGCCCGGGCATGTCTGGACCCAGTCCCCGCAGCCTGCCCCTTGCTGGGGCAGTACCCCCGGAGGCCAGGAAGGTCTGGGCAAGGCTGGCCAGGGGCAGGGGCCCTGCTGGGTCCTGCCCCTGGCCTGTGGGGCCTCTGAGCACAACCGGCCCTCTCCCGCTGGAAGACCTCCCCGGCTGCCTCCAAAGGCCGCTTTGCAAGCACTCTCGCCGGCTGTTCCCGCCAGCCGCGCACAACGCTCCCAAGCCCGGGAGAAAAGCACTTCGGGGTGGTGCTCTCTCCCGGCCCTTGCCCCTGAGCCTGGGGGCCAGGCAGGGGGTCCACACTCCCAGGCCAAGGCAGAACCACATGCACACGTCTGTTCCTGCCCCCTGCACCGGCAGAAAGCTCGGGGGAGCCAGAGTCTGTCAGGCAGCTGCTGGGCTGGCCGCCTGTGTGGGAAGGGGCAGAGCCAACCTAGGGGCACACTGGGCCTCTTGCTCTCCCTGTTGCCCTGAGGCTGCTGGGCCAAAGAGGTCTTGGGCATCCAGCCCCTTGCTGGTCCCTTCCCTCTGACGAGGCCCTCTGAGCTCCAGCCCCTTGCAGTGTGGAGACAGCCCCTGCCAGCAACCTCCTCTCCAAGGAGGCCTCAAGCGAGGCCTAGGCCCAGGGGAAAGGCACCAGCGGGGATGAGCCTGGGGAGGCGCCCGGGCATGTCTGGACCCAGTCCCCGCAGCCTGCCCCTTGCTGGGGCAGTACCCCCGGAGGCCAGGAATGTCTGGGCAAGGCGGGCCAGGGGCAGGGGCCCTGCTGGGTCCTGCCCCTGGCCTGTGGGGCCTCTGGGCACAACCGGCCCTCTCCCGCTGGAAGACCTCCCCGGCTGCCTCCAAAGGCCGCTTTGCAAGCACTCTCGCCGGCTGTTCCCGCCAGCCGCGCACAACGTTCCCAAGCCCGGGAGAAAAGCGCTTCGGGGTGGTGCTCTCTCCCGGCCCTTGCCCCTGAGCCTGGGGGCCAGGCAGGGGGTCCACACTCCCAGGCCAAGGCAGAACCACATGCACACGTCTGTTCCTGCCCCCTGCACCGGCAGAGAGCTCGGGGGAGCCAGAGTCTGTCAGGCAGCTGCTGGGCTGGCCGCCTGTGTGGGAAGGGGCAGAGCCGACCTAGGGGCTCACTGGGCCTCTTGCTCTCCCTGCTGCCCTGAGGCTGCTGGGCCAAAGAGGTCTTGGGCATCCAGCCCCTTGCTGGTCCCTTCCCTCTGACGAGGCCCTCTGAGCTCCAGCCCCTTGCAGTGTGGAGACAGCCCCTGCCAGCAACCTCCTCTCCAAGGAGGCCTCAAGCGAGGCCTAGGCCCAGGGGAAAGGCACCAGCGGGGATGAGCCTGGGGAGGCGCCCGGGCATGTCTGGACCCAGTCCCCGCAGCCTGCCCCTTGCTGGGGCAGTACCCCCGGAGGCCAGGAAGGACTGGGCAAGGCTGGCCAGGGGTAGGGACCCTGCTGGGTGTTGCCCCTGGCCTGTGGGGCCTCTGAGCACAACCGGCCCTCTGCCACTGGAAGACCTCCCCGGCTGCCTCCAAAGGCCGCTTTGCAAGCACTCTCGCCGGCTGTTCCCGCCAGCCGCGCACAACGCTCCCAAGCCCGGGAGAAAAGCGCTTCGGGGTGGTGCTCTCTCCCGGCCCTTGCCCCTGAGCCTGGGGGCCAGGCAGGGGGTCCACACTCCCAGGCCAAGGCAGAACCACATGCACACGTCTGTTCCTGCCCCCTGCACCGGCAGAGAGCTCCGGGGAGCCAGAGTCTGTCAGGCAACTGCTGGGCTGGCCGCCTGTGTGGGAAGGGGCAGAGCCGACCTAGGGGCACACTGGGCCTCTTGCTCTCCCTGCTGCCCTGAGGCTGCTGGGCCAAAGAGGTCTTGGGCATCCAGCCCCTTGCTGGTCCCTTCCCTCTGACGAGGCCCTCTGAGCTCCAGCCCCTTGCAGTGTGGAGACAGCCGCTGCCAGCAACCTCCTCTCCAAGGAGGCCTCAAGCGAGGCCTAGGCCCAGGGGAAAGGCACCAGCGGGGATGAGCCTGGGGAGGCGCCCGGGCATGTCTGGACCCAGTCCCCGCAGCCTGCCCCTTGCTGGGGCAGTACCCCCGGAGGCCAGGAAGGTCTGGGCAAGGCTGGCCAGGGGCAGGGGCCCTGCTGGGTCCTGCCCCTGGCCTGTGGGGCCTCTGAGCACAACCGGCCCTCTGCCGCTGGAAGACCTCCCTGGCTGCCTCCAAAGGCCGCTTTGCAAGCACTCTCGCCGGCTGTTCCCGCCAGCCGCGCCCAACGCTCCCAAGCCCGGGAGAAAAGCGCTTCGGGGTGGTGCTCTCTCCCGGCCCTTGCCCCTGAGCCTGGGGGCCAGGCAGGGGGTCCACACTCCCAGGCCAAGGCAGAACCACATGCACACGTCTGTTCCTGCCCCCTGCATCGGCAGAGAGCTCGGGGGAGCCAGAGTCTGTCAGGCAGCTGCTGGGCTGGCCGCCTGTGTGGGAAGGGGCAGAGCCGACCTAGGGGCACACTGGGCCTCTTGCTCTCCCTGCTGCCCTGAGGCTGCTGGGCCAAAGAGGTCTTGGGCATCCAGCCCCTTGCTGGTCCCTTCCCTCTGACGAGGCCCTCTGTGCTCCAGCCCCTTGCAGTGTGGAGACAGCCCCTGCCAGCAACCTCCTCTCCAAGGAGGCCTCAAGCGAGGCCTAGGCCCAGGGGAAAGGCACCAGCGGGGATGAGCCTGGGGAGGCGCCCGGGCATGTCTGGACCCAGTCCCCGCAGCCTGCCCCTTGCTGGGGCAGTACCCCCGGAGGCCAGGAAGGTCTGGGCAAGGCTGGCCAGGGGCAGGGGCCCTGCTGGGTCCTGCCCCTGGCCTGTGGGGCCTCTGAGCACAACCGGCCCTCTCCCGCTGGAAGACCTCCCCGGCTGCCTCCAAAGGCCGCTTTGCAAGCACTCTCGCCGGCTGTTCCCGCCAGCCGCGCACAACGCTCCCAAGCCCGGGAGAAAAGCGCTTCGGGGTGGTGCTCTCTCCCGGCCCTTGCCCCTGAGCCTGGGGGCCAGGCAGGGGGTCCACACTCCCAGGCCAAGGCAGAACCACATGCACACGTCTGTTCCTGCCCCCTGCACCGGCAGAGAGCTCGGGGGAGCCAGAGTCTGTCAGGCAGCTGCTGGGCTGGCCGCCTGTGTGGGAAGGGGCAGAGCCGACCTAGGGGCACACTGGGCCTCTTGCTCTCCCTGCTGCCCTGAGGCTGCTGGGCCAAAGAGGTCTTGGGCATCCAGCCCCTTGCTGGTCCCTTCCCTCTGACGAGGCCCTCTGAGCTCCAGCCCCTTGCAGTGTGGAGACAGCCCTTGCCAGCAACCTCCTCTCCAAGGAGGCCTCAAGCGAGGCCTAGGCCCAGGGGAAAGGCACCAGAGGGGATGAGCCTGGGGAGGCGCCCGGGCATGTCTGGACCCAGTCCCCGCAGCCTGCCCCTTGCTGGGGCAGTACCCCCGGAGGCCAGGAAGGTCTGGGCAAGGCGGGCCAGGGGCAGGGGCCCTGCTGGGTCCTGCCCCTGGCCTGTGGGGCCTCTGAGCACAACCGGCCCTCTCCCGCTGGAAGACCTCCCCGGCTGCCTCCAAAGGCCGCTTTGCAAGCACTCTCGCCGGCTGTTCCCGCCAGCCGCGCACAATGCTCCCAAGCCCGGGAGAAAAGCGCTTCGGGGTGGTGCTCTCTCCCGGCCCTTGCCCCTGAGCCTGGGGGCCAGGCAGGGGGTCCACACTCCCAGGCCAAGGCAGAACCACATGCACACGTCTGTTCCTGCCCCCTGCACCGGCAGAGAGCTCGGGGGAGCCAGAGTCTGTCAGGCAGCTGCTGGGCTGGCCGCCTGTGTGGGAAGGGGCAGAGCCGACCTAGGGGCACACTGGGCCTCTTGCTCTCCCTGCTGCCCTGAGGCTGCTGGGCCAAAGAGGTCTTGGGCATCCAGCCCCTTGCTGGTCCCTTCCCTCTGACGAGGCCCTCTGAGCTCCAGCCCCTTGCAGTGTGGAGACAGCCCCTGCCAGCAACCTCGTCTCCAAGGAGGCCTCAAGCGAGGCCTAGGCCCAGGGGAAAGGCACCAGCGGGGATGAGCCTGGGGAGGCGCCCGGGCATGTCTGGACCCAGTCCCCGCAGCCTGCCCCTTGCTGGGGCAGTACCCCCGGAGGCCAGGAAGGTCTGGGCAAGGCTGGCCAGGGGCAGGGGCCCTGCTGGGTCCTGCCCCTGGCCTGTGGGGCCTCTGAGCACAACCGGCCCTCTCCCGCTGGAAGACCTCCCCGGCTGCCTCCAAAGGCCGCTTTGCAAGCACTCTCGCCGGCTGTTCCCGCCAGCCGCGCACAACGCTCCCAAGCCCGGGAGAAAAGCACTTCGGGGTGGTGCTCTCTCCCGGCCCTTGCCCCTGAGCCTGGGGGCCAGGCAGGGGGTCCACACTCCCAGGCCAAGGCAGAACCACATGCACACGTCTGTTCCTGCCCCCTGCACCGGCAGAGAGCTCGGGGGAGCCAGAGTCTGTCAGGCAGCTGCTGGGCTGGCCGCCTGTGTGGGAAGGGGCAGAGCCGACCTAGGGGCACACTGGGCCTCTTGCTCTCCCTGCTGCCCTGAGGCTGCTGGGCCAAAGAGGTCTTGGGCATCCAGCCCCTTGCTGGTCCCTTCCCTCTGACGAGGCCCTCTGAGCTCCAGCCCCTTGCAGTGTGGAGACAGCCGCTGCCAGCAACCTCCTCTCCAAGGAGGCCTCAAGCGAGGCCTAGGCCCAGGGGAAAGGCACCAGCGGGGATGAGCCTGGGGAGGCGCCCGGGCATGTCTGGACCCAGTCCCCGCAGCCTGCCCCTTGCTGGGGCAGTACCCCCGGAGGCCAGGAAGGTCTGGGCAAGGCTGGCCAGGGGCAGGGGCCCTGCTGGGTCCTGCCCCTGGCCTGTGGGGCCTCTGAGCACAACCGGCCCTCTGCCGCTGAAGACCTCCCCGGCTGCCTCCAAAGGCCGCTTTGCAAGCACTCTCGCCGGCTGTTCCCGCCAGCCGCGCCCAACGCTCCCAAGCCCGGGAGAAAAGCGCTTCGGGGTGGTGCTCTCTCCCGGCCCTTGCCCCTGAGCCTGGGGGCCAGGCAGGGGGTCCACACTCCCAGGCCAAGGCAGAACCACATGCACACGTCTGTTCCTGCCCCCTGCACCGTCAGAGAGCTCGGGGGAGCCAGAGTCTGTCAGGCAGCTGCTGGGCTGGCCGCCTGTGTGGGAAGGGGCAGAGCCGACCTAGGGGCACACTGGGCCTCTTGCTCTCCCTGCTGCCCTGAGGCTGCTGGGCCAAAGAGGTCTTGGGCATCCAGCCCCTTGCTGGTCCCTTCCCTCTGACGAGGCCCTCTGTGCTCCAGCCCCTTGCAGTGTGGAGACAGCCCCTGCCAGCAACCTCCTCTCCAAGGAGGCCTCAAGCGAGGCCTAGGCCCAGGGGAAAGGCACCAGCGGGGATGAGCCTGGGGAGGCGCCCGGGCATGTCTGGACCCAGTCCCCGCAGCCTGCCCCTTGCTGGGGCAGTACCCCCGGAGGCCAGGAAGGTCTGGGCAAGGCTGGCCAGGGGCAGGGGCCCTGCTGGGTCCTGCCCCTGGCCTGTGGGGCCTCTGAGCACAACCGGCCCTCTCCCGCTGGAAGACCTCCCCGGCTGCCTCCAAAGGCCGCTTTGCAAGCACTCTCGCCGGCTGTTCCCGCCAGCCGCGCACAACGCTCCCAAGCCCGGGAGAAAAGCGCTTCGGGGTGGTGCTCTCTCCCGGCCCTTGCCCCTGAGCCTGGGGGCCAGGCAGGGGGTCCACACTCCTAGGCCAAGGCAGAACCACATGCACACGTCTGTTCCTGCCCCCTGCACCGGCAGAGAGCTCGGGGGAGCCAGAGTCTGTCAGGCAGCTGCTGGGCTGGCCGCCTGTGTGGGAAGGGGCAGAGCCGACCTAGGGGCACACTGGGCCTCTTGCTCTCCCTGCTGCCCTGAGGCTGCTGGGCCAAAGAGGTCTTGGGCATCCAGCCCCTTGCTGGTCCCTTCCCTCTGACGAGGCCCTCTGAGCTCCAGCCCCTTGCAGTGTGGAGACAGCCCCTGCCAGCAACCTCCTCTCCAAGGAGGCCTCAAGCGAGGCCTAGGCCCAGGGGAAAGGCACCAGCGGGGATGAGCCTGGGGAGGCGCCCGGGCATGTCTGGACCCAGTCCCCGCAGCCTGCCCCTTGCTGGGGCAGTACCCCCGGAGGCCAGGAAGGTCTGGGCAAGGCTGGCCAGGGGCAGGGGCCCTGCTGGGTCCTGCCCCTGGCCTGTGGGGCCTCTGAGCACAACCGGCCCTCTGCCGCTGAAGACCTCCCCGGCTGCCTCCAAAGGCCGCTTTGCAAGCACTCTCGCCGGCTGTTCCCGCCAGCCGCGCCCAACGCTCCCAAGCCCGGGAGAAAAGCGCTTCGGGGTGGTGCTCTCTCCCGGCCCTTGCCCCTGAGCCTGGGGGCCAGGCAGGGGGTCCACACTCCCAGGCCAAGGCAGAACCACATGCACACGTCTGTTCCTGCCCCCTGCACCGTCAGAGAGTTCGGGGGAGCCAGAGTCTGTCAGGCAGCTGCTGGGCTGGCCGCCTGTGTGGGAAGGGGCAGAGCCGACCTAGGGGCACACTGGGCCTCTTGCTCTCCCTGCTGCCCTGAGGCTGCTGGGCCAAAGAGGTCTTGGGCATCCAGCCCCTTGCTGGTCCCTTCCCTCTGACGAGGCCCTCTGTGCTCCAGCCCCTTGCAGTGTGGAGACAGCCCCTGCCAGCAACCTCCTCTCCAAGGAGGCCTCAAGCGAGGCCTAGGCCCAGGGGAAAGGCACCAGCGGGGATGAGCCTGGGGAGGCGCCCGGGCATGTCTGGACCCAGTCCCCGCAGCCTGCCCCTTGCTGGGGCAGTACCCCCGGAGGCCAGGAAGGTCTGGGCAAGGCTGGCCAGGGGCAGGGGCCCTGCTGGGTCCTGCCCCTGGCCTGTGGGGCCTCTGAGCACAACCGGCCCTCTCCCGCTGGAAGACCTCCCCGGCTGCCTCCAAAGGCCGCTTTGCAAGCACTCTCGCCGGCTGTTCCCGCCAGCCGCGCACAACGCTCCCAAGCCCGGGAGAAAAGCGCTTCGGGGTGGTGCTCTCTCCCGGCCCTTGCCCCTGAGCCTGGGGGCCAGGCAGGGGGTCCACACTCCCAGGCCAAGGCAGAACCACATGCACACGTCTGTTCCTGCCCCCTGCACCGGCAGAGAGCTCGGGGGAGCCAGAGTCTGTCAGGCAGCTGCTGGGCTGGCCGCCTGTGTGGGAAGGGGCAGAGCCGACCTAGGGGCACACTGGGCCTCTTGCTCTCCCTGTTGCCCTGAGGCTGCTGGGCCAAAGAGGTCTTGGGCATCCAGCCCCTTGCTGGTCCCTTCCCTCTGACGAGGCCCTCTGAGCTCCAGCCCCTTGCAGTGTGGAGACAGCCCCTGCCAGCAACCTCGTCTCCAAGGAGGCCTCAAGCGAGGCCTAGGCCCAGGGGAAAGGCACCAGCGGGGATGAGCCTGGGGAGGCGCCCGGGCATGTCTGGACCCAGTCCCCGCAGCCTGCCCCTTGCTGGGGCAGTACCCCCGGAGGCCAGGAAGGTCTGGGCAAGGCGGGCCAGGGGCAGGGGCCCTGCTGGGTCCTGCCCCTGGCCTGTGGGGCCTCTGAGCACAACCGGCCCTCTCCCGCTGGAAGACCTCCCCGGCTGCCTCCAAAGGCCGCTTTGCAAGCACTCTCGCCGGCTGTTCCCGCCAGCCGCGCACAACGCTCCCAAGCCCGGGAGAAAAGCGCTTCGGGGTGGTGCTCTCTCCCGGCCCTTGCCCCTGAGCCTGGGGGCCAGGCAGGGGGTCCACACTCCCAGGCCAAGGCAGAACCACATGCACACGTCTGTTCCTGCCCCCTGCACCGGCAGAGAGCTCGGGGGAGCCAGAGTCTGTCAGGCAGCTGCTGGGCTGGCCGCCTGTGTGGGAAGGGGCAGAGCCGACCTAGGGTCACACTGGGCCTCTTGCTCTCCCTGTTGCCCTGAGGCTGCTGGGCCAAAGAGGTCTTGGGCATCCAGCCCATTGCTGGTCCCTTCCCTCTGACGAGGCCCTCTGGGCTCCAGCCCCTTGCAGTGTGGAGACAGCCCCTGCCAGCAACCTCCTCTCCAAGGAGGCCTCAAGCGAGGCCTAGGCCCAGGGGAAAGGCACCAGCGGGGATGAGCCTGGGGAGGCGCCCGGGCATGTCTGGACCCAGTCCCCGCAGCCTGCCCCTTGCTGGGGCAGTACCCCCGGAGGCCAGGAAGGACTGGGCAAGGCTGGCCAGGGGCAGGGGCCCTGCTGGGTCCTGCCCCTGGCCTGTGGGGCCTCTGAGCACAACCGGCCCTCTCCCGCTGGAAGACCTCCCCGGCTGCCTCCAAAGGCCGCTTTGCAAGCACTCTCGCCGGCTGTTCCCGTCAGCCGCGCACAACGCTCCCAAGCCCGGGAGAAAAGCGCTTCGGGGTGGTGCTCTCTCCCAGCCCTTGCCCCTGAGCCTGGGGGCCAGGCAGGGGGTCCACACTCCCAGGCCAAGGCAGAACCACATGCACACGTCTGTTCCTGCCCCCTGCACCGGCAGAGAGCTCGGGGGAGCCAGAGTCTGTCAGGCAGCTGCTGGGCTGGCCGCCTGTGTGGGAAGGGGCAGAGCCGACCTAGGGGCACACTGGGCCTCTTGCTCTCCCTGCTGCCCTGAGGCTGCTGGGCCAAAGAGGTCTTGGGCATCCAGCCCATTGCTGGTCCCTTCCCTCTGACGAGGCCCTCTGGGCTCCAGCCCCTTGCAGTGTGGAGACAGCCCCTGCCAGCAACCTCCTCTCCAAGGAGGCCTCAAGCGAGGCCTATGCCCAGGGGAAAGGCACCAGCGGGGATGAGCCTGGGGAGGCGCCCGGGCATGTCTGGACCCAGTCCCCGCAGCCTGCCCCTTGCTGGGGCAGTACCCCCGGAGGCCAGGAAGGACTGGGCAAGGCTGGCCAGGGGCAGGGGCCCTGCTGGGTCCTGCCCCTGGCCTGTGGGGCCTCTGAGCACAACCGGCCCTCTCCCGCTGGAAGACCTCCCCGGCTGCCTCCAAAGGCCGCTTTGCAAGCACTCTCGCCGGCTGTTCCCGTCAGCCGCGCACAACGCTCCCAAGCCCGGGAGAAAAGCGCTTCGGGGTGGTGCTCTCTCCCGGCCCTTGCCCCTGAGCCTGGGGGCCAGGCAGGGGGTCCACACTCCCAGGCCAAGGCAGAACCACATGCACACGTCTGTTCCTGCCCCCTGCACCGGCAGAGAGCTCGGGGGAGCCAGAGTCTGTCAGGCAGCTGCTGGGCTGGCCGCCTGTGTGGGAAGGGGCAGAGCCGACCTAGGGGCACACTGGGCCTCTTGCTCTCCCTGCTGCCCTGAGGCTGCTGGGCCAAAGAGGTCTTGGGCATCCAGCCCCTTGCTGCTCCCTTCCCTCTGACGAGGCCCTCTGAGCTCCAGCCCCTTGCAGTGTGGAGACAGCCCCTGCCAGCAACCTCCTCTCCAAGGAGGCCTCAAGCGAGGCCTAGGCCCAGGGGAAAGGCACCAGGGGGAATGAGCCTGGGGAGGCGCCCGGGCATGTCTGGACCCAGTCCCCGCAGCCTGCCCCTTGCTGGGGTAGTACCCCCGGAGGCCAGGAAGGTCTGGGCAAGGCTGGCCAGGGGCAGGGGCCCTGCAGGGTCCTGCCCCTTTCCTGTGGGTCCTCTGAGCACAACCGGCCCTCTCCCGCTGGAAGACCTCCCCGGCTGCCTCCAAAGGCCGCTTTGCAAGCACTCTAGCCGGCTGTTCCCGCCAGCCGCGCACAACGCTCCCAAGCCCGGGAGAAAAGCGCTTCGGGGTGGTGCTCTCTCCCGGCCCTTGCCCCTGAGCCTGGGGGCCAGGCAGGGGGTCCACACTCCCAGGCCAAGGCAGAACCACATGCACACGTCTGTTCCTGCCCCCTGCACCGGCAGAGAGCTCGGGGGAGCCAGAGTCTGTCAGGCAGCTGCTGGGCTGGCCGCCTGTGTGGGAAGGGGCAGAGCCGACCTAGGGGCACACTGGGCCTCTTGCTCTCCCTGCTGCCCTGAGGCTGCTGGGCCAAAGAGGTCTTGGGCATCCAGCCCCTTGCTGGTCCCTTCCCTCTGACGAGGCCCTCTGAGCTCCAGCCCCTTGCAGTGTGGAGACAGCCCCTGCCAGCAACCTCCTCTCCAAGGAGGCCTCAAGCGAGGCCTAGGCCCAGGGGAAAGGCACCAGCGGGGATGAGCCTGGGGAGGCGCCCGGGCATGTCTGGACCCAGTCCCCGCAGCCTGCCCCTTGCTGGGGCAGTACCCCCGGAGGCCAGGAAGGTCTGGGCAAGGCGGGCCAGGGGCAGGGGCCCTGCTGGGTCCTGCCCCTGGCCTGTGGGGCCTCTGAGCACAACCGGCCCTCTCCCGCTGGAAGACCTCCCCGGCTGCCTCCAAAGGCCGCTTTGCAAGCACTCTCGCCGGCTGTTCCCGCCAGCAGCGCACAACGCTCCCAAGCCCGGGAGAAAAGCGCTTCGGGGTGGTGCTCTCTCCCGGCCCTTGCCCCTGAGCCTGGGGGCCAGGCAGGTGGTCCACACTCCCAGGCCAAGGCAGAACCACATGCACACGTCTGTTCCTGCCCCCTGCACCGGCAGAGAGCTCGGGGGAGCCAGAGTCTGTCAGGCAGCTGCTGGGCTGGCCGCCTGTGTGGGAAGGGGCAGAGCCGACCTAGGGGCACACTGGGCCTCTTGCTCTCCCTGCTGCCCTGAGGCTGCTGGGCCAAAGAGGTCTTGGGCATCCAGCCCCTTGCTGGTCCCTTCCCTCTGACGAGGCCCTCTGAGCTCCAGCCCCTTGCAGTGTGGAGACAGCCCCTGCCAGCAACCTCCTCTCCAAGGAGGCCTCAAGCGAGGCCTAGGCCCAGGGGAAAGGCACCAGCGGGGATGAGCCTGGGGAGGCGCCCGGGCATGTCTGGACCCAGTCCCCGCAGCCTGCCCCTTGCTGGGGCAGTACCCCCGGAGGCCAGGAAGGTCTGGGCAAGGCGGGCCAGGGGCAGGGGCCCTGCTGGGTCCTGCCCCTGGCCTGTGGGGCCTCTGAGCACAACCGGCCCTCTCCCGCTGGAAGACCTCCCCGGCTGCCCCCAAAGGCCGCTTTGCAAGCACTCTCGCTGGCTGTTCCCGCCAGCCGCGCACAACGCTCCCAAGCCCGGGAGAAAAGCGCTTCGGGGTGGTGCTCTCTCCCGGCCCTTGCCCCTGAGCCTGGGGGCCAGGCAGGGGGTCCACACTCCCAGGCCAAGGCAGAACCTCATGCACACGTCTGTTCCTGCCCCCTGCACCGGCAGAGAGCTCGGGGGAGCCAGAGTCTGTCAGGCAGCTGCTGGGCTGGCCGCCTGTGTGGGAAGGGGCAGAGCCGACCTAGGGGCACACTGGGCCTCTTGCTCTCCCTGCTGCCCTGAGGCTGCTGGGCCAAAGAGGTCTTGGGCATCCAGCCCCTTGCTGGTCCCTTCCCTCTGACGAGGCCCTCTGAGCTCCAGCCCCTTGCAGTGTGGAGACAGCCCTTGCCAGCAACCTCCTCTCCAAGGAGGCCTCAAGCGAGGCCTAGGCCCAGGGGAAAGGCACCAGCGGGGATGAGCCTGGGGAGGCACCCGGGCATGTCTGGACCCAGTCCCCGCAGCCTGCCCCTTGCTGGGGCAGTACCCCCGGAGGCCAGGAAGGTCTGGGCAAGGCGGGCCAGGGGCAGGGGCCCTGCTGGGTCCTGCCCCTGGCCTGTGGGGCCTCTGAGCACAACCGGCCCTCTCCCGCTGGAAGACCTCCCCGGCTGCCTCCAAAGGCCGCTTTACAAGCACTCTCGCCGGCTGTTCCCGCCAGCCGCGCACAACGCTCCCAAGCCCGGGAGAAAAGCGCTTCGGGGTGGTGCTCTCTCCCGGCCCTTGCCCCTGAGCCTGGGGCCCAGGCAGGGGGTCCACACTCCCAGGCCAAGGCAGAACCACATGCACACGTCTGTTCCTGCCCCCTGCACCGGCAGAGAGCTCGGGGGAGCCAGAGTCTGTCAGGCAGCTGCTGGGCTGGCCTCCTGTGTGGGAAGGGGCAGAGAAGACCTAGGGGCACACTGGGCCTCTTGCTCTCCCTGCTGCCCTGAGGCTGCTGGGCCAAAGAGGTCTTGGGCATCCAGCCCCTTGCTGGTCCCTTCCCTCTGACGAGGCCCTCTGAGCTCCAGCCCCTTGCAGTGTGGAGACAGCCCCTGCCAGCAACCTCCTCTCCAAGGAGGCCTCAAGCGAGGCCTAGGCCCAGGGGAAAGGCACCAGCGGGGATGAGCCTGGGGAGGCGCCCGGGCATGTCTGGACCCAGTCCCCGCAGCCTGCCCCTTGCTGGGGCAGTACCCCCGGAGGCCAGGAAGGTCTGGGCAAGGCGGGCCAGGGGCAGGGGCCCTGCTGGGTCCTGCCCCTGGCCTGTGGGGCCTCTGAGCACAACCGGCCCTCTCCCGCTGGAAGACCTCCCCGGCTGCCTCCAAAGGCCGCTTTGCAAGCACTCTCGCCGGCTGTTCCCGCCAGCCGCGCACAACGCTCCCAAGCCCGGGAGAAAAGCGCTTCGGGGTGGTGCTCTCTCCCGGCCCTTGCCCCTGAGCCTGGGGGCCAGGCAGGGGGTCCACACTCCCAGGCCAAGGCAGAACCACATGCACACGTCTGTTCCTGCCCCCTGCACCGGCAGAGAGCTCGGGGGAGCCAGAGTCTGTCAGGCAGCTGCTGGGCTGGCCGCCTGTGTGGGAAGGGGCAGAGCCGACCTAGGGGCACACTGGGCCTCTTGCTCTCCCTGCTGCCCTGAGGCTGCTGGGCCAAAGAGGTCTTGGGCATCCAGCCCCTTGCTGGTCCCTTCCCTCTGACGAGGCCCTCTGAGCTCCAGCCCCTTGCAGTGTGGAGACAGCCCCTGCCAGTAACCTCCTCTCCAAGGAGGCCTCAAGCGAGGCCTAGGCCCAGGGGAAAGGCACCAGCGGGGATGAGCCTGGGGAGGCGCCCGGGCATGTCTGGACCCAGTCCCCGCAGCCTGCCCCTTGCTGGGGCAGTACCCCCGGAGGCCAGGAAGGTCTGGGCAAGGCGGGCCAGGGGCAGGGGCCCTGCTGGGTCCTGCCCCTGGCCTGTGGGGCCTCTGAGCACAACCGGCCCTCTCCCGCTGGAAGACCTCCCCGGCTGCCTCCAAAGGCTGCTTTGCAAGCACTCTCGCCGGCTGTTCCCGCCAGCCGCGCACAATGCTCCCAAGCCCGGGAGAAAAGCGCTTCGGGGTGGTGCTCTCTCCCGGCCCTTGCCCCTGAGCCTGGGGGCCAGGCAGGGGGTCCACACTCCCAGGCCAAGGCAGAACCACATGCACACGTCTGTTCCTGCCCCCTGCACCGTCAGAGAGCTCGGGGGAGCCAGAGTCTGTCAGGCAGCTGCTGGGCTGGCCGCCTGTGTGGGAAGGGGCAGAGCCGACCTAGGGGCACACTGGGCCTCTTGCTCTCCCTGCTGCCCTGAGGCTGCTGGGCCAAAGAGGTCTTGGGCATCCAGCCCCTTGCTGGTCCCTTCCCTCTGACGAGGCCCTCTGAGCTCCAGCCCCTTGCAGTGTGGAGACAGCCCCTGCCAGCAACCTCGTCTCCAAGGAGGCCTCAAGCGAGGCCTAGGCCCAGGGGAAAGGCACCAGCGGGGATGAGCCTGGGGAGGCGCCCGGGCATGTCTGGACCCAGTCCCCGCAGCCTGCCCCTTGCTGGGGCAGTACCCCCGGAGGCCAGGAAGGTCTGGGCAAGGCTGGCCAGGGGCAGGGGCCCTGCTGGGTCCTGCCCCTGGCCTGTGGGGCCTCTGAGCACAACCGGCCCTCTCCCGCTGGAAGACCTCCCCGGCTGCCTCCAAAGGCCGCTTTGCAAGCACTCTCGCCGGCTGTTCCCGCCAGCCGCGCACAACGCTCCCAAGCCCGGGAGAAAAGCACTTCGGGGTGGTGCTCTCTCCCGGCCCTTGCCCCTGAGCCTGGGGGCCAGGCAGGGGGTCCACACTCCCAGGCCAAGGCAGAACCACATGCACACGTCTGTTCCTGCCCCCTGTACCGGCAGAGAGCTCGGGGGAGCCAGAGTCTGTCAGGCAGCTGCTGGGCTGGCCGCCTGTGTGGGAAGGGGCAGAGCCGACCTAGGGGCACACTGGGCCTCTTGCTCTCCCTGTTGCCCTGAGGCTGCTGGGCCAAAGAGGTCTTGGGCATCCAGCCCCTTGCTGGTCCCTTCCCTCTGACGAGGCCCTCTGAGCTCCAGCCCCTTGCAGTGTGGAGACAGCCCCTGCCAGCAACCTCCTCTCCAAGGAGGCCTCAAGCGAGGCCTAGACCCAGGGGAAAGGCACCAGCGGGGATGAGCCTGGGGAGGCGCCCGGGCATGTCTGGACCCAGTCCCCGCAGCCTGCCCCTTGCTGGGGCAGTACCCCCGGAGGCCAGGAATGTCTGGGCAAGGCGGGCCAGGGGCAGGGGCCCTGCTGGGTCCTGCCCCTGGCCTGTGGGGCCTCTGAGCACAACCGGCCCTCTCCCGCTGGAAGACCTCCCCGGCTGCCTCCAAAGGCCGCTTTGCAAGCACTCTCGCCGGCTGTTCCCGCCAGCCGCGCACAACGTTCCCAAGCCCGGGAGAAAAGCGCTTCGGGGTGGTGCTCTCTCCCGGCCCTTGCCCCTGAGCCTGGGGGCCAGGCAGGGGGTCCACACTCCCAGGCCAAGGCAGAACCACATGCACACGTCTGTTCCTGCCCCCTGCACCGGCAGAGAGCTCGGGGGAGCCAGAGTCTGTCAGGCAGCTGCTGGGCTGGCCGCCTGTGTGGGAAGGGGCAGAGCCGACCTAGGGGCACACTGGGCCTCTTGCTCTCCCTGTTGCCCTGAGGCTGCTGGGCCAAAGAGGTCTTGGGCATCCAGCCCCTTGCTGGTCCCTTCCCTCTAACGAGGCCCTCTGGGCTCCAGCCCCTTGCAGTGTGGAGACAGCCCCTGCCAGCAACCTCCTCTCCAAGGAGGCCTCAAGCGAGGCCTAGGCCCAGGGGAAAGGCACCAGTGGGGATGAGCCTGGGGAGGCGCCCGGGCATGTCTGGACCCAGTCCCCGCAGCCTGCCCCTTGCTGGGGCAGTACCCCCGGAGGCCAGGAAGGTCTGGGCAAGGCTGGCCAGGGGCAGGGGCCCTGCTGGGTCCTGCCCCTGGCCTGTGGGGCATCTGAGCACAACCGGCCCTCTGCCGCTGGAAGACCTCCCCGGCTGCCTCCAAAGGCCGCTTTGCAAGCACTCTCGCCGGCTGTTCCCGCCAGCCGCGCACAACGCTCCCAAGCCCGGGAGAAAAGCGCTTCGGGGTGGTGCTCTCTCCCGGCCCTTGCCCCTGAGCCTGGGGGCCAGGCAGGGGGTCCACACTCCCAGGCCAAGGCAGAACCACATGCACACGTCTGTTCCTGCCCCCTGCACCGGCAGAGAGCTCGGGGGAGCCAGAGTCTGTCAGGCAGCTGCTGGGCTGGCCGCCTGTGTGGGAAGGGGCAGAGCCGACCTAGGGGCACACTGGGCCTCTTGCTCTCCCTGCTGCCCTGAGGCTGCTGGGCCAAAGAGGTCTTGGGCATCCAGCCCCTTGCTGGTCCCTTCCCTCTGACGAGGCCCTCTGAGCTCCAGCCCCTTGCAGTGTGGAGACAGCCCCTGCCAGCAACCTCCTCTCCAAGGAGGCCTCAAGCGAGGCCTAGGCCCAGGGGAAAGGCACCAGCGGGGATGAGCCTGGGGAGGCGCCCGGGCATGTCTGGACCCAGTCCCCGCAGCCTGCCCCTTGCTGGGGCAGTACCCCCGGAGGCCAGGAAGGTCTGGGCAAGGCGGGCCAGGGGCAGGGGCCCTGCTGGGTCCTGCCCCTGGCCTGTGGGGCCTCTGAGCACAACCGGCCCTCTCCCGCTGGAAGACCTCCCCGGCTGCCTCCAAAGGCCGCTTTGCAAGCACTCTCGCCGGCTGTTCCCGCCAGCCGCGCACAACGCTCCCAAGCCCGGGAGAAAAGCGCTTCGGGGTGGTGCTCTCTCCCGGCCCTTGCCCCTGAGCCTGGGGGCCAGGCAGGGGGTCCACACTCCCAGGCCAAGGCAGAACCACATGCACACGTCTGTTCCTGCCCCCTGCACCGGCAGAGAGCTCGGGGGAGCCAGAGTCTGTCAGGCAGCTGCTGGGCTGGCCGCCTGTGTGGGAAGGGGCAGAGCCGACCTAGGGGCTCACTGGGCCTCTTGCTCTCCCTGTTGCCCTGAGGCTGCTGGGCCAAAGAGGTCTTGGGCATCCAGCCCCTTGCTGGTCCCTTCCCTCTGACGAGGCCCTCTGGGCTCCAGCCCCTTGCAGTGTGGAGACAGCCCCTGCCAGCAACCTCCTCTCCAAGGAGGCCTCAAGCGAGGCCTAGGCCCAGGGGAAAGGCACCAGCGGGGATGAGCCTGGGGAGGCGCCCGGGCATGTCTGGACCCAGTCCCCGCAGCCTGCCCCTTGCTGGGGCAGTACCCCCGGAGGCCAGGAAGGTCTGGGCAAGGCTGGCCAGGGGCAGGGGCCCTGCTGGGTCCTGCCCCTGGCCTGTGGGGCCTCTGAGCACAACCGGCCCTCTCCCGCTGGAAGACCTCCCCGGCTGCCTCCAAAGGCCGCTTTGCAAGCACTCTCGCCGGCTGTTCCCGCCAGCCGCGCACAACGCTCCCAAGCCCGGGAGAAAAGCACTTCGGGGTGGTGCTCTCTCCCGGCCCTTGCCCCTGAGCCTGGGGGCCAGGCAGGGGGTCCACACTCCCAGGCCAAGGCAGAACCACATGCACACGTCTGTTCCTGCCCCCTGCACCGGCAGAGAGCTCGGGGGAGCCAGAGTCTGTCAGGCAGCTGCTGGGCTGGCCGCCTGTGTGGGAAGGGGCAGAGCCGACCTAGGGGCACACTGGGCCTCTTGCTCTCCCTGTTGCCCTGAGGCTGCTGGGCCAAAGAGGTCTTGGGCATCCAGCCCCTTGCTGGTCCCTTCCCTCTGACGAGGCCCTCTGAGCTCCAGCCCCTTGCAGTGTGGAGACAGCCCCTGCCAGCAACCTCCTCTCCAAGGAGGCCTCAAGCGAGGCCTAGACCCAGGGGAAAGGCACCAGCGGGGATGAGCCTGGGGAGGCGCCCGGGCATGTCTGGACCCAGTCCCCGCAGCCTGCCCCTTGCTGGGGCAGTACCCCCGGAGGCCAGGAATGTCTGGGCAAGGCGGGCCAGGGGCAGGGGCCCTGCTGGGTCCTGCCCCTGGCCTGTGGGGCCTCTGAGCACAACCGGCCCTCTCCCGCTGGAAGACCTCCCCGGCTGCCTCCAAAGGCCGCTTTGCAAGCACTCTCGCCGGCTGTTCCCGCCAGCCGCGCACAACGTTCCCAAGCCCGGGAGAAAAGCGCTTCGGGGTGGTGCTCTCTCCCGGCCCTTGCCCCTGAGCCTGGGGGCCAGGCAGGGGGTCCACACTCCCAGGCCAAGGCAGAACCACATGCACACGTCTGTTCCTGCCCCCTGCACCGGCAGAGAGCTCGGGGGAGCCAGAGTCTGTCAGGCAGCTGCTGGGCTGGCCGCCTGTGTGGGAAGGGGCAGAGCCGACCTAGGGGCACACTGGGCCTCTTGCTCTCCCTGTTGCCCTGAGGCTGCTGGGCCAAAGAGGTCTTGGGCATCCAGCCCCTTGCTGGTCCCTTCCCTCTAACGAGGCCCTCTGGGCTCCAGCCCCTTGCAGTGTGGAGACAGCCCCTGCCAGCAACCTCCTCTCCAAGGAGGCCTCAAGCGAGGCCTAGGCCCAGGGGAAAGGCACCAGTGGGGATGAGCCTGGGGAGGCGCCCGGGCATGTCTGGACCCAGTCCCCGCAGCCTGCCCCTTGCTGGGGCAGTACCCCCGGAGGCCAGGAAGGTCTGGGCAAGGCTGGCCAGGGGCAGGGGCCCTGCTGGGTCCTGCCCCTGGCCTGTGGGGCATCTGAGCACAACCGGCCCTCTGCCGCTGGAAGACCTCCCCGGCTGCCTCCAAAGGCCGCTTTGCAAGCACTCTCGCCGGCTGTTCCCGCCAGCCGCGCACAACGCTCCCAAGCCCGGGAGAAAAGCGCTTCGGGGTGGTGCTCTCTCCCGGCCCTTGCCCCTGAGCCTGGGGGCCAGGCAGGGGGTCCACACTCCCAGGCCAAGGCAGAACCACATGCACACGTCTGTTCCTGCCCCCTGCACCGGCAGAGAGCTCGGGGGAGCCAGAGTCTGTCAGGCAGCTGCTGGGCTGGCCGCCTGTGTGGGAAGGGGCAGAGCCGACCTAGGGGCACACTGGGCCTCTTGCTCTCCCTGCTGCCCTGAGGCTGCTGGGCCAAAGAGGTCTTGGGCATCCAGCCCCTTGCTGGTCCCTTCCCTCTGACGAGGCCCTCTGAGCTCCAGCCCCTTGCAGTGTGGAGACAGCCCCTGCCAGCAACCTCCTCTCCAAGGAGGCCTCAAGCGAGGCCTAGGCCCAGGGGAAAGGCACCAGCGGGGATGAGCCTGGGGAGGCGCCCGGGCATGTCTGGACCCAGTCCCCGCAGCCTGCCCCTTGCTGGGGCAGTACCCCCGGAGGCCAGGAAGGTCTGGGCAAGGCGGGCCAGGGGCAGGGGCCCTGCTGGGTCCTGCCCCTGGCCTGTGGGGCCTCTGAGCACAACCGGCCCTCTCCCGCTGGAAGACCTCCCCGGCTGCCTCCAAAGGCCGCTTTGCAAGCACTCTCGCCGGCTGTTCCCGCCAGCCGCGCACAACGCTCCCAAGCCCGGGAGAAAAGCGCTTCGGGGTGGTGCTCTCTCCCGGCCCTTGCCCCTGAGCCTGGGGGCCAGGCAGGGGGTCCACACTCCCAGGCCAAGGCAGAACCACATGCACACGTCTGTTCCTGCCCCCTGCACCGGCAGAGAGCTCGGGGGAGCCAGAGTCTGTCAGGCAGCTGCTGGGCTGGCCGCCTGTGTGGGAAGGGGCAGAGCCGACCTAGGGGCTCACTGGGCCTCTTGCTCTCCCTGTTGCCCTGAGGCTGCTGGGCCAAAGAGGTCTTGGGCATCCAGCCCCTTGCTGGTCCCTTCCCTCTGACGAGGCCCTCTGGGCTCCAGCCCCTTGCAGTGTGGAGACAGCCCCTGCCAGCAACCTCCTCTCCAAGGAGGCCTCAAGCGAGGCCTAGGCCCAGGGGAAAGGCACCAGCGGGGATGAGCCTGGGGAGGCGCCCGGGCATGTCTGGACCCAGTCCCCGCAGCCTGCCCCTTGCTGGGGCAGTACCCCCGGAGGCCAGGAAGGACTGGGCAAGGCTGGCCAGGGGCAGGGGCCCTGCTGGGTCCTGCCCCTGGCCTGTGGGGCCTCTGAGCACAACCGGCCCTCTCCCGCTGGAAGACCTCCCCGGCTGCCTCCAAAGGCCGCTTTGCAAGCACTCTCGCCGGCTGTTCCCGCCAGCCGCGCACAACGCTCCCAAGCCCGGGAGAAAAGCGCTTCGGGGTGGTGCTCTCTCCCGGCCCTTGCCCCTGAGCCTGGGGGCCAGGCAGGGGGTCCACACTCCCAGGCCAAGGCAGAACCACATGCACACGTCTGTTCCTGCCCCCTGCACCGGCAGAGAGCTCGGGGGAGCCAGAGTCTGTCAGGCAGCTGCTGGGCTGGCCGCCTGTGTGGGAAGGGGCAGAGCCGACCTAGGGGCTCACTGGGCCTCTTGCTCTCCCTGTTGCCCTGAGGCTGCTGGGCCAAAGAGGTCTTGGGCATCCAGCCCCTTGCTGGTCCCTTCCCTCTGACGCGGCCCTCTGGGCTCCAGCCCCTTGCAGTGTGGAGACAGCCCCTGCCAGCAACCTCCTCTCCAAGGAGGCCTCAAGCGAGGCCTAGGCCCAGGGGAAAGGCACCAGCGGGGATGAGCCTGGGGAGGCGCCCGGGCATGTCTGGACCCAGTCCCCGCAGCCTGCCCCTTGCTGGGGCAGTACCCCCGGAGGCCAGGAAGGACTGGGCAAGGCTGGCCAGGGGCAGGGGCCCTGCTGGGTCCTGCCCCTGGCCTGTGGGGCCTCTGAGCACAACCGGCCCTCTCCCGCTGGAAGACCTCCCCGGCTGCCTCCAAAGGCCGCTTTGCAAGCACTCTCGCCGGCTGTTCCCGCCAGCCGCGCACAACGCTCCCAAGCCCGGGAGAAAAGCGCTTCGGGGTGGTGCTCTCTCCCGGCCCTTGCCCCTGAGCCTGGGGGCCAGGCAGGGGGTCCACACTCCCAGGCCAAGGCAGAACCACATGCACACGTCTGTTCCTGCCCCCTGCACCGACAGAGAGCTCGGGGGAGCCAGAGTCTGTCAGGCAGCTGCTGGGCTGGCCGCCTGTGTGGGAAGGGGCAGAGCCGACCTAGGGGCACACTGGGCCTCTTGCTCTCCCTGCTGCCCTGAGGCTGCTGGGCCAAAGAGGTCTTGGGCATCCAGCCCCTTGCTGGTCCCTTCCCTCTGACGAGGCCCGCTGAGCTCCAGCCCCTTGCAGTGTGGAGACAGTCCCTGCCAGCAACCTCCTCTCCAAGGAGGCCTCAAGCGAGGCCTAGGCCCAGGGGAAAGGCACCAGCGGGGATGAGCCTGGGGAGGCGCCCGGGCATGTCTGGACCCAGTCCCCGCAGCCTGCCCCTTGCTGGGGCAGTACCCCCGGAGGCCAGGAAGGTCTGGGCAAGGCTGGCCAGGGGCAGGGGCCCTGCTGGGTCCTGCCCCTGGCCTGTGGGGCCTCTGAGCACAACCGGCCCTTTCCCGCTGGAAGACCTCCCCGGCTCCCTCCAAAGGCTGCTTTGCAAGCACTCTCGCCGGCTGTTCCCGCCAGCCGCGCACAACGCTCCCAAGCCCGGGAGAAAAGCGCTTCGGGGTGGTGCTCTCTCCCGGCCCTTGCCCCTGAGCCTGGGGGCCAGGCAGGGGGTCCACACTCCCAGGCCAAGGCAGAACCACATGCACACGTCTGTTCCTGCCCCCTGCACCGGCAGAGAGCTCGGGGGAGCCAGAGTCTGTCAGGCAGCTGCTGGGCTGGCCGCCTGTGTGGGAAGGGGCAGAGCCGACCTAGGGGCACACTGGGCCTCTTGCTCTCCCTGTTGCCCTGAGGCTGCTGGGCCAAAGAGGTCTTGGGCATCCAGCCCCTTGCTGGTCCCTTCCCTCTGACGAGGCCCTCTGGGCTCCAGCCCCTTGCAGTGTGGAGACAGCCCCTGCCAGCAACCTCCTCTCCAAGGAGGCCTCAAGCGAGGCCTAGGCCCAGGGGAAAGGCACCAGCGGGGATGAGCCTGGGGAGGCGCCCGGGCATGTCTGGACCCAGTCCCCGCAGCCTGCCCCTTGCTGGGGCAGTACCCCCGGAAGCCAGGAAGGACTGGGCAAGGCTGGCCAGGGGCAGGGGCCCTGCTGGGTCCTGCCCCTGGCCTGTGGGGCCTCTGAGCACAACCGGCCCTCTCCCGCTGGAAGACCTCCCCGGCTGCCTCCAAAGGCCGCTTTGCAAGCACTCTCGCCGGCTGTTCCCGTCAGCCGCGCACAACGCTCCCAAGCCCGGGAGAAAAGCGCTTCGGGGTGGTGCTCTCTCCCGGCCCTTGCCCCTGAGCCTGGGGGCCAGGCAGGGGGTCCACACTCCCAGGCCAAGGCAGAACCACATGCACACGTCTGTTCCTGCCCCCTGCACCGGCAGAGAGCTCGGGGGAGCCAGAGTCTGTCAGGCAGCTGCTGGGCTGGCCGCCTGTGTGGGAAGGGGCAGAGCCGACCTAGGGGCACACTGGGCCTCTTGCTCTCCCTGCTGCCCTGAGGCTGCTGGGCCAAAGAGGTCTTGGGCATCCAGCCCCTTGCTGCTCCCTTCCCTCTGACGAGGCCCTCTGAGCTCCAGCCCCTTGCAGTGTGGAGACAGCCCCTGCCAGCAACCTCCTCTCCAAGGAGGCCTCAAGCGAGGCCTAGGCCCAGGGGAAAGGCACCAGGGGGAATGAGCCTGGGGAGGCGCCCGGGCATGTCTGGACCCAGTCCCCGCAGCCTGCCCCTTGCTGGGGTAGTACCCCCGGAGGCCAGGAAGGTCTGGGCAAGGCTGGCCAGGGGCAGGGGCCCTGCTGGGTCCTGCCCCTTTCCTGTGGGTCCTCTGAGCACAACCGGCCCTCTCCCGCTGGAAGACCTCCCCGGCTGCCTCCAAAGGCCGCTTTGCAAGCACTCTCGCCGGCTGTTCCCGCCAGCCGCGCACAACGCTCCCAAGCCCGGGAGAAAAGCGCTTCGGGGTGGTGCTCTCTCCCGGCCCTTGCCCCTGAGCCTGGGGGCCAGGCAGGGGGTCCACACTCCCAGGCCAAGGCAGAACCACATGCACACGTCTGTTCCTGCCCCCTGCACCGGCAGAGAGCTCGGGGGAGCCAGAGTCTGTCAGGCAGCTGCTGGGCTGGCCGCCTGTGTGGGAAGGGGCAGAGCCGACCTAGGGGCACACTGGGCCTCTTGCTCTCCCTGCTGCCCTGAGGCTGCTGGGCCAAAGAGGTCTTGGGCATCCAGCCCCTTGCTGGTCCCTTCCCTCTGACGAGGCCCTCTGAGCTCCAGCCCCTTGCAGTGTGGAGACAGCCCCTGCCAGCAACCTCCTCTCCAAGGAGGCCTCAAGCGAGGCCTAGGCCCAGGGGAAAGGCACCAGCGGGGATGAGCCTGGGGAGGCGCCCGGGCATGTCTGGACCCAGTCCCCGCAGCCTGCCCCTTGCTGGGGCAGTACCCCCGGAGGGCAGGAAGGTCTGGGCAAGGCGGGCCAGGGGCAGGGGCCCTGCTGGGTCCTGCCCCTGGCCTGTGGGGCCTCTGAGCACAACCGGCCCTCTCCCGCTGGAAGACCTCCCCGGCTGCCTCCAAAGGCCGCTTTGCAAGCACTCTCGCCGGCTGTTCCCGCCAGCAGCGCACAACGCTCCCAAGCCCGGGAGAAAAGCGCTTCGGGGTGGTGCTCTCTCCCGGCCCTTGCCCCTGAGCCTGGGGGCCAGGCAGGGGGTCCACACTCCCAGGCCAAGGCAGAACCACATGCACACGTCTGTTCCTGCCCCCTGCACCGGCAGAGAGCTCGGGGGAGCCAGAGTCTGTCAGGCAGCTGCTGGGCTGGCCGCCTGTGTGGGAAGGGGCAGAGCCGACCTAGGGGCACACTGGGCCTCTTGCTCTCCCTGCTGCCCTGAGGCTGCTGGGCCAAAGAGGTCTTGGGCATCCAGCCCCTTGCTGGTCCCTTCCCTCTGACGAGGCCCTCTGAGCTCCAGCCCCTTGCAGTGTGGAGACAGCCCCTGCCAGCAACCTCCTCTCCAAGGAGGCCTCAAGCGAGGCCTAGGCCCAGGGGAAAGGCACCAGCGGGGATGAGCCTGGGGAGGCGCCCGGGCATGTCTGGACCCAGTCCCCGCAGCCTGCCCCTTGCTGGGGCAGTACCCCCGGAGGCCAGGAAGGTCTGGGCAAGGCGGGCCAGGGGCAGGGGCCCTGCTGGGTCCTGCCCCTGGCCTGTGGGGCCTCTGAGCACAACCGGCCCTCTCCCGCTGGAAGACCTCCCCGGCTGCCTCCAAAGGCCGCTTTGCAAGCACTCTCGCTGGCTGTTCCCGCCAGCCGCGCACAACGCTCCCAAGCCCGGGAGAAAAGCGCTTCGGGGTGGTGCTCTCTCCCGGCCCTTGCCCCTGAGCCTGGGGGCCAGGCAGGGGGTCCACACTCCCAGGCCAAGGCAGAACCTCATGCACACGTCTGTTCCTGCCCCCTGCACCGGCAGAGAGCTCGGGGGAGCCAGAGTCTGTCAGGCAGCTGCTGGGCTGGCCGCCTGTGTGGGAAGGGGCAGAGCCGACCTAGGGGCACACTGGGCCTCTTGCTCTCCCTGCTGCCCTGAGGCTGCTGGGCCAAAAAGGTCTTGGGCATCCAGCCCCTTGCTGGTCCCTTCCCTCTGACGAGGCCCTCTGAGCTCCAGCCCCTTGCAGTGTGGAGACAGCCCTTGCCAGCAACCTCCTCTCCAAGGAGGCCTCAAGCGAGGCCTAGGCCCAGGGGAAAGGCACCAGCGGGGATGAGCCTGGGGAGGCACCCGGGCATGTCTGGACCCAGTCCCCGCAGCCTGCCCCTTGCTGGGGCAGTACCCCCGGAGGCCAGGAAGGTCTGGGCAAGGCGGGCCAGGGGCAGGGGCCCTGCTGGGTCCTGCCCCTGGCCTGTGGGGCCTCTGAGCACAACCGGCCCTCTCCCGCTGGAAGACCTCCCCGGCTGCCTCCAAAGGCCGCTTTACAAGCACTCTCGCCGGCTGTTCCCGCCAGCCGCGCACAACGCTCCCAAGCCCGGGAGAAAAGCGCTTCGGGGTGGTGCTCTCTCCCGGCCCTTGCCCCTGAGCCTGGGGCCCAGGCAGGGGGTCCACACTCCCAGGCCAAGGCAGAACCACATGCACACGTCTGTTCCTGCCCCCTGCACCGGCAGAGAGCTCGGGGGAGCCAGAGTCTGTCAGGCAGCTGCTGGGCTGGCCTCCTGTGTGGGAAGGGGCAGAGAAGACCTAGGGGCACACTGGGCCTCTTGCTCTCCCTGCTGCCCTGAGGCTGCTGGGCCAAAGAGGTCTTGGGCATCCAGCCCCTTGCTGGTCCCTTCCCTCTGACGAGGCCCTCTGAGCTCCAGCCCCTTGCAGTGTGGAGACAGCCCCTGCCAGCAACCTCCTCTCCAAGGAGGCCTCAAGCGAGGCCTAGGCCCAGGGGAAAGGCACCAGCGGGGATGAGCCTGGGGAGGCGCCCGGGCATGTCTGGACCCAGTCCCCGCAGCCTGCCCCTTGCTGGGGCAGTACCCCCGGAGGCCAGGAAGGTCTGGGCAAGGCGGGCCAGGGGCAGGGGCCCTGCTGGGTCCTGCCCCTGGCCTGTGGGGCCTCTGAGCACAACCGGCCCTCTCCCGCTGGAAGACCTCCCCGGCTGCCTCCAAAGGCCGCTTTGCAAGCACTCTCGCCGGCTGTTCCCGCCAGCCGCGCACAACGCTCCCAAGCCCGGGAGAAAAGCGCTTCGGGGTGGTGCTCTCTCCCGGCCCTTGCCCCTGAGCCTGGGGGCCAGGCAGGGGGTCCACACTCCCAGGCCAAGGCAGAACCACATGCACACGTCTGTTCCTGCCCCCTGCACCGGCAGAGAGCTCGGGGGAGCCAGAGTCTGTCAGGCAGCTGCTGGGCTGGCCGCCTGTGTGGGAAGGGGCAGAGCCGACCTAGGGGCACACTGGGCCTCTTGCTCTCCCTGCTGCCCTGAGGCTGCTGGGCCAAAGAGGTCTTGGGCATCCAGCCCCTTGCTGGTCCCTTCCCTCTGACGAGGCCCTCTGAGCTCCAGCCCCTTGCAGTGTGGAGACAGCCCCTGCCAGTAACCTCCTCTCCAAGGAGGCCTCAAGCGAGGCCTAGGCCCAGGGGAAAGGCACCAGCGGGGATGAGCCTGGGGAGGCGCCCGGGCATGTCTGGACCCAGTCCCCGCAGCCTGCCCCTTGCTGGGGCAGTACCCCCGGAGGCCAGGAAGGTCTGGGCAAGGCGGGCCAGGGGCAGGGGCCCTGCTGGGTCCTGCCCCTGGCCTGTGGGGCCTCTGAGCACAACCGGCCCTCTCCCGCTGGAAGACCTCCCCGGCTGCCTCCAAAGGCTGCTTTGCAAGCACTCTCGCCGGCTGTTCCCGCCAGCCGCGCACAATGCTCCCAAGCCCGGGAGAAAAGCGCTTCGGGGTGGTGCTCTCTCCCGGCCCTTGCCCCTGAGCCTGGGGGCCAGGCAGGGGGTCCACACTCCCAGGCCAAGGCAGAACCACATGCACACGTCTGTTCCTGCCCCCTGCACCGTCAGAGAGCTCGGGGGAGCCAGAGTCTGTCAGGCAGCTGCTGGGCTGGCCGCCTGTGTGGGAAGGGGCAGAGCCGACCTAGGGGCACACTGGGCCTCTTGCTCTCCCTGCTGCCCTGAGGCTGCTGGGCCAAAGAGGTCTTGGGCATCCAGCCCCTTGCTGGTCCCTTCCCTCTGACGAGGCCCTCTGAGCTCCAGCCCCTTGCAGTGTGGAGACAGCCCCTGCCAGCAACCTCGTCTCCAAGGAGGCCTCAAGCGAGGCCTAGGCCCAGGGGAAAGGCACCAGCGGGGATGAGCCTGGGGAGGCGCCCGGGCATGTCTGGACCCAGTCCCCGCAGCCTGCCCCTTGCTGGGGCAGTACCCCCGGAGGCCAGGAAGGTCTGGGCAAGGCTGGCCAGGGGCAGGGGCCCTGCTGGGTCCTGCCCCTGGCCTGTGGGGCCTCTGAGCACAACCGGCCCTCTCCCGCTGGAAGACCTCCCCGGCTGCCTCCAAAGGCCGCTTTGCAAGCACTCTCGCCGGCTGTTCCCGCCAGCCGCGCACAACGCTCCCAAGCCCGGGAGAAAAGCACTTCGGGGTGGTGCTCTCTCCCGGCCCTTGCCCCTGAGCCTGGGGGCCAGGCAGGGGGTCCACACTCCCAGGCCAAGGCAGAACCACATGCACACGTCTGTTCCTGCCCCCTGCACCGGCAGAGAGCTCGGGGGAGCCAGAGTCTGTCAGGCAGCTGCTGGGCTGGCCGCCTGTGTGGGAAGGGGCAGAGCCGACCTAGGGGCACACTGGGCCTCTTGCTCTCCCTGCTGCCCTGAGGCTGCTGGGCCAAAGAGGTCTTGGGCATCCAGCCCCTTGCTGGTCCCTTCCCTCTGACGAGGCCCTCTGAGCTCCAGCCCCTTGCAGTGTGGAGACAGCCCCTGCCAGCAACCTCCTCTCCAAGGAGGCCTCAAGCGAGGCCTAGGCCCAGGGGAAAGGCACCAGCGGGGATGAGCCTGGGGAGGCGCCCGGGCATGTCTGGACCCAGTCCCCGCAGCCTGCCCCTTGCTGGGGCAGTACCCCCGGAGGCCAGGAAGGTCTGGGCAAGGCGGGCCAGGGGCAGGGGCCCTGCTGGGTCCTGCCCCTGGCCTGTGGGGCCTCTGAGCACAACCGGCCCTCTCCCGCTGGAAGACCTCCCCGGCTGCCTCCAAAGGCCGCTTTGCAAGCACTCTCGCTGGCTGTTCCCGCCAGCCGCGCACAACGCTCCCAAGCCCGGGAGAAAAGCGCTTCGGGGTGGTGCTCTCTCCCGGCCCTTGCCCCTGAGCCTGGGGGCCAGGCAGGGGGTCCACACTCCCAGGCCAAGGCAGAACCTCATGCACACGTCTGTTCCTGCCCCCTGCACCGGCAGAGAGCTCGGGGGAGCCAGAGTCTGTCAGGCAGCTGCTGGGCTGGCCGCCTGTGTGGGAAGGGGCAGAGCCGACCTAGGGGCACACTGGGCCTCTTGCTCTCCCTGCTGCCCTGAGGCTGCTGGGCCAAAAAGGTCTTGGGCATCCAGCCCCTTGCTGGTCCCTTCCCTCTGACGAGGCCCTCTGAGCTCCAGCCCCTTGCAGTGTGGAGACAGCCCTTGCCAGCAACCTCCTCTCCAAGGAGGCCTCAAGCGAGGCCTAGGCCCAGGGGAAAGGCACCAGCGGGGATGAGCCTGGGGAGGCACCCGGGCATGTCTGGACCCAGTCCCCGCAGCCTGCCCCTTGCTGGGGCAGTACCCCCGGAGGCCAGGAAGGTCTGGGCAAGGCGGGCCAGGGGCAGGGGCCCTGCTGGGTCCTGCCCCTGGCCTGTGGGGCCTCTGAGCACAACCGGCCCTCTCCCGCTGGAAGACCTCCCCGGCTGCCTCCAAAGGCCGCTTTACAAGCACTCTCGCCGGCTGTTCCCGCCAGCCGCGCACAACGCTCCCAAGCCCGGGAGAAAAGCGCTTCGGGGTGGTGCTCTCTCCCGGCCCTTGCCCCTGAGCCTGGGGCCCAGGCAGGGGGTCCACACTCCCAGGCCAAGGCAGAACCACATGCACACGTCTGTTCCTGCCCCCTGCACCGGCAGAGAGCTCGGGGGAGCCAGAGTCTGTCAGGCAGCTGCTGGGCTGGCCTCCTGTGTGGGAAGGGGCAGAGAAGACCTAGGGGCACACTGGGCCTCTTGCTCTCCCTGCTGCCCTGAGGCTGCTGGGCCAAAGAGGTCTTGGGCATCCAGCCCCTTGCTGGTCCCTTCCCTCTGACGAGGCCCTCTGAGCTCCAGCCCCTTGCAGTGTGGAGACAGCCCCTGCCAGCAACCTCCTCTCCAAGGAGGCCTCAAGCGAGGCCTAGGCCCAGGGGAAAGGCACCAGCGGGGATGAGCCTGGGGAGGCGCCCGGGCATGTCTGGACCCAGTCCCCGCAGCCTGCCCCTTGCTGGGGCAGTACCCCCGGAGGCCAGGAAGGTCTGGGCAAGGCGGGCCAGGGGCAGGGGCCCTGCTGGGTCCTGCCCCTGGCCTGTGGGGCCTCTGAGCACAACCGGCCCTCTCCCGCTGGAAGACCTCCCCGGCTGCCTCCAAAGGCCGCTTTGCAAGCACTCTCGCCGGCTGTTCCCGCCAGCCGCGCACAACGCTCCCAAGCCCGGGAGAAAAGCGCTTCGGGGTGGTGCTCTCTCCCGGCCCTTGCCCCTGAGCCTGGGGGCCAGGCAGGGGGTCCACACTCCCAGGCCAAGGCAGAACCACATGCACACGTCTGTTCCTGCCCCCTGCACCGGCAGAGAGCTCGGGGGAGCCAGAGTCTGTCAGGCAGCTGCTGGGCTGGCCGCCTGTGTGGGAAGGGGCAGAGCCGACCTAGGGGCACACTGGGCCTCTTGCTCTCCCTGCTGCCCTGAGGCTGCTGGGCCAAAGAGGTCTTGGGCATCCAGCCCCTTGCTGGTCCCTTCCCTCTGACGAGGCCCTCTGAGCTCCAGCCCCTTGCAGTGTGGAGACAGCCCCTGCCAGTAACCTCCTCTCCAAGGAGGCCTCAAGCGAGGCCTAGGCCCAGGGGAAAGGCACCAGCGGGGATGAGCCTGGGGAGGCGCCCGGGCATGTCTGGACCCAGTCCCCGCAGCCTGCCCCTTGCTGGGGCAGTACCCCCGGAGGCCAGGAAGGTCTGGGCAAGGCGGGCCAGGGGCAGGGGCCCTGCTGGGTCCTGCCCCTGGCCTGTGGGGCCTCTGAGCACAACCGGCCCTCTCCCGCTGGAAGACCTCCCCGGCTGCCTCCAAAGGCTGCTTTGCAAGCACTCTCGCCGGCTGTTCCCGCCAGCCGCGCACAATGCTCCCAAGCCCGGGAGAAAAGCGCTTCGGGGTGGTGCTCTCTCCCGGCCCTTGCCCCTGAGCCTGGGGGCCAGGCAGGGGGTCCACACTCCCAGGCCAAGGCAGAACCACATGCACACGTCTGTTCCTGCCCCCTGCACCGTCAGAGAGCTCGGGGGAGCCAGAGTCTGTCAGGCAGCTGCTGGGCTGGCCGCCTGTGTGGGAAGGGGCAGAGCCGACCTAGGGGCACACTGGGCCTCTTGCTCTCCCTGCTGCCCTGAGGCTGCTGGGCCAAAGAGGTCTTGGGCATCCAGCCCCTTGCTGGTCCCTTCCCTCTGACGAGGCCCTCTGAGCTCCAGCCCCTTGCAGTGTGGAGACAGCCCCTGCCAGCAACCTCGTCTCCAAGGAGGCCTCAAGCGAGGCCTAGGCCCAGGGGAAAGGCACCAGCGGGGATGAGCCTGGGGAGGCGCCCGGGCATGTCTGGACCCAGTCCCCGCAGCCTGCCCCTTGCTGGGGCAGTACCCCCGGAGGCCAGGAAGGTCTGGGCAAGGCTGGCCAGGGGCAGGGGCCCTGCTGGGTCCTGCCCCTGGCCTGTGGGGCCTCTGAGCACAACCGGCCCTCTCCCGCTGGAAGACCTCCCCGGCTGCCTCCAAAGGCCGCTTTGCAAGCACTCTCGCCGGCTGTTCCCGCCAGCCGCGCACAACGCTCCCAAGCCCGGGAGAAAAGCACTTCGGGGTGGTGCTCTCTCCCGGCCCTTGCCCCTGAGCCTGGGGGCCAGGCAGGGGGTCCACACTCCCAGGCCAAGGCAGAACCACATGCACACGTCTGTTCCTGCCCCCTGCACCGGCAGAGAGCTCGGGGGAGCCAGAGTCTGTCAGGCAGCTGCTGGGCTGGCCGCCTGTGTGGGAAGGGGCAGAGCCGACCTAGGGGCACACTGGGCCTCTTGCTCTCCCTGTTGCCCTGAGGCTGCTGGGCCAAAGAGGTCTTGGGCATCCAGCCCCTTGCTGGTCCCTTCCCTCTGACGAGGCCCTCTGAGCTCCAGCCCCTTGCAGTGTGGAGACAGCCCCTGCCAGCAACCTCCTCTCCAAGGAGGCCTCAAGCGAGGCCTAGACCCAGGGGAAAGGCACCAGCGGGGATGAGCCTGGGGAGGCGCCCGGGCATGTCTGGACCCAGTCCCCGCAGCCTGCCCCTTGCTGGGGCAGTACCCCCGGAGGCCAGGAATGTCTGGGCAAGGCGGGCCAGGGGCAGGGGCCCTGCTGGGTCCTGCCCCTGGCCTGTGGGGCCTCTGAGCACAACCGGCCCTCTCCCGCTGGAAGACCTCCCCGGCTGCCTCCAAAGGCCGCTTTGCAAGCACTCTCGCCGGCTGTTCCCGCCAGCCGCGCACAACGTTCCCAAGCCCGGGAGAAAAGCGCTTCGGGGTGGTGCTCTCTCCCGGCCCTTGCCCCTGAGCCTGGGGGCCAGGCAGGGGGTCCACACTCCCAGGCCAAGGCAGAACCACATGCACACGTCTGTTCCTGCCCCCTGCACCGGCAGAGAGCTCGGGGGAGCCAGAGTCTGTCAGGCAGCTGCTGGGCTGGCCGCCTGTGTGGGAAGGGGCAGAGCCGACCTAGGGGCACACTGGGCCTCTTGCTCTCCCTGTTGCCCTGAGGCTGCTGGGCCAAAGAGGTCTTGGGCATCCAGCCCCTTGCTGGTCCCTTCCCTCTAACGAGGCCCTCTGGGCTCCAGCCCCTTGCAGTGTGGAGACAGCCCCTGCCAGCAACCTCCTCTCCAAGGAGGCCTCAAGCGAGGCCTAGGCCCAGGGGAAAGGCACCAGTGGGGATGAGCCTGGGGAGGCGCCCGGGCATGTCTGGACCCAGTCCCCGCAGCCTGCCCCTTGCTGGGGCAGTACCCCCGGAGGCCAGGAAGGTCTGGGCAAGGCTGGCCAGGGGCAGGGGCCCTGCTGGGTCCTGCCCCTGGCCTGTGGGGCATCTGAGCACAACCGGCCCTCTGCCGCTGGAAGACCTCCCCGGCTGCCTCCAAAGGCCGCTTTGCAAGCACTCTCGCCGGCTGTTCCCGCCAGCCGCGCACAACGCTCCCAAGCCCGGGAGAAAAGCGCTTCGGGGTGGTGCTCTCTCCCGGCCCTTGCCCCTGAGCCTGGGGGCCAGGCAGGGGGTCCACACTCCCAGGCCAAGGCAGAACCACATGCACACGTCTGTTCCTGCCCCCTGCACCGGCAGAGAGCTCGGGGGAGCCAGAGTCTGTCAGGCAGCTGCTGGGCTGGCCGCCTGTGTGGGAAGGGGCAGAGCCGACCTAGGGGCACACTGGGCCTCTTGCTCTCCCTGCTGCCCTGAGGCTGCTGGGCCAAAGAGGTCTTGGGCATCCAGCCCCTTGCTGGTCCCTTCCCTCTGACGAGGCCCTCTGAGCTCCAGCCCCTTGCAGTGTGGAGACAGCCCCTGCCAGCAACCTCCTCTCCAAGGAGGCCTCAAGCGAGGCCTAGGCCCAGGGGAAAGGCACCAGCGGGGATGAGCCTGGGGAGGCGCCCGGGCATGTCTGGACCCAGTCCCCGCAGCCTGCCCCTTGCTGGGGCAGTACCCCCGGAGGCCAGGAAGGTCTGGGCAAGGCGGGCCAGGGGCAGGGGCCCTGCTGGGTCCTGCCCCTGGCCTGTGGGGCCTCTGAGCACAACCGGCCCTCTCCCGCTGGAAGACCTCCCCGGCTGCCTCCAAAGGCCGCTTTGCAAGCACTCTCGCCGGCTGTTCCCGCCAGCCGCGCACAACGCTCCCAAGCCCGGGAGAAAAGCGCTTCGGGGTGGTGCTCTCTCCCGGCCCTTGCCCCTGAGCCTGGGGGCCAGGCAGGGGGTCCACACTCCCAGGCCAAGGCAGAACCACATGCACACGTCTGTTCCTGCCCCCTGCACCGGCAGAGAGCTCGGGGGAGCCAGAGTCTGTCAGGCAGCTGCTGGGCTGGCCGCCTGTGTGGGAAGGGGCAGAGCCGACCTAGGGGCTCACTGGGCCTCTTGCTCTCCCTGTTGCCCTGAGGCTGCTGGGCCAAAGAGGTCTTGGGCATCCAGCCCCTTGCTGGTCCCTTCCCTCTGACGAGGCCCTCTGGGCTCCAGCCCCTTGCAGTGTGGAGACAGCCCCTGCCAGCAACCTCCTCTCCAAGGAGGCCTCAAGCGAGGCCTAGGCCCAGGGGAAAGGCACCAGCGGGGATGAGCCTGGGGAGGCGCCCGGGCATGTCTGGACCCAGTCCCCGCAGCCTGCCCCTTGCTGGGGCAGTACCCCCGGAGGCCAGGAAGGACTGGGCAAGGCTGGCCAGGGGCAGGGGCCCTGCTGGGTCCTGCCCCTGGCCTGTGGGGCCTCTGAGCACAACCGGCCCTCTCCCGCTGGAAGACCTCCCCGGCTGCCTCCAAAGGCCGCTTTGCAAGCACTCTCGCCGGCTGTTCCCGCCAGCCGCGCACAACGCTCCCAAGCACGGGAGAAAAGCGCTTCGGGGTGGTGCTCTCTCCCGGCCCTTGCCCCTGAGCCTGGGGGCCAGGCAGGGGGTCCACACTCCCAGGCCAAGGCAGAACCACATGCACACGTCTGTTCCTGCCCCCTGCACCGGCAGAGAGCTCGGGGGAGCCAGAGTCTGTCAGGCAGCTGCTGGGCTGGCCGCCTGTGTGGGAAGGGGCAGAGCCGACCTAGGGGCTCACTGGGCCTCTTGCTCTCCCTGTTGCCCTGAGGCTGCTGGGCCAAAGAGGTCTTGGGCATCCAGCCCCTTGCTGGTCCCTTCCCTCTGACGAGGCCCTCTGGGCTCCAGCCCCTTGCAGTGTGGAGACAGCCCCTGCCAGCAACCTCCTCTCCAAGGAGGCCTCAAGCGAGGCCTAGGCCCAGGGGAAAGGCACCAGCGGGGATGAGCCTGGGGAGGCGCCCGGGCATGTCTGGACCCAGTCCCCGCAGCCTGCCCCTTGCTGGGGCAGTACCCCCGGAGGCCAGGAAGGACTGGGCAAGGGTGGCCAGGGGCAGGGGCCCTGCTGGGTCCTGCCCCTGGCCTGTGGGGCCTCTGAGCACAACCGGCCCTCTCCCGCTGGAAGACCTCCCCGGCTGCCTCCAAAGGCCGCTTTGCAAGCACTCTCGCCGGCTGTTCCCGCCAGCCGCGCACAACGCTCCCAAGCCCGGGAGAAAAGCGCTTCGGGGTGGTGCTCTCTCCCGGCCCTTGCCCCTGAGCCTGGGGGCCAGGCAGGGGGTCCACACTCCCAGGCCAAGGCAGAACCACATGCACACGTCTGTTCCTGCCCCCTGCACCGACAGAGAGCTCGGGGGAGCCAGAGTCTGTCAGGCAGCTGCTGGGCTGGCCGCCTGTGTGGGAAGGGGCAGAGCCGACCTAGGGGCACACTGGGCCTCTTGCTCTCCCTGCTGCCCTGAGGCTGCTGGGCCAAAGAGGTCTTGGGCATCCAGCCCCTTGCTGGTCCCTTCCCTCTGACGAGGCCCGCTGAGCTCCAGCCCCTTGCAGTGTGGAGACAGTCCCTGCCAGCAACCTCCTCGCCAAGGAGGCCTCAAGCGAGGCCTAGGCCCAGGGGAAAGGCACCAGCGGGGATGAGCCTGGGGAGGCGCCCGGGCATGTCTGGACCCAGTCCCCGCAGCCTGCCCCTTGCTGGGGCAGTACCCCCGGAGGCCAGGAAGGTCTGGGCAAGGCTGGCCAGGGGCAGGGGCCCTGCTGGGTCCTGCCCCTGGCCTGTGGGGCCTCTGAGCACAACCGGCCCTTTCCCGCTGGAAGACCTCCCCGGCTCCCTCCAAAGGCTGCTTTGCAAGCACTCTCGCCGGCTGTTCCCGCCAGCCGCGCACAACGCTCCCAAGCCCGGGAGAAAAGCGCTTCGGGGTGGTGCTCTCTCCCGGCCCTTGCCCCTGAGCCTGGGGGCCAGGCAGGGGGTCCACACTCCCAGGCCAAGGCAGAACCACATGCACACGTCTGTTCCTGCCCCCTGCACCGGCAGAGAGCTCGGGGGAGCCAGAGTCTGTCAGGCAGCTGCTGGGCTGGCCGCCTGTGTGGGAAGGGGCAGAGCCGACCTAGGGGCACACTGGGCCTCTTGCTCTCCCTGTTGCCCTGAGGCTGCTGGGCCAAAGAGGTCTTGGGCATCCAGCCCCTTGCTGGTCCCTTCCCTCTGACGAGGCCCTCTGGGCTCCAGCCCCTTGCAGTGTGGAGACAGCCCTTGCCAGCAACCTCCTCTCCAAGGAGGCCTCAAGCGAGGCCTAGGCCCAGGGGAAAGGCACCAGCGGGGATGAGCCTGGGGAGGCGCCCGGGCATGTCTGGACCCAGTCCCCGCAGCCTGCCCCTTGCTGGGGCAGTACCCCCGGAGGCCAGGAAGGTCTGGGCAAGGCGGGCCAGGGGCAGGGGCCCTGCTGGGTCCTGCCCCTGGCCTGTGGGGCCTCTGAGCACAACCGGCCCTCTCCCGCTGGAAGACCTCCCCGGCTGCCTCCAAAGGCCGCTTTGCAAGCACTCTCGCTGGCTGTTCCCGCCAGCCGCGCACAACGCTCCCAAGCCCGGGAGAAAAGCGCTTCGGGGTGGTGCTCTCTCCCGGCCCTTGCCCCTGAGCCTGGGGGCCAGGCAGGGGGTCCACACTCCCAGGCCAAGGCAGAACCTCATGCACACGTCTGTTCCTGCCCCCTGCACCGGCAGAGAGCTCGGGGGAGCCAGAGTCTGTCAGGCAGCTGCTGGGCTGGCCGCCTGTGTGGGAAGGGGCAGAGCCGACCTAGGGGCACACTGGGCCTCTTGCTCTCCCTGCTGCCCTGAGGCTGCTGGGCCAAATAGGTCTTGGGCATCCAGCCCCTTGCTGGTCCCTTCCCTCTGACGAGGCCCTCTGAGCTCCAGCCCCTTGCAGTGTGGAGACAGCCCTTGCCAGCAACCTCCTCTCCAAGGAGGCCTCAAGCGAGGCCTAGGCCCAGGGGAAAGGCACCAGCGGGGATGAGCCTGGGGAGGCACCAGGGCATGTCTGGACCCAGTCCCCGCAGCCTGCCCCTTGCTGGGGCAGTACCCCCGGAGGCCAGGAAGGTCTGGGCAAGGCGGGCCAGGGGCAGGGGCCCTGCTGGGTCCTGCCCCTGGCCTGTGGGGCCTCTGAGCACAACCGGCCCTCTCCCGCTGGAAGACCTCCCCGGCTGCCTCCAAAGGCCGCTTTACAAGCACTCTCGCCGGCTGTTCCCGCCAGCCGCGCACAACGCTCCCAAGCCCGGGAGAAAAGCGCTTCGGGGTGGTGCTCTCTCCCGGCCCTTGCCCCTGAGCCTGGGGCCCAGGCAGGGGGTCCACACTCCCAGGCCAAGGCAGAACCACATGCACACGTCTGTTCCTGCCCCCTGCACCGGCAGAGAGCTCGGGGGAGCCAGAGTCTGTCAGGCAGCTGCTGGGCTGGCCTCCTGTGTGGGAAGGGGCAGAGAAGACCTAGGGGCACACTGGGCCTCTTGCTCTCCCTGCTGCCCTGAGGCTGCTGGGCCAAAGAGGTCTTGGGCATCCAGCCCCTTGCTGGTCCCTTCCCTCTGACGAGGCCCTCTGAGCTCCAGCCCCTTGCAGTGTGGAGACAGCCCCTGCCAGCAACCTCCTCTCCAAGGAGGCCTCAAGCGAGGCCTAGGCCCAGGGGAAAGGCACCAGCGGGGATGAGCCTGGGGAGGCGCCCGGGCATGTCTGGACCCAGTCCCCGCAGCCTGCCCCTTGCTGGGGCAGTACCCCCGGAGGCCAGGAAGGTCTGGGCAAGGCGGGCCAGGGGCAGGGGCCCTGCTGGGTCCTGCCCCTGGCCTGTGGGGCCTCTGAGCACAACCGGCCCTCTCCCGCTGGAAGACCTCCCCGGCTGCCTCCAAAGGCCGCTTTGCAAGCACTCTCGCCGGCTGTTCCCGCCAGCCGCGCACAACGCTCCCAAGCCCGGGAGAAAAGCGCTTCGGGGTGGTGCTCTCTCCCGGCCCTTGCCCCTGAGCCTGGGGGCCAGGCAGGGGGTCCACACTCCCAGGCCAAGGCAGAACCACATGCACACGTCTGTTCCTGCCCCCTGCACCGGCAGAGAGCTCGGGGGAGCCAGAGTCTGTCAGGCAGCTGCTGGGCTGGCCGCCTGTGTGGGAAGGGGCAGAGCCGACCTAGGGGCACACTGGGCCTCTTGCTCTCCCTGCTGCCCTGAGGCTGCTGGGCCAAAGAGGTCTTGGGCATCCAGCCCCTTGCTGGTCCCTTCCCTCTGACGAGGCCCTCTGAGCTCCAGCCCCTTGCAGTGTGGAGACAGCCCCTGCCAGTAACCTCCTCTCCAAGGAGGCCTCAAGCGAGGCCTAGGCCCAGGGGAAAGGCACCAGCGGGGATGAGCCTGGGGAGGCGCCCGGGCATGTCTGGACCCAGTCCCCGCAGCCTGCCCCTTGCTGGGGCAGTACCCCCGGAGGCCAGGAAGGTCTGGGCAAGGCGGGCCAGGGGCAGGGGCCCTGCTGGGTCCTGCCCCTGGCCTGTGGGGCCTCTGAGCACAACCGGCCCTCTCCCGCTGGAAGACCTCCCCGGCTGCCTCCAAAGGCTGCTTTGCAAGCACTCTCGCCGGCTGTTCCCGCCAGCCGCGCACAATGCTCCCAAGCCCGGGAGAAAAGCGCTTCGGGGTGGTGCTCTCTCCCGGCCCTTGCCCCTGAGCCTGGGGGCCAGGCAGGGGGTCCACACTCCCAGGCCAAGGCAGAACCACATGCACACGTCTGTTCCTGCCCCCTGCACCGTCAGAGAGCTCGGGGGAGCCAGAGTCTGTCAGGCAGCTGCTGGGCTGGCCGCCTGTGTGGGAAGGGGCAGAGCCGACCTAGGGGCACACTGGGCCTCTTGCTCTCCCTGCTGCCCTGAGGCTGCTGGGCCAAAGAGGTCTTGGGCATCCAGCCCCTTGCTGGTCCCTTCCCTCTGACGAGGCCCTCTGAGCTCCAGCCCCTTGCAGTGTGGAGACAGCCCCTGCCAGCAACCTCGTCTCCAAGGAGGCTTCAAGCGAGGCCTAGGCCCAGGGGAAAGGCACCAGCGGGGATGAGCCTGGGGAGGCGCCCGGGCATGTCTGGACCCAGTCCCCGCAGCCTGCCCCTTGCTGGGGCAGTACCCCCGGAGGCCAGGAAGGTCTGGGCAAGGCTGGCCAGGGGCAGGGGCCCTGCTGGGTCCTGCCCCTGGCCTGTGGGGCCTCTGAGCACAACCGGCCCTCTCCCGCTGGAAGACCTCCCCGGCTGCCTCCAAAGGCCGCTTTGCAAGCACTCTCGCCGGCTGTTCCCGCCAGCCGCGCACAACGCTCCCAAGCCCGGGAGAAAAGCACTTCGGGGTGGTGCTCTCTCCCGGCCCTTGCCCCTGAGCCTGGGGGCCAGGCAGGGGGTCCACACTCCCAGGCCAAGGCAGAACCACATGCACACGTCTGTTCCTGCCCCCTGCACCGGCAGAGAGCTCGGGGGAGCCAGAGTCTGTCAGGCAGCTGCTGGGCTGGCCGCCTGTGTGGGAAGGGGCAGAGCCGACCTAGGGGCACACTGGGCCTCTTGCTCTCCCTGTTGCCCTGAGGCTGCTGGGCCAAAGAGGTCTTGGGCATCCAGCCCCTTGCTGGTCCCTTCCCTCTGACGAGGCCCTCTGAGCTCCAGCCCCTTGCAGTGTGGAGACAGCCCCTGCCAGCAACCTCCTCTCCAAGGAGGCCTCAAGCGAGGCCTAGACCCAGGGGAAAGGCACCAGCGGGGATGAGCCTGGGGAGGCGCCCGGGCATGTCTGGACCCAGTCCCCGCAGCCTGCCCCTTGCTGGGGCAGTACCCCCGGAGGCCAGGAATGTCTGGGCAAGGCGGGCCAGGGGCAGGGGCCCTGCTGGGTCCTGCCCCTGGCCTGTGGGGCCTCTGAGCACAACCGGCCCTCTCCCGCTGGAAGACCTCCCCGGCTGCCTCCAAAGGCCGCTTTGCAAGCACTCTCGCCGGCTGTTCCCGCCAGCCGCGCACAACGTTCCCAAGCCCGGGAGAAAAGCGCTTCGGGGTGGTGCTCTCTCCCGGCCCTTGCCCCTGAGCCTGGGGGCCAGGCAGGGGGTCCACACTCCCAGGCCAAGGCAGAACCACATGCACACGTCTGTTCCTGCCCCCTGCACCGGCAGAGAGCTCGGGGGAGCCAGAGTCTGTCAGGCAGCTGCTGGGCTGGCCGCCTGTGTGGGAAGGGGCAGAGCCGACCTAGGGGCACACTGGGCCTCTTGCTCTCCCTGTTGCCCTGAGGCTGCTGGGCCAAAGAGGTCTTGGGCATCCAGCCCCTTGCTGGTCCCTTCCCTCTAACGAGGCCCTCTGGGCTCCAGCCCCTTGCAGTGTGGAGACAGCCCCTGCCAGCAACCTCCTCTCCAAGGAGGCCTCAAGCGAGGCCTAGGCCCAGGGGAAAGGCACCAGTGGGGATGAGCCTGGGGAGGCGCCCGGGCATGTCTGGACCCAGTCCCCGCAGCCTGCCCCTTGCTGGGGCAGTACCCCCGGAGGCCAGGAAGGTCTGGGCAAGGCTGGCCAGGGGCAGGGGCCCTGCTGGGTCCTGCCCCTGGCCTGTGGGGCATCTGAGCACAACCGGCCCTCTGCCGCTGGAAGACCTCCCCGGCTGCCTCCAAAGGCCGCTTTGCAAGCACTCTCGCCGGCTGTTCCCGCCAGCCGCGCACAACGCTCCCAAGCCCGGGAGAAAAGCGCTTCGGGGTGGTGCTCTCTCCCGGCCCTTGCCCCTGAGCCTGGGGGCCAGGCAGGGGGTCCACACTCCCAGGCCAAGGCAGAACCACATGCACACGTCTGTTCCTGCCCCCTGCACCGGCAGAGAGCTCGGGGGAGCCAGAGTCTGTCAGGCAGCTGCTGGGCTGGCCGCCTGTGTGGGAAGGGGCAGAGCCGACCTAGGGGCACACTGGGCCTCTTGCTCTCCCTGCTGCCCTGAGGCTGCTGGGCCAAAGAGGTCTTGGGCATCCAGCCCCTTGCTGGTCCCTTCCCTCTGACGAGGCCCTCTGAGCTCCAGCCCCTTGCAGTGTGGAGACAGCCCCTGCCAGCAACCTCCTCTCCAAGGAGGCCTCAAGCGAGGCCTAGGCCCAGGGGAAAGGCACCAGCGGGGATGAGCCTGGGGAGGCGCCCGGGCATGTCTGGACCCAGTCCCCGCAGCCTGCCCCTTGCTGGGGCAGTACCCCCGGAGGCCAGGAAGGTCTGGGCAAGGCGGGCCAGGGGCAGGGGCCCTGCTGGGTCCTGCCCCTGGCCTGTGGGGCCTCTGAGCACAACCGGCCCTCTCCCGCTGGAAGACCTCCCCGGCTGCCTCCAAAGGCCGCTTTGCAAGCACTCTTGCCGGCTGTTCCCGCCAGCCGCGCACAACGCTCCCAAGCCCGGGAGAAAAGCGCTTCGGGGTGGTGCTCTCTCCCGGCCCTTGCCCCTGAGCCTGGGGGCCAGGCAGGGGGTCCACACTCCCAGGCCAAGGCAGAACCACATGCACACGTCTGTTCCTGCCCCCTGCACCGGCAGAGAGCTCGGGGGAGCCAGAGTCTGTCAGGCAGCTGCTGGGCTGGCCGCCTGTGTGGGAAGGGGCAGAGCCGACCTAGGGGCTCACTGGGCCTCTTGCTCTCCCTGTTGCCCTGAGGCTGCTGGGCCAAAGAGGTCTTGGGCATCCAGCCCCTTGCTGGTCCCTTCCCTCTGACGAGGCCCTCTGTGCTCCAGCCCCTTGCAGTGTGGAGACAGCCCCTGCCAGCAACCTCCTCTCCAAGGAGGCCTCAAGCGAGGCCTAGGCCCAGGGGAAAGGCACCAGCGGGGATGAGCCTGGGGAGGCGCCCGGGCATGTCTGGACCCAGTCCCCGCAGCCTGCCCCTTGCTGGGGCAGTACCCCCGGAGGCCAGGAAGGACTGGGCAAGGCTGGCCAGGGGCAGGGGCCCTGCTGGGTCCTGCCCCTGGCCTGTGGGGCCTCTGAGCACAACCGGCCCTCTCCCGCTGGAAGACCTCCCCGGCTGCCTCCAAAGGCCGCTTTGCAAGCACTCTCGCCGGCTGTTCCCGCCAGCCGCGCACAACGCTCCCAAGCCCGGGAGAAAAGCGCTTCGGGGTGGTGCTCTCTCCCGGCCCTTGCCCCTGAGCCTGGGGGCCAGGCAGGGGGTCCACACTCCCAGGCCAAGGCAGAACCACATGCACACGTCTGTTCCTGCCCCCTGCACCGGCAGAGAGCTCGGGGGAGCCAGAGTCTGTCAGGCAGCTGCTGGGCTGGCCGCCTGTGTGGGAAGGGGCAGAGCCGACCTAGGGGCTCACTGGGCCTCTTGCTCTCCCTGTTGCCCTGAGGCTGCTGGGCCAAAGAGGTCTTGGGCATCCAGCCCCTTGCTGGTCCCTTCCCTCTGACGAGGCCCTCTGGGCTCCAGCCCCTTGCAGTGTGGAGACAGCCCCTGCCAGCAACCTCCTCTCCAAGGAGGCCTCAAGCGAGGCCTAGGCCCAGGGGAAAGGCACCAGCGGGGATGAGCCTGGGGAGGCGCCCGGGCATGTCTGGACCCAGTCCCCGCAGCCTGCCCCTTGCTGGGGCAGTACCCCCGGAGGCCAGGAAGGACTGGGCAAGGCTGGCCAGGGGCAGGGGCCCTGCTGGGTCCTGCCCCTGGCCTGTGGGGCCTCTGAGCACAACCGGCCCTCTCCCGCTGGAAGACCTCCCCGGCTGCCTCCAAAGGCCGCTTTGCAAGCACTCTCGCCGGCTGTTCCCGCCAGCCGCGCACAACGCTCCCAAGCCCGGGAGAAAAGCGCTTCGGGGTGGTGCTCTCTCCCGGCCCTTGCCCCTGAGCCTGGGGGCCAGGCAGGGGGTCCACACTCCCAGGCCAAGGCAGAACCACATGCACACGTCTGTTCCTGCCCCCTGCACCGGCAGAGAGCTCGGGGGAGCCAGAGTCTGTCAGGCAGCTGCTGGGCTGGCCGCCTGTGTGGGAAGGGGCAGAGCCGACCTAGGGGCACACTGGGCCTCTTGCTCTCCCTGCTGCCCTGAGGCTGCTGGGCCAAAGAGGTCTTGGGCATCCAGCCCCTTGCTGGTCCCTTCCCTCTGACGAGGCCCGCTGAGCTCCAGCCCCTTGCAGTGTGGAGACAGCCCCTGCCAGCAACCTCCTCTCCAAGGAGGCCTCAAGCGAGGCCTAGGCCCAGGGGAAAGGCACCAGCGGGGATGAGCCTGGGGAGGCGCCCGGGCATGTCTGGACCCAGTCCCCGCAGCCTGCCCCTTGCTGGGGCAGTACCCCCGGAGGCCAGGAAGGTCTGGGCAAGGCTGGCCAGGGGCAGGGGCCCTGCTGGGTCCTGCCCCTGGCCTGTGGGGCCTCTGAGCACAACCGGCCCTTTCCCGCTGGAAGACCTCCCCGGCTCCCTCCAAAGGCTGCTTTGCAAGCACTCTCGCCGGCTGTTCCCGCCAGCCGCGCACAACGCTCCCAAGCCCGGGAGAAAAGCGCTTCGGGGTGGTGCTCTCTCCCGGCCCTTGCCCCTGAGCCTGGGGGCCAGGCAGGGGGTCCACACTCCCAGGCCAAGGCAGAACCACATGCACACGTCTGTTCCTGCCCCCTGCACCGGCAGAGAGCTCGGGGGAGCCAGAGTCTGTCAGGCAGCTGCTGGGCTGGCCGCCTGTGTGGGAAGGGGCAGAGCCGACCTAGGGGCACACTGGGCCTCTTGCTCTCCCTGTTGCCCTGAGGCTGCTGGGCCAAAGAGGTCTTGGGCATCCAGCCCCTTGCTGGTCCCTTCCCTCTGACGAGGCCCTCTGGGCTCCAGCCCCTTGCAGTGTGGAGACAGCCCCTGCCAGCAACCTCCTCTCCAAGGAGGCCTCAAGCGAGGCCTAGGCCCAGGGGAAAGGCACCAGCGGGGATGAGCCTGGGGAGGCGCCCGGGCATGTCTGGACCCAGTCCCCGCAGCCTGCCCCTTGCTGGGGCAGTACCCCCGGAGGCCAGGAAGGTCTGGGCAAGGCTGGCCAGGGGCAGGGGCCCTGCTGGGTCCTGCCCCTGGCCTGTGGGGCCTCTGAGCACAACCGGCCCTCTCCCGCTGGAAGACCTCCCCGGCTGCCTCCAAAGGCTGCTTTGCAAGCACTCTCGCCGGCTGTTCCCGCCAGCCGCGCACAACGCTCCCAAGCCCGGGAGAAAAGCGCTTCGGGGTGGTGCTCTCTCCCGGCCCTTGCCCCTGAGCCTGGGGGCCAGGCAGGGGGTCCACACTCCCAGGCCAAGGCAGAACCACATGCACACGTCTGTTCCTGCCCCCTGCACCGGCAGAGAGCTCGGGGGAGCCAGAGTCTGTCAGGCAGCTGCTGGGCTGGCCGCCTGTGTGGGAAGGGGCAGAGCCGACCTAGGGGCACACTGGGCCTCTTGCTCTCCCTGCTGCCCTGAGGCTGCTGGGCCAAAGAGGTCTTGGGCATCCAGCCCCTTGCTGGTCCCTTCCCTCTGACGAGGCCCTCTGAGCTCCAGCCCCTTGCAGTGTGGAGACAGCCCCTGCCAGCAACCTCCTCTCCAAGGAGGCCTCAAGCGAGGCCTAGGCCCAGGGGAAAGGCACCAGCGGGGATGAGCCTGGGGAGGCGCCCGGGCATGTCTGGACCCAGTCCCCGCAGCCTGCCCCTTGCTGGGGCAGTACCCCCGGAGGCCAGGAAGGTCTGGGCAAGGCGGGCCAGGGGCAGGGGCCCTGCTGGGTCCTGCCCCTGGCCTGTGGGGCCTCTGAGCACAACCGGCCCTCTGCCGCTGGAAGACCTCCCCGGCTGCCTCCAAACGCCGCTTTGCAAGCACTCTCGCCGGCTGTTCCCGCCAGCCGCGCACAACGCTCCCAAGCCCGGGAGAAAAGCGCTTCGGGGTGGTGCTCTCTCCCGGCCCTTGCCCCTGAGCCTGGGGGCCAGGCAGGGGGTCCACACTCCCAGGCCAAGGCAGAACCACATGCACACGTCTGTTCCTGCCCCCTGCACCGGCAGAGAGCTCGGGGGAGCCAGAGTCTGTCAGGCAGCTGCTGGGCTGGCCGCCTGTGTGGGAAGGGGCAGAGCCGACCTAGGGGCACACTGGGCCTCTTGCTCTCCCTGCTGCCCTGAGGCTGCTGGGCCAAAGAGGTCTTGGGCATCCAGCCCCTTGCTGGTCCCTTCCCTCTGACGAGGCCCTCTGAGCTCCAGCCCCTTGCAGTGTGGAGACAGCCCCTGCCAGCAACCTCCTCTCCAAGGAGGCCTCAAGCGAGGCCTAGGCCCAGGGGAAAGGCACCAGCGGGGATGAGCCTGGGGAGGCGCCCGGGCATGTCTGGACCCAGTCCCCGCAGCCTGCCCCTTGCTGGGGCAGTACCCCCGGAGGCCAGGAAGGTCTGGGCAAGGCGGGCCAGGGGCAGGGGCCCTGCTGGGTCCTGCCCCTGGCCTGTGGGGCCTCTGAGCACAACCGGCCCTCTGCCGCTGGAAGACCTCCCCGGCTGCCTCCAAAGGCCGCTTTGCAAGCACTCTCGCCGGCTGTTCCCGCCAGCCGCGCACAACGCTCCCAAGCCCGGGAGAAAAGCGCTTCGGGGTGGTGCTCTCTCCCGGCCCTTGCCCCTGAGCCTGGGGGCCAGGCAGGGGGTCCACACTCCCAGGCCAAGGCAGAACCACATGCACACGTCTGTTCCTGCCCCCTGCACCGGCAGAGAGCTCGGGGGAGCCAGAGTCTGTCAGGCAGCTGCTGGGCTGGCCGCCTGTGTGGGAAGGGGCAGAGCCGACCTAGGGGCACACTGGGCCTCTTGCTCTCCCTGCTGCCCTGAGGCTGCTGGGCCAAAGAGGTCTTGGGCATCCAGCCCCTTGCTGGTCCCTTCCCTCTGACGAGGCCCTCTGAGCTCCAGCCCCTTGCAGTGTGGAGACAGCCCCTGCCAGCAACCTCCTCTCCAAGGAGGCCTCAAGCGAGGCCTAGGCCCAGGGGAAAGGCACCAGCGGGGATGAGCCTGGGGAGGCGCCCGGGCATGTCTGGACCCAGTCCCCGCAGCCTGCCCCTTGCTGGGGCAGTACCCCCGGAGGCCAGGAAGGACTGGGCAAGGCTGGCCAGGGGCAGGGACCCTGCTGGGTCCTGCCCCTGGCCTGTGGGGCCTCTGAGCACAACCGGCCCTCTGCCACTGGAAGACCTCCCCGGCTGCCTCCAAAGGCCGCTTTGCAAGCACTCTCGCCGGCTGTTCCCGCCAGCCGCGCACAACGCTCCCAAGCCCGGGAGAAAAGCGCTTCGGGGTGGTGCTCTCTCCCGGCCCTTGCCCCTGAGCCTGGGGGCCAGGCAGGGGGTCCACACTCCCAGGCCAAGGCAGAACCACATGCACACGTCTGTTCCTGCCCCCTGCACCGGCAGAGAGCTCCGGGGAGCCAGAGTCTGTCAGGCAACTGCTGGGCTGGCCGCCTGTGTGGGAAGGGGCAGAGCCGACCTAGGGGCACACTGGGCCTCTTGCTCTCCCTGCTGCCCTGAGGCTGCTGGGCCAAAGAGGTCTTGGGCATCCAGCCCCTTGCTGGTCCCTTCCCTCTGACGAGGCCCTCTGAGCTCCAGCCCCTTGCAGTGTGGAGACAGCCGCTGCCAGCAACCTCCTCTCCAAGGAGGCCTCAAGCGAGGCCTAGGCCCAGGGGAAAGGCACCAGCGGGGATGAGCCTGGGGAGGCGCCCGGGCATGTCTGGACCCAGTCCCCGCAGCCTGCCCCTTGCTGGGGCAGTACCCCCGGAGGCCAGGAAGGTCTGGGCAAGGCTGGCCAGGGGCAGGGGCCCTGCTGGGTCCTGCCCCTGGCCTGTGGGGCCTGAGAGCACAACCGGCCCTCTGCCGCTGGAAGACCTCCCTGGCTGCCTCCAAAGGCCGCTTTGCAAGCACTCTCGCCGGCTGTTCCCGCCAGCCGCGCCCAACGCTCCCAAGCCCGGGAGAAAAGCGCTTCGGGGTGGTGCTCTCTCCCGGCCCTTGCCCCTGAGCCTGGGGGCCAGGCAGGGGGTCCACACTCCCAGGCCAAGGCAGAACCACATGCACACGTCTGTTCCTGCCCCCTGCACCGGCAGAGAGCTCGGGGGAGCCAGAGTCTGTCAGGCAGCTGCTGGGCTGGCCGCCTGTGTGGGAAGGGGCAGAGCCGACCTAGGGGCACACTGGGCCTCTTGCTCTCCCTGCTGCCCTGAGGCTGCTGGGCCAAAGAGGTCTTGGGCATCCAGCCCCTTGCTGGTCCCTTCCCTCTGACGAGGCCCTCTGAGCTCCAGCCCCTTGCAGTGTGGAGACAGCCCCTGGCAGCAACCTCCTCTCCAAGGAGGCCTCAAGCGAGGCCTAGGCCCAGGGGAAAGGCACCAGCGGGGATGAGCCTGGGGAGGCGCCCGGGCATGTCTGGACCCAGTCCCCGCAGCCTGCCCCTTGCTGGGGCAGTACCCCCGGAGGCCAGGAAGGTCTGGGCAAGGCTGGCCAGGGGCAGGGGCCCTGCTGGGTCCTGCCCCTGGCCTGTGGGGCCTCTGAGCACAACCGGCCCTCTCCCGCTGGAAGACCTCCCCGGCTGCCTCCAAAGGCCGCTTTGCAAGCACTCTCGCCGGCTGTTCCCGCCAGCCGCGCACAACGCTCCCAAGCCCGGGAGAAAAGCGCTTCGGGGTGGTGCTCTCTCCCGGCCCTTGCCCCTGAGCCTGGGGGCCAGGCAGGGGGTCCACACTCCCTGGCCAAGGCAGAACCACATGCACACGTCTGTTCCTGCCCCCTGCACCGGCAGAGAGCTCGGGGGAGCCAGAGTCTGTCAGGCAGCTGCTGGGCTGGCCGCCTGTGTGGGAAGGGGCAGAGCCGACCTAGGGGCACACTGGGCCTCTTGCTCTCCCTGTTGCCCTGAGGCTGCTGGGCCAAAGAGGTCTTGGGCATCCAGCCCCTTGCTGGTCCCTTCCCTCTGACGAGGCCCTCTGGGCTCCAGCCCCTTGCAGTGTGGAGACAGCCCCTGCCAGCAACCTCCTCTCCAAGGAGGCCTCAAGCGAGGCCTAGGCCCAGGGGAAAGGCACCAGCGGAGATGAGCCTGGGGAGGCGCCTGGGCATGTCTGGACCCAGTCCCCGCAGCCTGCCCCTTGCTGGGGCAGTACCCCCGGAGGCCAGGAAGGACTGGGCAAGGCTGGCCAGGGGCAGGGGCCCTGCTGGGTCCTGCCCCTGGCCTGTGGGGCCTCTGAGCACAACCGGCCCTCTCCCGCTGGAAGACCTCCCCGGCTGCCTCCAAAGGCCGCTTTGCAAGCACTCTCGCCGGCTGTTCCCGCCAGCCGCGCACAACGCTCCCAAGCCCGGGAGAAAAGCGCTTCGGGGTGGTGCTCTCTCCCGGCCCTTGCCCCTGAGCCTGGGGGCCAGGCAGGGGGTCCACACTCCCAGGCCAAGGCAGAACCACATGCACACGTCTGTTCCTGCCCCCTGCACCGGCAGAGAGCTCGGGGGAGCCAGAGTCTGTCAGGCAGCTGCTGGGCTGGCCGCCTGTGTGGGAAGGGGCAGAGCCGACCTAGGGGCACACTGGGCCTCTTGCTCTCCCTGCTGCCCTGAGGCTGCTGGGCCAAAGAGGTCTTGGGCATCCAGCCCCTTGCTGGTCCCTTCCCTCTGACGAGGCCCTCTGAGCTCCAGCCCCTTGCAGTGTGGAGACAGCCCCTGCCAGCAACCTCCTCTCCAAGGAGGCCTCAAGCGAGGCCTAGGCCCAGGGGAAAGGCACCAGCGGGGATGAGCCTGGGGAGGCGCCCGGGCATGTCTGGACCCAGTCCCCGCAGCCTGCCCCTTGCTGGGGCAGTACCCCCGGAGGCCAGGAAGGTCTGGGCAAGGCTGGCCAGGGGCAGGGGCCCTGCTGGGTCCTGCCCCTGGCCTGTGGGGCCTCTGAGCACAACCGGCCCTCTCCCGCTGGAAGACCTCCCCGGCTGCCTCCAAAGGCCGCTTTGCAAGCACTCTCGCCGGCTGTTCCCGCCAGCCGCGCACAACGCTCCCAAGCCCGGGAGAAAAGCGCTTCGGGGTGGTGCTCTCTCCCGGCCCTTGCCCCTGAGCCTGGGGGCCAGGCAGGGGGTCCACACTCCCAGGCCAAGGCAGAACCACATGCACACGTCTGTTCCTGCCCCCTGCACCGGCAGAGAGCTCGGGGGAGCCAGAGTCTGTCAGGCAGCTGCTGGGCTGGCCGCCTGTGTGGGAAGGGGCAGAGCCGACCTAGGGGCACACTGGGCCTCTTGCTCTCCCTGTTGCCCTGAGGCTGCTGGGCCAAAGAGGTCTTGGGCATCCAGCCCCTTGCTGGTCCCTTCCCTCTGACGAGGCTCTCTGGGCTCCAGCCCCTTGCAGTGTGGAGACAGCCCCTGCCAGCAACCTCCTCTCCAAGGAGGCCTCAAGCGAGGCCTAGGCCCAGGGGAAAGGCACCAGTGGGGATGAGCCTGGGGAGGCGCCCGGGCATGTCTGGACCCAGTCCCCGCAGCCTGCCCCTTGCTGGGGCAGTACCCCCGGAGGCCAGGAAGGTCTGGGCAAGGCTGGCCAGGGGCAGGGGCCCTGCTGGGTCCTGCCCCTGGCCTGTGGGGCCTCTGAGCACAACCGGCCCTCTGCCGCTGGAAGACCTCCCCGGCTGCCTCCAAAGGCCGCTTTGCAAGCACTCTCGCCGGCTGTTCCCGCCAGCCGCGCACAACGCTCCCAAGCCCGGGAGAAAAGCGCTTCGGGGTGGTGCTCTCTCCCGGCCCTTGCCCCTGAGCCTGGGGGCCAGGCAGGGGGTCCACACTCCCAGGCCAAGGCAGAACCACATGCACACGTCTGTTCCTGCTCCCTGCACCGGCAGAGAGCTCGGGGGAGCCAGAGTCTGTCAGGCAGCTGCTGGGCTGGCCGCCTGTGTGGGAAGGGGCAGAGCCGACCTAGGGGCACACTGGGCCTCTTGCTCTCCCTGCTGCCCTGAGGCTGCTGGGCCAAAGAGGTCTTGGGCATCCAGCCCCTTGCTGGTCCCTTCCCTCTGACGAGGCCCTCTGAGCTCCAGCCCCTTGCAGTGTGGAGACAGCCCCTGCCAGCAACCTCCTCTCCAAGGAGGCCTCAAGCGAGGCCTAGGCCCAGGGGAAAGGCACCAGCGGGGATGAGCCTGGGGAGGCGCCCGGGCATGTCTGGACCCAGTCCCCGCAGCCTGCCCCTTGCTGGGGCAGTACCCCCGGAGGCCAGGAAGGTCTGGGCAAGGCGGGCCAGGGGCAGGGGCCCTGCTGGGTCCTGCCCCTGGCCTGTGGGGCCTCTGAGCACAACCGGCCCTCTCCCGCTGGAAGACCCCCCCGGCTGCCTCGAAAGGCCGCTTTGCAAGCACTCTCGCCGGCTGTTCCCGCCAGCCGCGCACAACGCTCCCAAGCCCGGGAGAAAAGCGCTTCGGGGTGGTGCTCTCTCCCGGCCCTTGCCCCTGAGCCTGGGGGCCAGGCAGGGGGTCCACACTCCCAGGCCAAGGCAGAACCACATGCACACGTCTGTTCCTGCCCCCTGCACCGGCAGAGAGCTCGGGGGAGCCAGAGTCTGTCAGGCAGCTGCTGGGCTGGCCGCCTGTGTGGGAAGGGGCAGAGCCGACCTAGGGGCACACTGGGCCTCTTGCTCTCCCTGTTGCCCTGAGGCTGCTGGGCCAAAGAGGTCTTGGGCATCCAGCCCCTTGCTGGTCCCTTCCCTCTGACGAGGCCCTCTGGGCTCCAGCCCCTTGCAGTGTGGAGACAGCCCCTGCCAGCAACCTCCTCTCCAAGGAGGCCTCAAGCGAGGCCTAGGCCCAGGGGAAAGGCACCAGCGGGGATGAGCCTGGGGAGGCGCCCGGGCATGTCTGGACCCAGTCCCCGCAGCCTGCCCCTTGCTGGGGCAGTACCCCCGGAGGCCAGGAAGGACTGGGCAAGGCTGGCCAGGGGCAGGGGCCCTGCTGGGTCCTGCCCCTGGCCTGTGGGGCCTCTGAGCACAACCGGCCCTCTCCCGCTGGAAGACCTCCCCGGCTGCCTCCAAAGGCCGCTTTGCAAGCACTCTCGCCGGCTGTTCCCGCCAGCCGCGCACAACGCTCCCAAGCCCGGGAGAAAAGCGCTTCGGGGTGGTGCTCTCTCCCGGCCCTTGCCCCTGAGCCTGGGGGCCAGGCAGGGGGTCCACACTCCCAGGCCAAGGCAGAACCACATGCACACGTCTGTTCCTGCCCCCTGCACCGGCAGAGAGCTCGGGGGAGCCAGAGTCTGTCAGGCAGCTGCTGGGCTGGCCGCCTGTGTGGGAAGGGGCAGAGCCGACCTAGGGGCACACTGCGCCTCTTGCTCTCCCTGCTGCCCTGAGGCTGCTGGGCCAAAGAGGTCTTGGGCATCCAGCCCCTTGCTGGTCCCTTCCCTCTGACGAGGCCCTCTGAGCTCCAGCCCCTTGCAGTGTGGAGACAGCCCCTGCCAGCAACCTCCTCTCCAAGGAGGCCTCAAGCGAGGCCTAGGCCCAGGGGAAAGGCACCAGCGGGGATGAGCCTGGGGAGGCGCCCGGGCATGTCTGGACCCAGTCCCCGCAGCCTGCCCCTTGCTGGGGCAGTACCCCCGGAGGCCAGGAAGGTCTGGGCAAGGCTGGCCAGGGGCAGGGGCCCTGCTGGGTCCTGCCCCTGGCCTGTGGGGCCTCTGAGCACAACCGGCCCTCTCCCGCTGGAAGACCTCCCCGGCTGCCTCCAAAGGCTGCTTTGCAAGCACTCTCGCCGGCTGTTCCCGCCAGCCGCGCACAACGCTCCCAAGCCCGGGAGAAAAGCGCTTCGGGGTGGTGCTCTCTCCCGGCCCTTGCCCCTGAGCCTGGGGGCCAGGCAGGGGGTCCACACTCCCAGGCCAAGGCAGAACCACATGCACACGTCTGTTCCTGCCCCCTGCACCGGCAGAGAGCTCGGGGGAGCCAGAGTCTGTCAGGCAGCTGCTGGGCTGGCCGCCTGTGTGGGAAGGGGCAGAGCCGACCTAGGGGCACACTGGGCCTCTTGCTCTCCCTGCTGCCCTGAGGCTGCTGGGCCAAAGAGGTCTTGGGCATCCAGCCCCTTGCTGGTCCCTTCCCTCTGACGAGGCCCTCTGAGCTCCAGCCCCTTGCAGTGTGGAGACAGCCCCTGCCAACAACCTCCTCTCCAAGGAGGCCTCAAGCGAGGCCTAGGCCCAGGGGAAAGGCACCAGCGGGGATGAGCCTGGGGAGGCGCCCGGGCATGTCTGGACCCAGTCCCCGCAGCCTGCCCCTTGCTGGGGCAGTACCCCCGGAGGCCAGGAAGGTCTGGGCAAGGCGGGCCAGGGGCAGGGGCCCTGCTGGGTCCTGCCCCTGGCCTGTGGGGCCTCTGAGCACAACGGGCCCTCTCCCGCTGGAAGACCTCCCCGGCTGCCTCCAAAGGCCGCTTTGCAAGCACTCTCGCCGGCTGTTCCCGCCAGCCGCGCACAACGCTCCCAAGCCCGGGAGAAAAGCGCTTCGGGGTGGTGCTCTCTCCCGGCCCTTGCCCCTGAGCCTGGGGGCCAGGCAGGGGGTCCACACTCCCAGGCCAAGGCAGAACCACATGCACACGTCTGTTCCTGCCCCCTGCACCGGCAGAGAGCTCGGGGGAGCCAGAGTCTGTCAGGCAGCTGCTGGGCTGGCCGCCTGTGTGGGAAGGGGCAGAGCCGACCTAGGGGCACACTGGGCCTCTTGCTCTCCCTGCTGCCCTGAGGCTGCTGGGCCAAAGAGGTCTTGGGCATCCAGCCCCTTGCTGGTCCCTTCCCTCTGACGAGGCCCTCTGAGCTCCAGCCCCTTGCAGTGTGGAGACAGCCCCTGGCAGCAACCTCCTCTCCAAGGAGGCCTCAAGCGAGGCCTAGGCCCAGGGGAAAGGCACCAGCGGGGATGAGCCTGGGGAGGCGCCCGGGCATGTCTGGCCCCAGTCCCCGCAGCCTGCCCCTTGCTGGGGCAGTACCCCCGGAGGCCAGGAAGGACTGGGCAAGGCTGGCCAGGGGCAGGGACCCTGCTGGGTCCTGCCCCTGGCCTGTGGGGCCTCTGAGCACAACCGGCCCTCTGCCACTGGAAGACCTCCCCGGCTGCCTCCAAAGGCCGCTTTGCAAGCACTCTCGCCGGCTGTTCCTGCCAGCCGCGCACAACGCTCCCAAGCACGGGAGAAAAGCGCTTCGGGGTGGTGCTCTCTCCCGGCCCTTGCCCCTGAGCCTGGGGGCCAGGCAGGGGGTCCACACTCCCAGGCCAAGGCAGAACCACATGCACACGTCTGTTCCTGCCCCCTGCACCGGCAGAGAGCTCCGGGGAGCCAGAGTCTGTCAGGCAACTGCTGGGCTGGCCGCCTGTGTGGGAAGGGGCAGAGCCGACCTAGGGGCACACTGGGCCTCTTGCTCTCCCTGCTGCCCTGAGGCTGCTGGGCCAAAGAGGTCTTGGGCATCCAGCCCCTTGCTGGTCCCTTCCCTCTGACGAGGCCCTCTGAGCTCCAGCCCCTTGCAGTGTGGAGACAGCCCCTGGCAGCAACCTCCTCTCCAAGGAGGCCTCAAGCGAGGCCTAGGCCCAGGGGAAAGGCACCAGCGGGGATGAGCCTGGGGAGGCGCCCGGGCATGTCTGGACCCAGTCCCCGCAGCCTGCCCCTTGCTGGGGCAGTACCCCCGGAGGCCAGGAAGGTCTGGGCAAGGCTGGCCAGGGGCAGGGGCCCTGCTGGGTCCTGCCCCTGGCCTGTGGGGCCTCTGAGCACAACCGGCCCTCTGCCGCTGGAAGACCTCCCTGGCTGCCTCCAAAGGCCGCTTTGCAAGCACTCTCGCCGGCTGTTCCCGCCAGCCGCGCCCAACGCTCCCAAGCCCGGGAGAAAAGCGCTTCGGGGTGGTGCTCTCTCCCGGCCCTTGCCCCTGAGCCTGGGGGCCAGGCAGGGGGTCCACACTCCCAGGCCAAGGCAGAACCACATGCACACGTCTGTTCCTGCCCCCTGCACCGGCAGAGAGCTCGGGGGAGCCAGAGTCTGTCAGGCAGCTGCTGGGCTGGCCGCCTGTGTGGGAAGGGGCAGAGCCGACCTAGGGGCACACTGGGCCTCTTGCTCTCCCTGCTGCCCTGAGGCTGCTGGGCCAAAGAGGTCTTGGGCATCCAGCCCCTTGCTGGTCCCTTCCCTCTGACGAGGCCCTCTGAGCTCCAGCCCCTTGCAGTGTGGAGACAGCCCCTGCCAGCAACCTCGTCTCCAAGGAGGCCTCAAGCGAGGCCTAGGCCCAGGGGAAAGGCACCAGCGGGGATGAGCCTGGGGAGGCGCCCGGGCATGTCTGGACCCAGTCCCCGCAGCCTGCCCCTTGCTGGGGCAGTACCCCCGGAGGCCAGGAAGGTCTGGGCAAGGCTGGCCAGGGGCAGGGGCCCTGCTGGGTCCTGCCCCTGGCCTGTGGGGCCTCTGAGCACAACCGGCCCTCTCCCGCTGGAAGACCTCCCCGGCTGCCTCCAAAGGCCGCTTTGCAAGCACTCTCGCCGGCTGTTCCCGCCAACCGCGCACAACGCTCCCAAGCCCGGGAGAAAAGCGCTTCGGGGTGGTGCTCTCTCCCGGCCCTTGCCCCTGAGCCTGGGGGCCAGGCAGGGGGTCCACACTCCCAGGCCAAGGCAGAACCACATGCACACGTCTGTTCCTGCCCCCTGCACCGGCAGAGAGCTCGGGGGAGCCAGAGTCTGTCAGGCAGCTGCTGGGCTGGCCGCCTATGTGGGAAGGGGCAGAGCCGACCTAGGGGCACACTGGGCCTCTTGCTCTCCCTGTTGCCCTGAGGCTGCTGGGCCAAAGAGGTCTTGGGCATCCAGCCCCTTGCTGGTCCCTTCCCTCTGACGAGGCCCTCTGGGCTCCAGCCCCTTGCAGTGTGGAGACAGCCCCTTCCAGCAACCTCCTCTCCAAGGAGGCCTCAAGCGAGGCCTAGGCCCAGGGGAAAGGCACCAGCGGGGATGAGCCTGGGGAGGCGCCCGGGCATGTCTGGACCCAGTCCCCGCAGCCTGCCCCTTGCTGGGGCAGTACCCCCGGAGGCCAGGAAGGACTGGGCAAGGCTGGCCAGGGGCAGGGGCCCTGCTGGGTCCTGCCCCTGGCCTGTGGGGCCTCTGAGCACAACCGGCCCTCTCCCGCTGGAAGACCTCCCCGGCTGCCTCCAAAGGCCGCTTTGCAAGCACTCTCGCCGGCTGTTCCCGCCAGCCGCGCACAACGCTCCCAAGCCCGGGAGAAAAGCGCTTCGGGGTGGTGCTCTCTCCCGGCCCTTGCCCCTGAGCCTGGGGGCCAGGCAGGGGGTCCACACTCCCAGGCCAAGGCAGAACCACATGCACACGTCTGTTCCTGCCCCCTGCACCGGCAGAGAGCTCGGGGGAGCCAGAGTCTGTCAGGCAGCTGCTGGGCTGGCCGCCTGTGTGGGAAGGGGCAGAGCCGACCTAGGGGCACACTGGGCCTCTTGCTCTCCCTGCTGCCCTGAGGCTGCTGGGCCAAAGAGGTCTTGGGCATCCAGCCCCTTGCTGGTCCCTTCCCTCTGACGAGTCCCTCTGAGCTCCAGCCCCTTGCAGTGTGGAGACAGCCCCTGCCAGCAACCTCCTCTCCAAGGAGGCCTCAAGCGAGGCCTAGGCCCAGGGGAAAGGCACCAGCGGGGATGAGCCTGGGGAGGCGCCCGGGCATGTCTGGACCCAGTCCCCGCAGCCTGCCCCTTGCTGGGGCAGTACCCCCGGAGGCCAGGAAGGTCTGGGCAAGGCTGGCCAGGGGCAGGGGCCCTGCTGGGTCCTGCCCCTGGCCTGTGGGGCCTCTGAGCACAACCGGCCCTCTCCCGCTGGAAGACCTCCCCGGCTGCCTCCAAAGGCTGCTTTGCAAGCACTCTCGCCGGCTGTTCCCGCCAGCCGCGCACAACGCTCCCAAGCCCGGGAGAAAAGCGCTTCGGGGTGGTGCTCTCTCCCGGCCCTTGCCCCTGAGCCTGGGGGCCAGGCAGGGGGTCCACACTCCCAGGCCAAGGCAGAACCACATGCACACGTCTGTTCCTGCCCCCTGCACCGGCAGAGAGCTCGGGGGAGCCAGAGTCTGTCAGGCAGCTGCTGGGCTGGCCGCCTGTGTGGGAAGGGGCAGAGCCGACCTAGGGGCACACTGGGCCTCTTGCTCTCCCTGCTGCCCTGAGGCTGCTGGGCCAAAGAGGTCTTGGGCATCCAGCCCCTTGCTGGTCCCTTCCCTCTGACGAGGCCCTCTGAGCTCCAGCCCCTTGCAGTGTGGAGACAGCCCCTGCCAACAACCTCCTCTCCAAGGAGGCCTCAAGCGAGGCCTAGGCCCAGGGGAAAGGCACCAGCGGGGATGAGCCTGGGGAGGCGCCCAGGCATGTCTGGACCCAGTCCCCGCAGCCTGCCCCTTGCTGGGGCAGTACCCCCGGAGGCCAGGAAGGTCTGGGCAAGGCGGGCCAGGGGCAGGGGCCCTGCTGGGTCCTGCCCCTGGCCTGTGGGGCCTCTGAGCACAACCGGCCCTCTCCCGCTGGAAGACCTCCCCGGCTGCCTCCAAAGGCCGCTTTGCAAGCACTCTCGCCGGCTGTTCCCGCCAGCCGCGCACAACGCTCCCAAGCCCGGGAGAAAAGCGCTTCGGGGTGGTGCTCTCTCCCGGCCCTTGCCCCTGAGCCTGGGGGCCAGGCAGGGGGTCCACACTCCCAGGCCAAGGCAGAACCACATGCACACGTCTGTTCCTGCCCCCTGCACCGGCAGAGAGCTCGGGGGAGCCAGAGTCTGTCAGGCAGCTGCTGGGCTGGCCGCCTGTGTGGGAAGGGGCAGAGCCGACCTAGGGGCACACTGGGCCTCTTGCTCTCCCTGCTGCCCTGAGGCTGCTGGGCCAAAGAGGTCTTGGGCATCCAGCCCCTTGCTGGTCCCTTCCCTCTGACGAGGCCCTCTGAGCTCCAGCCCCTTGCAGTGTGGAGACAGCCCCTGCCAGCAACCTCCTCTCCAAGGAGGCCTCAAGCGAGGCCTAGGCCCAGGGGAAAGGCACCAGCGGGGATGAGCCTGGGGAGGTGCCCGGGCATGTCTGGACCCAGTCCCCGCAGCCTGCCCCTTGCTGGGGCAGTACCCCCGGAGGCCAGGAAGGTCTGGGCAAGGCGGGCCAGGGGCAGGGGCCCTGCTGGGTCCTGCCCCTGGCCTGTGGGGCCTCTGAGCACAACCGGCCCTCTGCCGCTGGAAGACCTCCCCGGCTGCCTCCAAAGGCCGCTTTGCAAGCACTCTCGCCGGCTGTTCCCGCCAGCCGCGCACAACGCTCCCAAGCCCGGGAGAAAAGCGCTTCGGGGTGGTGCTCTCTCCCGGCCCTTGCCCCTGAGCCTGGGGGCCAGGCAGGGGGTCCACACTCCCAGGCCAAGGCAGAACCACATGCACACGTCTGTTCCTGCCCCCTGCACCGGCAGAGAGCTCGGGGGAGCCAGAGTCTGTCAGGCAGCTGCTGGGCTGGCCGCCTGTGTGGGAAGGGGCAGAGCCGACCTAGGGGCACACTGGGCCTCTTGCTCTCCCTGCTGCCCTGAGGCTGCTGGGCCAAAGAGGTCTTGGGCATCCAGCCCCTTGCTGGTCCCTTCCCTCTGACGAGGCCCTCTGAGCTCCAGCCCCTTGCAGTGTGGAGACAGCCCCTGCCAGCAACCTCCTCTCCAAGGAGGCCTCAAGCGAGTCCTAGGCCCAGGGGAAAGGCACCAGCGGGGATGAGCCTGGGGAGGCGCCCGGGCATGTCTGGACCCAGTCCCCGCAGCCTGCCCCTTGCTGGGGCAGTACCCCCGGAGGCCAGGAAGGACTGGGCAAGGCTGGCCAGGGGCAGGGACCTTGCTGGGTCCTGCCCCTGGCCTGTGGGGCCTCTGAGCACAACCGGCCCTCTGCCACTGGAAGACCTCCCCGGCTGCCTCCAAAGGCCGCTTTGCAAGCACTCTCGCCGGCTGTTCCCGCCAGCCGCGCACAACGCTCCCAAGCCCGGGAGAAAAGCGCTTCGGGGTGGTGCTCTCTCCCGGCCCTTGCCCCTGAGCCTGGGGGCCAGGCAGGGGGTCCACACTCCCAGGCCAAGGCAGAACCACATGCACACGTCTGTTCCTGCCCCCTGCACCGGCAGAGAGCTCCGGGGAGCCAGAGTCTGTCAGGCACCTGCTGGGCTGGCCGCCTGTGTGGGAAGGGGCAGAGCCGACCTAGGGGCACACTGGGCCTCTTGCTCTCCCTGCTGCCCTGAGGCTGCTGGGCCAAAGAGGTCTTGGGCATCCAGCCCCTTGCTGGTCCCTTCCCTCTGACGAGGCCCTCTGAGCTCCAGCCCCTTGCAGTGTGGAGACAGCCGCTGCCAGCAACCTCCTCTCCAAGGAGGCCTCAAGCGAGGCCTAGGCCCAGGGGAAAGGCACCAGCGGGGATGAGCCTGGGGAGGCGCCCGGGCATGTCTGGACCCAGTCCCCGCAGCCTGCCCCTTGCTGGGGCAGTACCCCCGGAGGCCAGGAAGGTCTGGGCAAGGCGGGCCAGGGGCAGGGGCCCTGCTGGGTCCTGCCCCTGGCCTGTGGGGCCTCTGAGCACAACCGGCCCTCTGCCGCTGGAAGACCTCCCTGGCTGCCTCCAAAGGCCGCTTTGCAAGCACTCTCGCCGGCTGTTCCCGCCAGCCGCGCCCAACGCTCCCAAGCCCGGGAGAAAAGCGCTTCGGGGTGGTGCTCTCTCCCGGCCCTTGCCCCTGAGCCTGGGGGCCAGGCAGGGGGTCCACACTCCCAGGCCAAGGCAGAACCACATGCACACGTCTGTTCCTGCCCCCTGCACCGGCAGAGAGCTCGGGGGAGCCAGAGTCTGTCAGGCAGCTGCTGGGCTGGCCGCCTGTGTGGGAAGGGGCAGAGCCGACCTAGGGTCACACTGGGCCTCTTGCTCTCCCTGCTGCCCTGAGGCTGCTGGGCCAAAGAGGTCTTGGGCATCCAGCCCCTTGCTGGTCCCTTCCCTCTGACGAGGCCCTCTGTGCTCCAGCCCCTTGCAGTGTGGAGACAGCCCCTGCCAGCAACCTCCTCTCCAAGGAGGCCTCAAGCGAGGCCTAGGCCCAGGGGAAAGGCACCAGCGGGGATGAGCCTGGGGAGGCGCCCGGGCATGTCTGGACCCAGTCCCCGCAGCCTGCCCCTTGCTGGGGCAGTACCCCCGGAGGCCAGGAAGGTCTGGGCAAGGCTGGCCAGGGGCAGGGGCCCTGCTGGGTCCTGCCCCTGGCCTGTGGGGCCTCTGAGCACAACCGGCCCTCTCCCGCTGGAAGACCTCCCCGGCTGCCTCCAAAGGCCGCTTTGCAAGCACTCTCGCCGGCTGTTCCCGCCAGCCGCGCACAACGCTCCCAAGCCCGGGAGAAAAGCGCTTCGGGGTGGTGCTCTCTCCCGGCCCTTGCCCCTGAGCCTGGGGGCCAGGCAGGGGGTCCACACTCCCAGGCCAAGGCAGAACCACATGCACACGTCTGTTCCTGCCCCCTGCACCGGCAGAGAGCTCGGGGGAGCCAGAGTCTGTCAGGCAGCTGCTGGGCTGGCCGCCTGTGTGGGAAGGGGCAGAGCCGACCTAGGGGCACACTGGGCCTCTTGCTCTCCCTGCTGCCCTGAGGCTGCTGGGCCAAAGAGGTCTTGGGCATCCAGCCCCTTGCTGGTCCCTTCCCTCTGACGAGGCCCTCTGAGCTCCAGCCCCTTGCAGTGTGGAGACAGCCCCTGCCAGCAACCTCCTCTCCAAGGAGGCCTCAAGCGAGGCCTAGGCCCAGGGGAAAGGCACCAGCGGGGATGAGCCTGGGGAGGCGCCCGGGCATGTCTGGACCCAGTCCCCGCAGCCTGCCCCTTGCTGGGGCAGTACCCCCGGAGGCCAGGAAGGTCTGGGCAAGGCGGGCCAGGGGCAGGGGCCCTGCTGGGTCCTGCCCCTGGCCTGTGGGGCCTCTGAGCACAACCGGCCCTCTCCCGCTGGAAGACCTCCCCGGCTGCCTCCAAAGGCCGCTTTGCAAGCACTCTCGCCGGCTGTTCCCGCCAGCCGCGCACAATGCTCCCAAGCCCGGGAGAAAAGCGCTTCGGGGTGGTGCTCTCTCCCGGCCCTTGCCCCTGAGCCTGGGGGCCAGGCAGGGGGTCCACACTCCCAGGCCAAGGCAGAACCACATGCACACGTCTGTTCCTGCCCCCTGCACCGGCAGAGAGCTCGGGGGAGCCAGAGTCTGTCAGGCAGCTGCTGGGCTGGCCGCCTGTGTGGGAAGGGGCAGAGCCGACCTAGGGGCACACTGGGCCTCTTGCTCTCCCTGCTGCCCTGAGGCTGCTGGGCCAAAGAGGTCTTGGGCATCCAGCCCCTTGCTGGTCCCTTCCCTCTGACGAGGCCCTCTGAGCTCCAGCCCCTTGCAGTGTGGAGACAGCCCCTGCCAGCAACCTCGTCTCCAAGGAGGCCTCAAGCGAGGCCTAGGCCCAGGGGAAAGGCACCAGCGGGGATGAGCCTGGGGAGGCGCCCGGGCATGTCTGGACCCAGTCCCCGCAGCCTGCCCCTTGCTGGGGCAGTACCCCCGGAGGCCAGGAAGGTCTGGGCAAGGCTGGCCAGGGGCAGGGGCCCTGCTGGGTCCTGCCCCTGGCCTGTGGGGCCTCTGAGCACAACCGGCCCTCTCCCGCTGGAAGACCTCCCCGGCTGCCTCCAAAGGCCGCTTTGCAAGCACTCTCGCCGGCTGTTCCCGCCAGCCGCGCACAACGCTCCCAAGCCCGGGAGAAAAGCGCTTCGGGGTGGTGCTCTCTCCCGGCCCTTGCCCCTGAGCCTGGGGGCCAGGCAGGGGGTCCACACTCCCAGGCCAAGGCAGAACCACATGCACACGTCTGTTCCTGCCCCCTGCACCGGCAGAAAGCTCGGGGGAGCCAGAGTCTGTCAGGCAGCTGCTGGGCTGGCCGCCTGTGTGGGAAGGGGCAGAGCCGACCTAGGGGCACACTGGGCCTCTTGCTCTCCCTGTTGCCCTGAGGCTGCTGGGCCAAAGAGGTCTTGGGCATCCAGCCCCTTGCTGGTCCCTTCCCTCTGACGAGGCCCTCTGAGCTCCAGCCCCTTGCAGTGTGGAGACAGCCCCTGCCAGCAACCTCCTCTCCAAGGAGGCCTCAAGCGAGGCCTAGGCCCAGGGGAAAGGCACCAGCGGGGATGAGCCTGGGGAGGCGCCCGGGCATGTCTGGACCCAGTCCCGCAGCCTGCCCCTTGCTGGGGCAGTACCCCCGGAGGCCAGGAATGTCTGGGCAAGGCGGGCCAGGGGCAGGGGCCCTGCTGGGTCCTGCCCCTGGCCTGTGGGGCCTCTGGGCACAACCGGCCCTCTCCCGCTGGAAGACCTCCCCGGCTGCCTCCAAAGGCCGCTTTGCAAGCACTCTCGCCGGCTGTTCCCGCCAGCCGCGCACAACGTTCCCAAGCCCGGGAGAAAAGCGCTTCGGGGTGGTGCTCTCTCCCGGCCCTTGCCCCTGAGCCTGGGGGCCAGGCAGGGGGTCCACACTCCCAGGCCAAGGCAGAACCACATGCACACGTCTGTTCCTGCCCCCTGCACCGGCAGAGAGCTCGGGGGAGCCAGAGTCTGTCAGGCAGCTGCTGGGCTGGCCGCCTGTGTGGGAAGGGGCAGAGCCGACCTAGGGGCACACTGGGCCTCTTGCTCTCCCTGCTGCCCTGAGGCTGCTGGGCCAAAGAGGTCTTGGGCATCCAGCCCCTTGCTGGTCCCTTCCCTCTGACGAGGCCCTCTGAGCTCCAGCCCCTTGCAGTGTGGAGACAGCCCCTGGCAGCAACCTCCTCTCCAAGGAGGCCTCAAGCGAGTCCTAGGACCAGGGGAAAGGCACCAGCGGGGATGAGCCTGGGGAGGCGCCCGGGCATGTCTGGACCCAGTCCCCGCAGCCTGCCCCTTGCTGGGGCAGTACCCCCGGAGGCCAGGAAGGACTGGGCAAGGCTGGCCAGGGGCAGGGACCCTGCTGGGTCCTGCCCCTGGCCTGTGGGGCCTCTGAGCACAACCGGCCCTCTGCCACTGGAAGACCTTCCCGGCTGCCTCCAAAGGCCGCTTTGCAAGCACTCTCGCCGGCTGTTCCCGCCAGCCGCGCACAACGCTCCCAAGCCCGGGAGAAAAGCGCTTCGGGGTGGTGCTCTCTCCCGGCCCTTGCCCCTGAGCCTGGGGGCCAGGCAGGGGGTCCACACTCCCAGGCCAAGGCAGAACCACATGCACACGTCTGTTCCTGCCCCCTGCACCGGCAGAGAGCTCCGGGGAGCCAGAGTCTGTCAGGCAACTGCTGGGCTGGCCGCCTGTGTGGGAAGGGGCAGAGCCGACCTAGGGGCACACTGGGCCTCTTGCTCTCCCTGCTGCCCTGAGGCTGCTGGGCCAAAGAGGTCTTGGGCATCCAGCCCCTTGCTGGTCCCTTCCCTCTGACGAGGCCCTCTGAGCTCCAGCCCCTTGCAGTGTGGAGACAGCGGCTGCCAGCAACCTCCTCTCCAAGGAGGCCTCAAGCGAGGCCTAGGCCCAGGGGAAAGGCACCAGCGGGGATGAGCCTGGGGAGGCGCCCGGGCATGTCTGGACCCAGTCCCCGCAGCCTGCCCCTTGCTGGGGCAGTACCCCCGGAGGCCAGGAAGGTCTGGGCAAGGCTGGCCAGGGGCAGGGGCCCTGCTGGGTCCTGCCCCTGGCCTGTGGGGCCTCTGAGCACAACCGGCCCTCTGCCGCTGGAAGACCTCCCTGGCTGCCTCCAAAGGCCGCTTTGCAAGCACTCTCGCCGGCTGTTCCCGCCAGCCGCGCCCAACGCTCCCAAGCCCGGGAGAAAAGCGCTTCGGGGTGGTGCTCTCTCCCGGCCCTTGCCCCTGAGCCTGGGGGCCAGGCAGGGGGTCCACACTCCCAGGCCAAGGCAGAACCACATGCACACGTCTGTTCCTGCCCCCTGCATCGGCAGAGAGCTCGGGGGAGCCAGAGTCTGTCAGGCAGCTGCTGGGCTGGCCGCCTGTGTGGGAAGGGGCAGAGCCGACCTAGGGGCACACTGGGCCTCTTGCTCTCCCTGCTGCCCTGAGGCTGCTGGGCCAAAGAGGTCTTGGGCATCCAGCCCCTTGCTGGTCCCTTCCCTCTGACGAGGCCCTCTGTGCTCCAGCCCCTTGCAGTGTGGAGACAGCCCCTGCCAGCAACCTCCTCTCCAAGGAGGCCTCAAGCGAGGCCTAGGCCCAGGGGAAAGGCACCAGCGGGGATGAGCCTGGGGAGGCGCCCGGGCATGTCTGGACCCAGTCCCCGCAGCCTGCCCCTTGCTGGGGCAGTACCCCCGGAGGCCAGGAAGGTCTGGGCAAGGCTGGCCAGGGGCAGGGGCCCTGCTGGGTCCTGCCCCTGGCCTGTGGGGCCTCTGAGCACAACCGGCCCTCTCCCGCTGGAAGACCTCCCCGGCTGCCTCCAAAGGCCGCTTTGCAAGCACTCTCGCCGGCTGTTCCCGCCAGCCGCGCACAACGCTCCCAAGCCCGGGAGAAAAGCGCTTCGGGGTGGTGCTCTCTCCCGGCCCTTGCCCCTGAGCCTGGGGGCCAGGCAGGGGGTCCACACTCCCAGGCCAAGGCAGAACCACATGCACACGTCTGTTCCTGCCCCCTGCACCGGCAGAGAGCTCGGGGGAGCCAGAGTCTGTCAGGCAGCTGCTGGGCTGGCCGCCTGTGTGGGAAGGGGCAGAGCCGACCTAGGGGCACACTGGGCCTCTTGCTCTCCCTGCTGCCCTGAGGCTGCTGGGCCAAAGAGGTCTTGGGCATCCAGCCCCTTGCTGGTCCCTTCCCTCTGACAAGGCCCTCTGAGCTCCAGCCCCTTGCAGTGTGGAGACAGCCGCTGCCAGCAACCTCCTCTCCAAGGAGGCCTCAAGCGAGGCCTAGGCCCAGGGGAAAGGCACCAGAGGGGATGAGCCTGGGGAGGCGCCCGGGCATGTCTGGACCCAGTCCCCGCAGCCTGCCCCTTGCTGGGGCAGTACCCCCGGAGGCCAGGAAGGTCTGGGCAAGGCGGGCCAGGGGCAGGGGCCCTGCTGGGTCCTGCCCCTGGCCTGTGGGGCCTCTGAGCACAACCGGCCCTCTCCCGCTGGAAGACCTCCCCGGCTGCCTCCAAAGGCCGCTTTGCAAGCACTCTCGCCGGCTGTTCCCGCCAGCCGCGCACAACGCTCCCAAGCCCGGGAGAAAAGCGCTTCGGGGTGGTGCTCTCTCCCGGCCCTTGCCCCTGAGCCTGGGGGCCAGGCAGGGGGTCCACACTCCCAGGCCAAGGCAGAACCACATGCACACGTCTGTTCCTGCCCCCTGCACCGGCAGAGAGCTCGGGGGAGCCAGAGTCTGTCAGGCAGCTGCTGGGCTGGCCGCCTGTGTGGGAAGGGGCAGAGCCGACCTAGGGGCACACTGCGCCTCTTGCTCTCCCTGCTGCCCTGAGGCTGCTGGGCCAAAGAGGTCTTGGGCATCCAGCCCCTTGCTGGTCCCTTCCCTCTGACGAGGCCCTCTGAGCTCCAGCCCCTTGCAGTGTGGAGACAGCCCCTGCCAGCAACCTCGTCTCCAAGGAGGCCTCAAGCGAGGCCTAGGCCCAGGGGAAAGGCACCAGCGGGGATGAGCCTGGGGAGGCGCCCGGGCATGTCTGGACCCAGTCCCCGCAGCCTGCCCCTTGCTGGGGCAGTACCCCCGGAGGCCAGGAAGGTCTGGGCAAGGCTGGCCAGGGGCAGGGGCCCTGCTGGGTCCTGCCCCTGGCCTGTGGGGCCTCTGAGCACAACCGGCCCTCTCCCGCTGGAAGACCTCCCCGGCTGCCTCCAAAGGCCGCTTTGCAAGCACTCTCGCCGGCTGTTCCCGCCAGCCGCGCACAACGCTCCCAAGCCCGGGAGAAAAGCACTTCGGGGTGGTGCTCTCTCCCGGCCCTTGCCCCTGAGCCTGGGGGCCAGGCAGGGGGTCCACACTCCCAGGCCAAGGCAGAACCACATGCACACGTCTGTTCCTGCCCCCTGCACCGGCAGAGAGCTCGGGGGAGCCAGAGTCTGTCAGGCAGCTGCTGGGCTGGCCGCCTGTGTGGGAAGGGGCAGAGCCGACCTAGGGGCACACTGGGCCTCTTGCTCTCCCTGCTGCCCTGAGGCTGCTGGGCCAAAGAGGTCTTGGGCATCCAGCCCCTTGCTGGTCCCTTCCCTCTGACGAGGCCCTCTGAGCTCCAGCCCCTTGCAGTGTGGAGACAGCCGCTGCCAGCAACCTCCTCTCCAAGGAGGCCTCAAGCAAGGCCTAGGCCCAGGGGAAAGGCACCAGCGGGGATGAGCCTGGGGAGGCGCCCGGGCATGTCTGGACCCAGTCCCCGCAGCCTGCCCCTTGCTGGGGCAGTACCCCCGGAGGCCAGGAAGGTCTGGGCAAGGCTGGCCAGGGGCAGGGGCCCTGCTGGGTCCTGCCCCTGGCCTGTGGGGCCTCTGAGCACAACCGGCCCTCTGCCGCTGAAGACCTCCCCGGCTGCCTCCAAAGGCCGCTTTGCAAGCACTCTCGCCGGCTGTTCCCGCCAGCCGCGCCCAACGCTCCCAAGCCCGGGAGAAAAGCGCTTCGGGGTGGTGCTCTCTCCCGGCCCTTGCCCCTGAGCCTGGGGGCCAGGCAGGGGGTCCACACTCCCAGGCCAAGGCAGAACCACATGCACACGTCTGTTCCTGCCCCCTGCACCGTCAGAGAGCTCGGGGGAGCCAGAGTCTGTCAGGCAGCTGCTGGGCTGGCCGCCTGTGTGGGAAGGGGCAGAGCCGACCTAGGGGCACACTGGGCCTCTTGCTCTCCCTGCTGCCCTGAGGCTGCTGGGCCAAAGAGGTCTTGGGCATCCAGCCCCTTGCTGGTCCCTTCCCTCTGACGAGGCCCTCTGTGCTCCAGCCCCTTGCAGTGTGGAGACAGCCCCTGCCAGCAACCTCCTCTCCAAGGAGGCCTCAAGCGAGGCCTAGGCCCAGGGGAAAGGCACCAGCGGGGATGAGCCTGGGGAGGCGCCCGGGCATGTCTGGACCCAGTCCCCGCAGCCTGCCCCTTGCTGGGGCAGTACCCCCGGAGGCCAGGAAGGTCTGGGCAAGGCTGGCCAGGGGCAGGGGCCCTGCTGGGTCCTGCCCCTGGCCTGTGGGGCCTCTGAGCACAACCGGCCCTCTCCCGCTGGAAGACCTCCCCGGCTGCCTCCAAAGGCCGCTTTGCAAGCACTCTCACCGGCTGTTCCCGCCAGCCGCGCACAACGCTCCCAAGCCCGGGAGAAAAGCGCTTCGGGGTGGTGCTCTCTCCCGGCCCTTGCCCCTGAGCCTGGGGGCCAGGCAGGGGGTCCACACTCCCAGGCCAAGGCAGAACCACATGCACACGTCTGTTCCTGCCCCCTGCACCGGCAGAGAGCTCGGGGGAGCCAGAGTCTGTCAGGCAGCTGCTGGGCTGGCCGCCTGTGTGGGAAGGGGCAGAGCCGACCTAGGGGCACACTGGGCCTCTTGCTCTCCCTGCTGCCCTGAGGCTGCTGGGCCAAAGAGGTCTTGGGCATCCAGCCCCTTGCTGGTCCCTTCCCTCTGACGAGGCCCTCTGAGCTCCAGCCCCTTGCAGTGTGGAGACAGCCCCTGCCAGCAACCTCGTCTCCAAGGAGGCCTCAAGCGAGGCCTAGGCCCAGGGGAAAGGCACCAGCGGGGATGAGCCTGGGGAGGCGCCCGGGCATGTCTGGACCCAGTCCCCGCAGCCTGCCCCTTGCTGGGGCAGTACCCCCGGAGGCCAGGAAGGTCTGGGCAAGGCGGGCCAGGGGCAGGGGCCCTGCTGGGTCCTGCCCCTGGCCTGTGGGGCCTCTGAGCACAACCGGCCCTCTCCCGCTGGAAGACCTCCCCGGCTGCCTCCAAAGGCCGCTTTGCAAGCACTCTCGCCGGCTGTTCCCGCCAGCCGCGCACAACGCTCCCAAGCCCGGGAGAAAAGCGCTTCGGGGTGGTGCTCTCTCCCGGCCCTTGCCCCTGAGCCTGGGGGCCAGGCAGGGGGTCCACACTCCCAGGCCAAGGCAGAACCACATGCACACGTCTGTTCCTGCCCCCTGCACCGGCAGAGAGCTCGGGGGAGCCAGAGTCTGTCAGGCAGCTGCTGGGCTGGCCGCCTGTGTGGGAAGGGGCAGAGCCGACCTAGGGTCACACTGGGCCTCTTGCTCTCCCTGTTGCCCTGAGGCTGCTGGGCCAAAGAGGTCTTGGGCATCCAGCCCATTGCTGGTCCCTTCCCTCTGACGAGGCCCTCTGGGCTCCAGCCCCTTGCAGTGTGGAGACAGCCCCTGCCAGCAACCTCCTCTCCAAGGAGGCCTCAAGCGAGGCCTAGGCCCAGGGGAAAGGCACCAGCGGGGATGAGCCTGGGGAGGCGCCCGGGCATGTCTGGACCCAGTCCCCGCAGCCTGCCCCTTGCTGGGGCAGTACCCCCGGAGGCCAGGAAGGACTGGGCAAGGCTGGCCAGGGGCAGGGGCCCTGCTGGGTCCTGCCCCTGGCCTGTGGGGCCTCTGAGCACAACCGGCCCTCTCCCGCTGGAAGACCTCCCCGGCTGCCTCCAAAGGCCGCTTTGCAAGCACTCTCGCCGGCTGTTCCCGTCAGCCGCGCACAACGCTCCCAAGCCCGGGAGAAAAGCGCTTCGGGGTGGTGCTCTCTCCCGGCCCTTGCCCCTGAGCCTGGGGGCCAGGCAGGGGGTCCACACTCCCAGGCCAAGGCAGAACCACATGCACACGTCTGTTCCTGCCCCCTGCACCGGCAGAGAGCTCGGGGGAGCCAGAGTCTGTCAGGCAGCTGCTGGGCTGGCCGCCTGTGTGGGAAGGGGCAGAGCCGACCTAGGGGCACACTGGGCCTCTTGCTCTCCCTGCTGCCCTGAGGCTGCTGGGCCAAAGAGGTCTTGGGCATCCAGCCCCTTGCTGGTCCCTTCCCTCTGACGAGGCCCTCTGAGCTCCAGCCCCTTGCAGTGTGGAGACAGCCCCTGCCAGCAACCTCCTCTCCAAGGAGGCCTCAAACGAGGCCTAGGCCCAGGGGAAAGGCACCAGCGGGGATGAGCCTGGGGAGGCGCCCGGGCATGCCTGGACCCAGTCCCCGCAGCCTGCCCCTTGCTGGGGCAGTACCCCCGGAGGCCAGGAAGGTCTGGGCAAGGCTGGCCAGGGGCAGGGGCCCTGCTGGGTCCTGCCCCTGGCCTGTGGGGCCTCTGAGCACAACCGGCCCTCTCCCGCTGGAAGACCTCCCCGGCTGCCTCCAAAGGCTGCTTTGCAAGCACTGTCGCCGGCTGTTCCCGCCAGCCGCGCACAACGCTCCCAAGCCCGGGAGAAAAGCGCTTCGGGGTGGTGCTCTCTCCCGGCCCTTGCCCCTGAGCCTGGGGGCCAGGCAGGGGGTCCACACTCCCAGGCCAAGGCAGAACCACATGCACACGTCTGTTCCTGCCCCCTGCACCGGCAGAGAGCTCGGGGGAGCCAGAGTCTGTCAGGCAGCTGCTGGGCTGGCCGCCTGTGTGGGAAGGGGCAGAGCCGACCTAGGGGCACACTGGGCCTCTTGCTCTCCCTGCTGCCCTGAGGCTGCTGGGCCAAAGAGGTCTTGGGCATCCAGCCCCTTGCTGGTCCCTTCCCTCTGACGAGGCCCTCTGAGCTCCAGCCCCTTGCAGTGTGGAGACAGCCGCTGCCAGCAACCTCCTCTCCAAGGAGGCCTCAAGCGAGGCCTAGGCCCAGGGGAAAGGCACCAGCGGGGATGAGCCTGGGGAGGCGCCCGGGCATGTCTGGACCCAGTCCCCGCAGCCTGCCCCTTGCTGGGGCAGTACCCCCGGAGGCCAGGAAGGTCTGGGCAAGGCTGGCCAGGGGCAGGGGCCCTGCTGGGTCCTGCCCCTGGCCTGTGGGGCCTCTGAGCACAACCGGCCCTCTGCCGCTGGAAGACTTCCCTGGCTGCCTCCAAAGGCCGCTTTGCAAGCACTCTCGCCGGCTGTTCCCGCCAGCCGCGCCCAACGCTCCCAAGCCCGGGAGAAAAGCGCTTCGGGGTGGTGCTCTCTCCCGGCCCTTGCCCCTGAGCCTGGGGGCCAGGCAGGGGGTCCACACTCCCAGGCCAAGGCAGAACCACATGCACACGTCTGTTCCTGCCCCCTGCACCGGCAGAGAGCTCGGGGGAGCCAGAGTCTGTCAGGCAGCTGCTGGGCTGGCCGCCTGTGTGGGAAGGGGCAGAGCCGACCTAGGGGCACACTGGGCCTCTTGCTCTCCCTGTTGCCCTGAGGCTGCTGGGCCAAAGAGGTCTTGGGCATCCAGCCCCTTGCTGGTCCCTTCCCTCTGACGAGGCCCTCTGTGCTCCAGCCCCTTGCAGTGTGGAGACAGCCCCTGCCAGCAACCTCCTCTCCAAGGAGGCCTCAAGCGAGGCCTAGGCCCAGGGGAAAGGCACCAGCGGGGATGAGCCTGGGGAGGCGCCCGGGCATGTCTGGACCCAGTCCCCGCAGCCTGCCCCTTGCTGGGGCAGTACCCCCGGAGGCCAGGAAGGTCTGGGCAAGGCTGGCCAGGGGCAGGGGCCCTGCTGGGTCCTGCCCCTGGCCTGTGGGGCCTCTGAGCACAACCGGCCCTCTCCCGCTGGAAGACCTCCCCGGCTGCCTCCAAAGGCCGCTTTGCAAGCCCTCTCGCCGGCTGTTCCCGCCAGCCGCGCACAACGCTCCCAAGCCCGGGAGAAAAGCGCTTCGGGGTGGTGCTCTCTCCCGGCCCTTGCCCCTGAGCCTGGGGGCCAGGCAGGGGGTCCACACTCCCAGGCCAAGGCAGAACCACATGCACACGTCTGTTCCTGCCCCCTGCACCGGCAGAGAGCTCGGGGGAGCCAGAGTCTGTCAGGCAGCTGCTGGGCTGGCCGCCTGTGTGGGAAGGGGCAGAGCCGACCTAGGGGCACACTGGGCCTCTTGCTCTCCCTGCTGCCCTGAGGCTGCTGGGCCAAAGAGGTCTTGGGCATCCAGCCCCTTGCTGGTCCCTTCCCTCTGACGAGGCCCTCTGAGCTCCAGCCCCTTGCAGTGTGGAGACAGCCCCTGCCAGCAACCTCCTCTCCAAGGAGGCCTCAAGCGAGGCCTAGGCCCAGGGGAAAGGCACCAGCGGGGATGAGCCTGGGGAGGCGCCCGGGCATGTCTGGACCCAGTCCCCGCAGCCTGCCCCTTGCTGGGGCAGTACCCCCGGAGGCCAGGAAGGACTGGGCAAGGCTGGCCAGGGGCAGGGGTCCTGCTGGGTCCTGCCCCTGGCCTGTGGGGCCTCTGAGCACAACCGGCCCTCTCCCGCTGGAAGACCTCCCCGGCTGCCTCCAAAGGCCGCTTTGCAAGCACTCTCGCCGGCTGTTCCCGCCAGCCGCGCACAACGCTCCCAAGCCCGGGAGAAAAGCGCTTCGGGGTGGTGCTCTCTCCCGGCCCTTGCCCCTGAGCCTGGGGGCCAGGCAGGGGGTCCACACTCCCAGGCCAAGGCAGAACCACATGCACACGTCTGTTCCTGCCCCCTGCACCGGCAGAGAGCTCGGGGGAGCCAGAGTCTGTCAGGCAGCTGCTGGGCTGGCCGCCTGTGTGGGAAGGGGCAGAGCCGACCTAGGGGCACACTGGGCCTCTTGCTCTCCCTGCTGCCCTGAGGCTGCTGGGCCAAAGAGGTCTTGGGCATCCAGCCCCTTGCTGGTCCCTTCCCTCTGACGAGGCCCTCTGAGCTCCAGCCCCTTGCAGTGTGGAGACAGCCCCTGCCAGCAACCTCCTCTCCAAGGAGGCCTCAAACGAGGCCTAGGCCCAGGGGAAAGGCACCAGCGGGGATGAGCCTGGGGAGGCGCCCGGGCATGTCTGGACCCAGTCCCCGCAGCCTGCCCCTTGCTGGGGCAGTACCCCCGGAGGCCAGGAAGGTCTGGGCAAGGCTGGCCAGGGGCAGGGGCCCTGCTGGGTCCTGCCCCTGGCCTGTGGAGCCTCTGAGCACAAACGGCCCTCTCCCGCTGGAAGACCTCCCCGGCTGCCTCCAAAGGCCGCTTTGCAAGCACTCTCGCCGGCTGTTCCCGCCAGCCGTGCACAACGCTCCCAAGCCCGGGAGAAAAGCGCTTCGGGGTGGTGCTCTCTCCCGGCCCTTGCCCCTGAGCCTGGGGGCCAGGCAGGGGGTCCACACTCCCAGGCCAAGGCAGAACCACATGCACACGTCTGTTCCTGCCCCCTGCACCGGCAGAGAGCTCGGGGGAGCCAGAGTCTGTCAGGCAGCTGCTGGGCTGGCCGCCTGTGTGGGAAGGGGCAGAGCCGACCTAGGGGCACACTGGGCCTCTTGCTCTCCCTGCTGCCCTGAGGCTGCTGGGCCAAAGAGGGCTTGGGCATCCAGCCCCTTGCTGGTCCCTTCCCTCTGACGAGGCCCTCTGAGCTCCAGCCCCTTGCAGTGTGGAGACAGCCCCTGCCAGCAACCTCGTCTCCAAGGAGGCCTCAAGCGAGGCCTAGGCCCAGGGGAAAGGCACCAGCGGGGATGAGCCTGGGGAGGCGCCCGGGCATGTCTGGACCCAGTCCCCGCAGCCTGCCCCTTGCTGGGGCAGTACCCCCGGAGGCCAGGAAGGTCTGGGCAAGGCTGGCCAGGGGCAGGGGCCCTGCTGGGTCCTGCCCCTGGCCTGTGGGGCCTCTGAGCACAACCGGCCCTCTCCCGCTGGAAGACCTCCCCGGCTGCCTCCAAAGGCCGCTTTGCAAGCACTCTCGCCGGCTGTTCCCGCCAGCCGCGCACAACGCTCCCAAGCCCGGGAGAAAAGCACTTCGGGGTGGTGCTCTCTCCCGGCCCTTGCCCCTGAGCCTGGGGGCCAGGCAGGGGGTCCACACTCCCAGGCCAAGGCAGAACCACATGCACACGTCTGTTCCTGCCCCCTGCACCGGCAGAGAGCTCGGGGGAGCCAGAGTCTGTCAGGCAGCTGCTGGGCTGGCCGCCTGTGTGGGAAGGGGCAGAGCCGACCTAGGGGCACACTGGGCCTCTTGCTCTCCCTGTTGCCCTGAGGCTGCTGGGCCAAAGAGGTCTTGGGCATCCAGCCCCTTGCTGGTCCCTTCCCTCTGACGAGGCCCTCTGAGCTCCAGCCCCTTGCAGTGTGGAGACAGCCCCTGCCAGCAACCTCCTCTCCAAGGAGGCCTCAAGCGAGGCCTAGGCCCAGGGGAAAGGCACCAGCGGGGATGAGCCTGGGGAGGCGCCCGGGCATGTCTGGACCCAGTCCCCGCAGCCTGCCCCTTGCTGGGGCAGTACCCCCGGAGGCCAGGAAGGTCTGGGCAAGGCTGGCCAGGGGCAGGGGCCCTGCTGGGTCCTGCCCCTGGCCTGTGGGGCCTCTGAGCACAACCGGCCCTCTGCCGCTGGAAGACCTCCCTGGCTGCCTCCAAAGGCCGCTTTGCAAGCACTCTCGCCGGCTGTTCCCGCCAGCCGCGCCCAACGCTCCCAAGCCCGGGAGAAAAGCGCTTCGGGGTGGTGCTCTCTCCCGGCCCTTGCCCCTGAGCCTGGGGGCCAGGCAGGGGGTCCACACTCCCAGGCCAAGGCAGAACCACATGCACACGTCTGTTCCTGCCCCCTGCACCGGCAGAGAGCTCGGGGGAGCCAGAGTCTGTCAGGCAGCTGCTGGGCTGGCCGCCTGTGTGGGAAGGGGCAGAGCCGACCTAGGGGCACACTGGGCCTCTTGCTCTCCCTGCTGCCCTGAGGCTGCTGGGCCAAAGAGGTCTTGGGCATCCAGCCCCTTGCTGGTCCCTTCCCTCTGACGAGGCCCTCTGTGCTCCAGCCCCTTGCAGTGTGGAGACAGCCCCTGCCAGCAACCTCCTCTCCAAGGAGGCCTCAAGCGAGGCCTAGGCCCAGGGGAAAGGCACCAGCGGGGATGAGCCTGGGGAGGCGCCCGGGCATGTCTGGACCCAGTCCCCGCAGCCTGCCCCTTGCTGGGGCAGTACCCCCGGAGGCCAGGAAGGTCTGGGCAAGGCTGGCCAGGGGCAGGGGCCCTGCTGGGTCCTGCCCCTGGCCTGTGGGGCCTCTGAGCACAACCGGCCCTCTCCCGCTGGAAGACCTCCCCGGCTGCCTCCAAAGGCCGCTTTGCAAGCACTCTCGCCGGCTGTTCCCGCCAGCCGCGCACAACGCTCCCAAGCCCGGGAGAAAAGCGCTTCGGGGTGGTGCTCTCTCCCGGCCCTTGCCCCTGAGCCTGGGGGCCAGGCAGGGGGTCCACACTCCCAGGCCAAGGCAGAACCACATGCACACGTCTGTTCCTGCCCCCTGCACCGGCAGAGAGCTCGGGGGAGCCAGAGTCTGTCAGGCAGCTGCTGGGCTGGCCGCCTGTGTGGGAAGGGGCAGAGCCGACCTAGGGGCACACTGGGCCTCTTGCTCTCCCTGCTGCCCTGAGGCTGCTGGGCCAAAGAGGTCTTGGGCATCCAGCCCCTTGCTGGTCCCTTCCCTCTGACGAGGCCCTCTGTGCTCCAGCCCCTTGCAGTGTGGAGACAGCCCCTGCCAGCAACCTCCTCTCCAAGGAGGCCTCAAGCGAGGCCTAGGCCCAGGGGAAAGGCACCAGCGGGGATGAGCCTGGGGAGGCGCCCGGGCATGTCTGGACCCAGTCCCCGCAGCCTGCCCCTTGCTGGGGCAGTACCCCCGGAGGCCAGGAAGGTCTGGGCAAGGCTGGCCAGGGGCAGGGGCCCTGCTGGGTCCTGCCCCTGGCCTGTGGGGCCTCTGAGCACAACCGGCCCTCTCCCGCTGGAAGACCTCCCCGGCTGCCTCCAAAGGCCGCTTTGCAAGCACTCTCGCCGGCTGTTCCCGCCAGCCGCGCACAACGCTCCCAAGCCCGGGAGAAAAGCGCTTCGGGGTGGTGCTCTCTCCCGGCCCTTGCCCCTGAGCCTGGGGGCCAGGCAGGGGGTCCACACTCCCAGGCCAAGGCAGAACCACATGCACACGTCTGTTCCTGCCCCCTGCACCGGCAGAGAGCTCGGGGGAGCCAGAGTCTGTCAGGCAGCTGCTGGGCTGGCCGCCTGTGTGGGAAGGGGCAGAGCCGACCTAGGGGCACACTGGGCCTCTTGCTCTCCCTGCTGCCCTGAGGCTGCTGGGCCAAAGAGGTCTTGGGCATCCAGCCCCTTGCTGGTCCCTTCCCTCTGACGAGGCCCTCTGAGCTCCAGCCCCTTGCAGTGTGGAGACAGCCCCTGCCAGCAACCTCGTCTCCAAGGAGGCCTCAAGCGAGGCCTAGGCCCAGGGGAAAGGCACCAGCGGGGATGAGCCTGGGGAGGCGCCCGGGCATGTCTGGACCCAGTCCCCGCAGCCTGCCCCTTGCTGGGGCAGTACCCCCGGAGGCCAGGAAGGTCTGGGCAAGGCGGGCCAGGGGCAGGGGCCCTGCTGGGTCCTGCCCCTGGCCTGTGGGGCCTCTGAGCACAACCGGCCCTCTCCCGCTGGAAGACCTCCCCGGCTGCCTCCAAAGGCCGCTTTGCAAGCACTCTCGCCGGCTGTTCCCGCCAGCCGCGCACAACGCTCCCAAGCCCGGGAGAAAAGCGCTTCGGGGTGGTGCTCTCTCCCGGCCCTTGCCCCTGAGCCTGGGGGCCAGGCAGGGGGTCCACACTACCAGGCCAAGGCAGAACCACATGCACACGTCTGTTCCTGCCCCCTGCACCGGCAGAGAGCTCGGGGGAGCCAGAGTCTGTCAGGCAGCTGCTGGGCTGGCCGCCTGTGTGGGAAGGGGCAGAGCCGACCTAGGGTCACACTGGGCCTCTTGCTCTCCCTGTTGCCCTGAGGCTGCTGGGCCAAAGAGGTCTTGGGCATCCAGCCCATTGCTGGTCCCTTCCCTCTGACGAGGCCCTCTGGGCTCCAGCCCCTTGCAGTGTGGAGACAGCCCCTGCCAGCAACCTCCTCTCCAAGGAGGCCTCAAGCGAGGCCTAGGCCCAGGGGAAAGGCACCAGCGGGGATGAGCCTGGGGAGGCGCCCGGGCATGTCTGGACCCAGTCCCCGCAGCCTGCCCCTTGCTGGGGCAGTACCCCCGGAGGCCAGGAAGGACTGGGCAAGGCTGGCCAGGGGCAGGGGCCCTGCTGGGTCCTGCCCCTGGCCTGTGGGGCCTCTGAGCACAACCGGCCCTCTCCCGCTGGAAGACCTCCCCGGCTGCCTCCAAAGGCCGCTTTGCAAGCACTCTCGCCGGCTGTTCCCGCCAGCCGCGCACAACGCTCCCAAGCCCGGGAGAAAAGCGCTTCGGGGTGGTGCTCTCTCCCGGCCCTTGCCCCTGAGCCTGGGGGCCAGGCAGGGGGTCCACACTCCCAGGCCAAGGCAGAACCACATGCACACGTCTGTTCCTGCCCCCTGCACCGGCAGAGAGCTCGGGGGAGCCAGAGTCTGTCAGGCAGCTGCTGGGCTGGCCGCCTGTGTGGGAAGGGGCAGAGCCGACCTAGGGGCACACTGGGCCTCTTGCTCTCCCTGCTGCCCTGAGGCTGCTGGGCCAAAGAGGTCTTGGGCATCCAGCCCCTTGCTGGTCCCTTCCCTCTGACGAGGCCCTCTGTGCTCCAGCCCCTTGCAGTGTGGAGACAGCCCCTGCCAGCAACCTCCTCTCCAAGGAGGCCTCAAGCGAGGCCTAGGCCCAGGGGAAAGGCACCAGCGGGGATGAGCCTGGGGAGGCGCCCGGGCATGTCTGGACCCAGTCCCCGCAGCCTGCCCCTTGCTGGGGCAGTACCCCCGGAGGCCAGGAAGGTCTGGGCAAGGCTGGCCAGGGGCAGGGGCCCTGCTGGGTCCTGCCCCTGGCCTGTGGGGCCTCTGAGCACAACCGGCCCTCTCCCGCTGGAAGACCTCCCCGGCTGCCTCCAAAGGCCGCTTTGCAAGCACTCTCGCCGGCTGTTCCCGCCAGCCGCGCACAACGCTCCCAAGCCCGGGAGAAAAGCGCTTCGGGGTGGTGCTCTCTCCCGGCCCTTGCCCCTGAGCCTGGGGGCCAGGCAGGGGGTCCACACTCCCAGGCCAAGGCAGAACCACATGCACACGTCTGTTCCTGCCCCCTGCACCGGCAGAGAGCTCGGGGGAGCCAGAGTCTGTCAGGCAGCTGCTGGGCTGGCCGCCTGTGTGGGAAGGGGCAGAGCCGACCTAGGGGCACACTGGGCCTCTTGCTCTCCCTGCTGCCCTGAGGCTGCTGGGCCAAAGAGGTCTTGGGCATCCAGCCCCTTGCTGGTCCCTTCCCTCTGACGAGGCCCTCTGAGCTCCAGCCCCTTGCAGTGTGGAGACAGCCCCTGCCAGCAACCTCGTCTCCAAGGAGGCCTCAAGCGAGGCCTAGGCCCAGGGGAAAGGCACCAGCGGGGATGAGCCTGGGGAGGCGCCCGGGCATGTCTGGACCCAGTCCCCGCAGCCTGCCCCTTGCTGGGGCAGTACCCCCGGAGGCCAGGAAGGTCTGGGCAAGGCGGGCCAGGGGCAGGGGCCCTGCTGGGTCCTGCCCCTGGCCTGTGGGGCCTCTGAGCACAACCGGCCCTCTCCCGCTGGAAGACCTCCCCGGCTGCCTCCAAAGGCCGCTTTGCAAGCACTCTCGCCGGCTGTTCCCGCCAGCCGCGCACAACGCTCCCAAGCCCGGGAGAAAAGCGCTTCGGGGTGGTGCTCTCTCCCGGCCCTTGCCCCTGAGCCTGGGGGCCAGGCAGGGGGTCCACACTACCAGGCCAAGGCAGAACCACATGCACACGTCTGTTCCTGCCCCCTGCACCGGCAGAGAGCTCGGGGGAGCCAGAGTCTGTCAGGCAGCTGCTGGGCTGGCCGCCTGTGTGGGAAGGGGCAGAGCCGACCTAGGGGCACACTGGGCCTCTTGCTCTCCCTGTTGCCCTGAGGCTGCTGGGCCAAAGAGGTCTTGGGCATCCAGCCCATTGCTGGTCCCTTCCCTCTGACGAGGCCCTCTGGGCTCCAGCCCCTTGCAGTGTGGAGACAGCCCCTGCCAGCAACCTCCTCTCCAAGGAGGCCTCAAGCGAGGCCTAGGCCCAGGGGAAAGGCACCAGCGGGGATGAGCCTGGGGAGGCGCCCGGGCATGTCTGGACCCAGTCCCCGCAGCCTGCCCCTTGCTGGGGCAGTACCCCCGGAGGCCAGGAAGGTCTGGGCAAGGCTGGCCAGGGGCAGGGGCCCTGCTGGGTCCTGCCCCTGGCCTGTGGGGCCTCTGAGCACAACCGGCCCTCTCCCGCTGGAAGACCTCCCCGGCTGCCTCCAAAGGCCGCTTTGCAAGCACTCTCGCCGGCTGTTCCCGTCAGCCGCGCACAACGCTCCCAAGCCCGGGAGAAAAGCGCTTCGGGGTGGTGCTCTCTCCCGGCCCTTGCCCCTGAGCCTGGGGGCCAGGCAGGGGGTCCACACTCCCAGGCCAAGGCAGAACCACATGCACACGTCTGTTCCTGCCCCCTGCACCGGCAGAGAGCTCGGGGGAGCCAGAGTCTGTCAGGCAGCTGCTGGGCTGGCCGCCTGTGTGGGAAGGGGCAGAGCCGACCTAGGGGCACACTGGGCCTCTTGCTCTCCCTGCTGCCCTGAGGCTGCTGGGCCAAAGAGGTCTTGGGCATCCAGCCCCTTGCTGGTCCCTTCCCTCTGACGAGGCCCTCTGAGCTCCAGCCCCTTGCAGTGTGGAGACAGCCCCTGCCAGCAACCTCCTCTCCAAGGAGGCCTCAAACGAGGCCTAGGCCCAGGGGAAAGGCACCAGCGGGGATGAGCCTGGGGAGGCGCCCGGGCATGCCTGGACCCAGTCCCCGCAGCCTGCCCCTTGCTGGGGCAGTACCCCCGGAGGCCAGGAAGGTCTGGGCAAGGCTGGCCAGGGTCAGGGGCCCTGCTGGGTCCTGCCCCTGGCCTGTGGGGCCTCTGAGCACAACCGGCCCTCTCCCGCTGGAAGACCTCCCCGGCTGCCTCCAAAGGCTGCTTTGCAAGCACTCTCGCCGGCTGTTCCCGCCAGCCGCGCACAACGCTCCCAAGCCCGGGAGAAAAGCGCTTCGGGGTGGTGCTCTCTCCCGGCCCTTGCCCCTGAGCCTGGGGGCCAGGCAGGGGGTCCACACTCCCAGGCCAAGGCAGAACCACATGCACACGTCTGTTCCTGCCCCCTGCACCGGCAGAGAGCTCGGGGGAGCCAGAGTCTGTCAGGCAGCTGCTGGGCTGGCCGCCTGTGTGGGAAGGGGCAGAGCCGACCTAGGGGCACACTGGGCCTCTTGCTCTCCCTGCTGCCCTGAGGCTGCTGGGCCAAAGAGGTCTTGGGCATCCAGCCCCTTGCTGGTCCCTTCCCTCTGACGAGGCCCTCTGAGCTCCAGCCCCTTGCAGTGTGGAGACAGCCGCTGCCAGCATCCTCCTCTCCAAGGAGGCCTCAAGCGAGGCCTAGGCCCAGGGGAAAGGCACCAGCGGGGATGAGCCTGGGGAGGCGCCCGGGCATGTCTGGACCCAGTCCCCGCAGCCTGCCCCTTGCTGGGGCAGTACCCCCGGAGGCCAGGAAGGTCTGGGCAAGGCTGGCCAGGGGCAGGGGCCCTGCTGGGTCCTGCCCCTGGCCTGTGGGGCCTCTGAGCACAACCGGCCCTCTGCCGCTGGAAGACCTCCCTGGCTGCCTCCAAAGGCCGCTTTGCAAGCACTCTCGCCGGCTGTTCCCGCCAGCCGCGCCCAACGCTCCCAAGCCCGGGAGAAAAGCGCTTCGGGGTGGTGCTCTCTCCCGGCCCTTGCCCCTGAGCCTGGGGGCCAGGCAGGGGGTCCACACTCCCAGGCCAAGGCAGAACCACATGCACACGTCTGTTCCTGCCCCCTGCACCGGCAGAGAGCTCGGGGGAGCCAGAGTCTGTCAGGCAGCTGCTGGGCTGGCCGCCTGTGTGGGAAGGGGCAGAGCCGACCTAGGGGCACACTGGGCCTCTTGCTCTCCCTGTTGCCCTGAGGCTGCTGGGCCAAAGAGGTTTTGGGCATCCAGCCCCTTGCTGGTCCCTTCCCTCTGACGAGGCCCTCTGAGCTCCAGCCCCTTGCAGTGTGGAGACAGCCCCTGCCAGCAACCTCCTCTCCAAGGAGGCCTCAAGCGAGGCCTAGGCCCAGGGGAAAGGCACCAGCGGGGATGAGCCTGGGGAGGCGCCCGGGCATGTCTGGACCCAGTCCCCGCAGCCTGCCCCTTGCTGGGGCAGTACCCCCGGAGGCCAGGAAGGTCTGGGCAAGGCTGGCCAGGGGCAGGGGCCCTGCTGGGTCCTGCCCCTGGCCTGTGGGGCCTCTGAGCACAACCGGCCCTCTCCCGCTGGAAGACCTCCCCGGCTGCCTCCAAAGGCCGCTTTGCAAGCACTCTCGCCGGCTGTTCCCGCCAGCCGCGCACAACGCTCCCAAGCCCGGGAGAAAAGCGCTTCGGGGTGGTGCTCTCTCCCGGCCCTTGCCCCTGAGCCTGGGGGCCAGGCAGGGGGTCCACACTCCCAGGCCAAGGCAGAACCACATGCACACGTCTGTTCCTGCCCCCTGCACCGGCAGAGAGCTCGGGGGAGCCAGAGTCTGTCAGGCAGCTGCTGGGCTGGCCGCCTGTGTGGGAAGGGGCAGAGCCGACCTAGGGGCACACTGGGCCTCTTGCTCTCCCTGCTGCCCTGAGGCTGCTGGGCCAAAGAGGTCTTGGGCATCCAGCCCCTTGCTGGTCCCTTCCCTCTGACGAGGCCCTCTGAGCTCCAGCCCCTTGCAGTGTGGAGACAGCCCCTGCCAGCAACCTCCTCTCCAAGGAGGCCTCAAGCGAGGCCTAGGCCCAGGGGAAAGGCACCAGCGGGGATGAGCCTGGGGAGGCGCCCGGGCATGTCTGGACCCAGTCCCCGCAGCCTGCCCCTTGCTGGGGCAGTACCCCCGGAGGCCAGGAAGGACTGGGCAAGGCTGGCCAGGGGCAGGGGCCCTGCTGGGTCCTGCCCCTGGCCTGTGGGGCCTCTGAGCACAACCGGCCCTCTCCCGCTGGAAGACCTCCCCGGCTGCCTCCAAAGGCCGCTTTGCAAGCACTCTCGCCGGCTGTTCCCGCCAGCCGCGCACAACGCTCCCAAGCCCGGGAGAAAAGCGCTTCGGGGTGGTGCTCTCTCCCGGCCCTTGCCCCTGAGCCTGGGGGCCAGGCAGGGGGTCCACACTCCCAGGCCAAGGCAGAACCACATGCACACGTCTGTTCCTGCCCCCTGCACCGGCAGAGAGCTCGGGGGAGCCAGAGTCTGTCAGGCAGCTGCTGGGCTGGCCGCCTGTGTGGGAAGGGGCAGAGCCGACCTAGGGGCACACTGGGCCTCTTGCTCTCCCTGCTGCCCTGAGGCTGCTGGGCCAAAGAGGTCTTGGGCATCCAGCCCCTTGCTGGTCCCTTCCCTCTGACGAGGCCCTCTGTGCTCCAGCCCCTTGCAGTGTGGAGACAGCCCCTGCCAGCAACCTCCTCTCCAAGGAGGCCTCAAGCGAGGCCTAGGCCCAGGGGAAAGGCACCAGCGGGGATGAGCCTGGGGAGGCGCCCGGGCATGTCTGGACCCAGTCCCCGCAGCCTGCCCCTTGCTGGGGCAGTACCCCCGGAGGCCAGGAAGGTCTGGGCAAGGCTGGCCAGGGGCAGGGGCCCTGCTGTGTCCTGCCCCTGGCCTGTGGGGCCTCTGAGCACAACCGGCCCTCTCCCGCTGGAAGACCTCCCCGGCTGCCTCCAAAGGCCGCTTTGCAAGCACTCTCGCCGGCTGTTCCCGCCAGCCGCGCACAACGCTCCCAAGCCCGGGAGAAAAGCGCTTCGGGGTGGTGCTCTCTCCCGGCCCTTGCCCCTGAGCCTGGGGGCCAGGCAGGGGGTCCACACTCCCAGGCCAAGGCAGAACCACATGCACACGTCTGTTCCTGCCCCCTGCACCGGCAGAGAGCTCGGGGGAGCCAGAGTCTGTCAGGCAGCTGCTGGGCTGGCCGCCTGTGTGGGAAGGGGCAGAGCCGACCTAGGGGCACACTGGGCCTCTTGCTCTCCCTGCTGCCCTGAGGCTGCTGGGCCAAAGAGGTCTTGGGCATCCAGCCCCTTGCTGGTCCCTTCCCTCTGACGAGGCCCTCTGAGCTCCAGCCCCTTGCAGTGTGGAGACAGCCCCTGCCAGCAACCTCGTCTCCAAGGAGGCCTCAAGCGAGGCCTAGGCCCAGGGGAAAGGCACCAGCGGGGATGAGCCTGGGGAGGCGCCCGGGCATGTCTGGACCCAGTCCCCGCAGCCTGCCCCTTGCTGGGGCAGTACCCCCGGAGGCCAGGAAGGTCTGGGCAAGGCTGGCCAGGGGCAGGGGCCCTGCTGGGTCCTGCCCCTGGCCTGTGGGGCCTCTGAGCACAACCGGCCCTCTCCCGCTGGAAGACCTCCCCGGCTGCCTCCAAAGGCCGCTTTGCAAGCACTCTCGCCGGCTGTTCCCGCCAGCCGCGCACAACGCTCCCAAGCCCGGGAGAAAAGCACTTCGGGGTGGTGCTCTCTCCCGGCCCTTGCCCCTGAGCCTGGGGGCCAGGCAGGGGCTCCACACTCCCAGGCCAAGGCAGAACCACATGCACACGTCTGTTCCTGCCCCCTGCACCGGCAGAGAGCTCGGGGGAGCCAGAGTCTGTCAGGCAGCTGCTGGGCTGGCCGCCTGTGTGGGAAGGGGCAGAGCCGACCTAGGGGCACACTGGGCCTCTTGCTCTCCCTGTTGCCCTGAGGCTGCTGGGCCAAAGAGGTCTTGGGCATCCAGCCCCTTGCTGGTCCCTTCCCTCTGACGAGGCCCTCTGAGCTCCAGCCCCTTGCAGTGTGGAGACAGCCCCTGCCAGCAACCTCCTCTCCAAGGAGGCCTCAAGCGAGGCCTAGGCCCAGGGGAAAGGCACCAGCGGGGATGAGCCTGGGGAGGCGCCCGGGCATGTCTGGACCCAGTCCCCGCAGCCTGCCCCTTGCTGGGGCAGTACCCCCGGAGGCCAGGAAGGTCTGGGCAAGGCTGGCCAGGGGCAGGGGCCCTGCTGGGTCCTGCCCCTGGCCTGTGGGGCCTCTGAGCACAACCGGCCCTCTGCCGCTGGAAGACCTCCCTGGCTGCCTCCAAAGGCCGCTTTGCAAGCACTCTCGCCGGCTGTTCCCGCCAGCCGCGCACAACGCTCCCAAGCCCGGGAGAAAAGCGCTTCGGGGTGGTGCTCTCTCCCGGCCCTTGCCCCTGAGCCTGGGGGCCAGGCAGGGGGTCCACACTCCCAGGCCAAGGCAGAACCACATGCACACGTCTGTTCCTGCCCCCTGCACCGGCAGAGAGCTCGGGGGAGCCAGAGTCTGTCAGGCAGCTGCTGGGCTGGCCGCCTGTGTGGGAAGGGGCAGAGCCGACCTAGGGGCACACTGGGCCTCTTGCTCTCCCTGCTGCCCTGAGGCTGCTGGGCCAAAGAGGTCTTGGGCATCCAGCCCCTTGCTGGTCCCTTCCCTCTGACGAGGCCCTCTGTGCTCCAGCCCCTTGCAGTGTGGAGACAGCCCCTGCCAGCAACCTCCTCTCCAAGGAGGCCTCAAGCGAGGCCTAGGCCCAGGGGAAAGGCACCAGCGGGGATGAGCCTGGGGAGGCGCCCGGGCATGTCTGGACCCAGTCCCCGCAGCCTGCCCCTTGCTGGGGCAGTACCCCCGGAGGCCAGGAAGGTCTGGGCAAGGCTGGCCAGGGGCAGGGGCCCTGCTGGGTCCTGCCCCTGGCCTGTGGGGCCTCTGAGCACAACCGGCCCTCTCCCGCTGGAAGACCTCCCCGGCTGCCTCCAAAGGCCGCTTTGCAAGCACTCTCGCCGGCTGTTCCCGCCAGCCGCGCACAACGCTCCCAAGCCCGGGAGAAAAGCGCTTCGGGGTGGTGCTCTCTCCCGGCCCTTGCCCCTGAGCCTGGGGGCCAGGCAGGGGGTCCACACTCCCAGGCCAAGGCAGAACCACATGCACACGTCTGTTCCTGCCCCCTGCACCGGCAGAGAGCTCGGGGGAGCCAGAGTCTGTCAGGCAGCTGCTGGGCTGGCCGCCTGTGTGGGAAGGGGCAGAGCCGACCTAGGGCCACACTGGGCCTCTTGCTCTCCCTGCTGCCCTGAGGCTGCTGGGCCAAAGAGGTCTTGGGCATCCAGCCCCTTGCTGGTCCCTTCCCTCTGACGAGGCCCTCTGAGCTCCAGCCCCTTGCAGTGTGGAGACAGCCCCTGCCAGCAACCTCCTCTCCAAGGAGGCCTCAAGCGAGGCCTAGGCCCAGGGGAAAGGCACCAGCGGGGATGAGCCTGGGGAGGCGCCCGGGCATGTCTGGACCCAGTCCCCGCAGCCTGCCCCTTGCTGGGGCAGTACCCCCGGAGGCCAGGAAGGTCTGGGCAAGGCGGGCCAGGGGCAGGGGCCCTGCTGGGTCCTGCCCCTGGCCTGTGGGGCCTCTGAGCACAACCGGCCCTCTCCCGCTGGAAGATCTCCCCGGCTGCCTCCAAAGGCCGCTTTGCAAGCACTCTCGCCGGCTGTTCCCGCCAGCCGCGCACAATGCTCCCAAGCCCGGGAGAAAAGCGCTTCGGGGTGGTGCTCTCTCCCGGCCCTTGCCCCTGAGCCTGGGGGCCAGGCAGGGGGTCCACACTCCCAGGCCAAGGCAGAACCACATGCACACGTCTGTTCCTGCCCCCTGCACCGGCAGAGAGCTCGGGGGAGCCAGAGTCTGTCAGGCAGCTGCTGGGCTGGCCGCCTGTGTGGGAAGGGGCAGAGCCGACCTAGGGGCACACTGGGCCTCTTGCTCTCCCTGCTGCCCTGAGGCTGCTGGGCCAAAGAGGTCTTGGGCATCCAGCCCCTTGCTGGTCCCTTCCCTCTGACGAGGCCCTCTGAGCTCCAGCCCCTTGCAGTGTGGAGACAGCCCCTGCCAGCAACCTCGTCTCCAAGGAGGCCTCAAGCGAGGCCTAGGCCCAGGGGAAAGGCACCAGCGGGGATGAGCCTGGGGAGGCGCCCGGGCATGTCTGGACCCAGTCCCCGCAGCCTGCCCCTTGCTGGGGCAGTACCCCCGGAGGCCAGGAAGGTCTGGGCAAGGCTGGCCAGGGGCAGGGGCCCTGCTGGGTCCTGCCCCTGGCCTGTGGGGCCTCTGAGCACAACCGGCCCTCTCCCGCTGGAAGACCTCCCCGGCTGCCTCCAAAGGCCGCTTTGCAAGCACTCTCGCCGGCTGTTCCCGCCAGCCGCGCACAACGCTCCCAAGCCCGGGAGAAAAGCACTTCGGGGTGGTGCTCTCTCCCGGCCCTTGCCCCTGAGCCTGGGGGCCAGGCAGGGGGTCCACACTCCCAGGCCAAGGCAGAACCACATGCACACGTCTGTTCCTGCCCCCTGCACCGGCAGAGAGCTCGGGGGAGCCAGAGTCTGTCAGGCAGCTGCTGGGCTGGCCGCCTGTGTGGGAAGGGGCAGAGCCGACCTAGGGGCACACTGGGCCTCTTGCTCTCCCTGTTGCCCTGAGGCTGCTGGGCCAAAGAGGTCTTGGGCATCCAGCCCCTTGCTGGTCCCTTCCCTCTGACGAGGCCCTCTGAGCTCCAGCCCCTTGCAGTGTGGAGACAGCCCCTGCCAGCAACCTCCTCTCCAAGGAGGCCTCAAGCGAGGCCTAGGCCCAGGGGAAAGGCACCAGCGGGGATGAGCCTGGGGAGGCGCCCGGGCATGTCTGGACCCAGTCCCCGCAGCCTGCCCCTTGCTGGGGCAGTACCCCCGGAGGCCAGGAATGTCTGGGCAAGGCGGGCCAGGGGCAGGGGCCCTGCTGGGTCCTGCCCCTGGCCTGTGGGGCCTCTGGGCACAACCGGCCCTCTCCCGCTGGAAGACCTCCCCGGCTGCCTCCAAAGGCCGCTTTGCAAGCACTCTCGCCGGCTGTTCCCGCCAGCCGCGCACAACGTTCCCAAGCCCGGGAGAAAAGCGCTTCGGGGTGGTGCTCTCTCCCGGCCCTTGCCCCTGAGCCTGGGGGCCAGGCAGGGGGTCCACACTCCCAGGCCAAGGCAGAACCACATGCACACGTCTGTTCCTGCCCCCTGCACCGGCAGAGAGCTCGGGGGAGCCAGAGTCTGTCAGGCAGCTGCTGGGCTGGCCGCCTGTGTGGGAAGGGGCAGAGCCGACCTAGGGGCACACTGGGCCTCTTGCTCTCCCTGTTGCCCTGAGGCTGCTGGGCCAAAGAGGTCTTTGGCATCCAGCCCCTTGCTGGTCCCTTCCCTCTGACGAGGCCCTCTGGGCTCCAGCCCCTTGCAGTGTGGAGACAGCCCCTGCCAGCAACCTCCTCTCCAAGGAGGCCTCAAGCGAGGCCTAGGCCCAGGGGAAAGGCACCAGCGGGGATGAGCCTGGGGAGGCGCCCGGGCATGTCTGGACCCAGTCCCCGCAGCCTGCCCCTTGCTGGGGCAGTACCCCCGGAGGCCAGGAAGGTCTGGGCAAGGCTGGCCAGGGGCAGGGGCCCTGCTGGGTCCTGCCCCTGGCCTGTGGGGCCTCTGAGCACAACCGGCCCTCTCCCGCTGGAAGACCTCCCCGGCTGCCTCCAAAGGCCGCTTTGCAAGCACTCTCGCCGGCTGTTCCCGCCAGCCGCGCACAACGCTCCCAAGCCCGGGAGAAAAGCGCTTCGGGGTGGTGCTCTCTCCCGGCCCTTGCCCCTGAGCCTGGGGGCCAGGCAGGGGGTCCACACTCCCAGGCCAAGGCAGAACCACATGCACACGTCTGTTCCTGCCCCCTGCACCGGCAGAGAGCTCGGGGGAGCCAGAGTCTGTCAGGCAGCTGCTGGGCTGGCCGCCTGTGTGGGAAGGGGCAGAGCCGACCTAGGGGCACACTGGGCCTCTTGCTCTCCCTGCTGCCCTGAGGCTGCTGGGCCAAAGAGGTCTTGGGCATCCAGCCCCTTGCTGGTCCCTTCCCTCTGACGAGGCCCTCTGAGCTCCAGCCCCTTGCAGTGTGGAGACAGCCCCTGCCAGCAACCTCCTCTCCAAGGAGGCCTCAAGCGAGGCCTAGGCCCAGGGGAAAGGCACCAGCGGGGATGAGCCTGGGGAGGCGCCCGGGCATGTCTGGACCCAGTCCCCGCAGCCTGCCCCTTGCTGGGGCAGTACCCCCGGAGGCCAGGAAGGTCTGGGCAAGGCGGGCCAGGGGCAGGGGCCCTGCTGGGTCCTGCCCCTGGCCTGTGGGGCCTCTGAGCACAACCGGCCCTCTCCCGCTGGAAGACCTCCCCGGCTGCCTCCAAAGGCCGCTTTGCAAGCACTCTCGCCGGCTGTTCCCGCCAGCCGCGCACAACGCTCCCAAGCCCGGGAGAAAAGCGCTTCGGGGTGGTGCTCTCTCCCGGCCCTTGCCCCTGAGCCTGGGGGCCAGGCAGGGGGTCCACACTCCCAGGCCAAGGCAGAACCACATGCACACGTCTGTTCCTGCCCCCTGCACCGGCAGAGAGCTCGGGGGAGCCAGAGTCTGTCAGGCAGCTGCTGGGCTGGCCGCCTGTGTGGGAAGGGGCAGAGCCGACCTAGGGGCACACTGGGCCTCTTGCTCTCCCTGTTGCCCTGAGGCTGCTGGGCCAAAGAGGTCTTGGGCATCCAGCCCATTGCTGGTCCCTTCCCTCTGACGAGGACCTCTGGGCTCCAGCCCCTTGCAGTGTGGAGACAGCCCCTGCCAGCAACCTCCTCTCCAAGGAGGCCTCAAGCGAGGCCTAGGCCCAGGGGAAAGGCACCAGCGGGGATGAGCCTGGGGAGGCGCCCGGGCATGTCTGGACCCAGTCCCCGCAGCCTGCCCCTTGCTGGGGCAGTACCCCCGGAGGCCAGGAAGGACTGGGCAAGGCTGGCCAGGGGCAGGGGCCCTGCTGGGTCCTGCCCCTGGCCTGTGGGGCCTCTGAGCACAACCGGCCCTCTCCCGCTGGAAGACCTCCCCGGCTGCCTCCAAAGGCCGCTTTGCAAGCACTCTCGCCGGCTGTTCCCGCCAGCCGCGCACAACGCTCCCAAGCCCGGGAGAAAAGCGCTTCGGGGTGGTGCTCTCTCCCGGCCCTTGCCCCTGAGCCTGGGGGCCAGGCAGGGGGTCCACACTCCCAGGCCAAGGCAGAACCACATGCACACGTCTGTTCCTGCCCCCTGCACCGGCAGAGAGCTCGGGGGAGCCAGAGTCTGTCAGGCAGCTGCTGGGCTGGCCGCCTGTGTGGGAAGGGGCAGAGCCGACCTAGGGGCACACTGGGCCTCTTGCTCTCCCTGCTGCCCTGAGGCTGCTGGGCCAAAGAGGTCTTGGGCATCCAGCCCCTTGCTGGTCCCTTCCCTCTGACGAGGCCCTCTGAGCTCCAGCCCCTTGCAGTGTGGAGACAGCCCCTGCCAGCAACCTCGTCTCCAAGGAGGCCTCAAGCGAGGCCTAGGCCCAGGGGAAAGGCACCAGCGGGGATGAGCCTGGGGAGGCGCCCGGGCATGTCTGGACCCAGTCCCCGCAGCCTGCCCCTTGCTGGGGCAGTACCCCCGGAGGCCAGGAAGGTCTGGGCAAGGCTGGCCAGGGGCAGGGGCCCTGCTGGGTCCTGCCCCTGGCCTGTGGGGCCTCTGAGCACAACCGGCCCTCTCCCGCTGGAAGACCTCCCCGGCTGCCTCCAAAGGCCGCTTTGCAAGCACTCTCGCCGGCTGTTCCCGCCAGCCGCGCACAACGCTCCCAAGCCCGGGAGAAAAGCGCTTCGGGGTGGTGCTCTCTCCCGGCCCTTGCCCCTGAGCCTGGGGGCCAGGCAGGGGGTCCACACTCCCAGGCCAAGGCAGAACCACATGCACACGTCTGTTCCTGCCCCCTGCACCGGCAGAGAGCTCGGGGGAGCCAGAGTCTGTCAGGCAGCTGCTGGGCTGGCCGCCTGTGTGGGAAGGGGCAGAGCCGACCTAGGGGCACACTGGGCCTCTTGCTCTCCCTGCTGCCCTGAGGCTGCTGGGCCAAAGAGGTCTTGGGCATCCAGCCCCTTGCTGGTCCCTTCCCTCTGACGAGGCCCTCTGAGCTCCAGCCCCTTGCAGTGTGGAGACAGCCCCTGCCAGCAACCTCCTCTCCAAGGAGGCCTCAAGCGAGGCCTAGGCCCAGGGGAAAGGCACCAGCGGGGATGAGCCTGGGGAGGCGCCCGGGCATGTCTGGACCCAGTCCCCGCAGCCTGCCCCTTGCTGGGGCAGTACCCCCGGAGGCCAGGAAGGTCTGGGCAAGGCGGGCCAGGGGCAGGGGCCCTGCTGGGTCCTGCCCCTGGCCTGTGGGGCCTCTGAGCACAACCGGCCCTCTCCCGCTGGAAGACCTCCCCGGCTGCCTCCAAAGGCCGCTTTGCAAGCACTCTCGCCGGCTGTTCCCGCCAGCCGCGCACAACGCTCCCAAGCCCGGGAGAAAAGCGCTTCGGGGTGGTGCTCTCTCCCGGCCCTTGCCCCTGAGCCTGGGGGCCAGGCAGGGGGTCCACACTCCCAGGCCAAGGCAGAACCACATGCACACGTCTGTTCCTGCCCCCTGCACCGGCAGAGAGCTCGGGGGAGCCAGAGTCTGTCAGGCAGCTGCTGGGCTGGCCGCCTGTGTGGGAAGGGGCAGAGCCGACCTTGGGGCACACTGGGCCTCTTGCTCTCCCTGTTGCCCTGAGGCTGCTGGGCCAAAGAGGTCTTGGGCATCCAGCCCATTGCTGGTCCCTTCCCTCTGACGAGGCCCTCTGGGCTCCAGCCCCTTGCAGTGTGGAGACAGCCCCTGCCAGCAACCTCCTCTCCAAGGAGGCCTCAAGCGAGGCCTAGGCCCAGGGGAAAGGCACCAGCGGGGATGAGCCTGGGGAGGCGCCCGGGCATGTCTGGACCCAGTCCCCGCAGCCTGCCCCTTGCTGGGGCAGTACCCCCGGAGGCCAGGAAGGACTGGGCAAGGCTGGCCAGGGGCAGGGGCCCTGCTGGGTCCTGCCCCTGGCCTGTGGGGCCTCTGAGCACAACCGGCCCTCTCCCGCTGGAAGACCTCCCCGGCTGCCTCCAAAGGCCGCTTTGAAAGCACTCTCGCCGGCTGTTCCCGCCAGCCGCGCACAACGCTCCCAAGCCCGGGAGAAAAGCGCTTCGGGGTGGTGCTCTCTCCCGGCCCTTGCCCCTGAGCCTGGGGGCCAGGCAGGGGGTCCACACTCCCAGGCCAAGGCAGAACCACATGCACACGTCTGTTCCTGCCCCCTGCACCGGCAGAGAGCTCGGGGGAGCCAGAGTCTGTCAGGCAGCTGCTGGGCTGGCCGCCTGTGTGGGAAGGGGCAGAGCCGACCTAGGGGCACACTGGGCCTCTTGCTCTCCCTGCTGCCCTGAGGCTGCTGGGCCAAAGAGGTCTTGGGCATCCAGCCCCTTGCTGGTCCCTTCCCTCTGACGAGGCCCTCTGTGCTCCAGCCCCTTGCAGTGTGGAGACAGCCCCTGCCAGCAACCTCCTCTCCAAGGAGGCCTCAAGCGAGGCCTAGGCCCAGGGGAAAGGCACCAGCGGGGATGAGCCTGGGGAGGCGCCCGGGCATGTCTGGACCCAGTCCCCGCAGCCTGCCCCTTGCTGGGGCAGTACCCCCGGAGGCCAGGAAGGTCTGGGCAAGGCTGGCCAGGGGCAGGGGCCCTGCTGGGTCCTGCCCCTGGCCTGTGGAGCCTCTGAGCACAACCGGCCCTCTCCCGCTGGAAGACCTCCCCGGCTGCCTCCAAAGGCCGCTTTGCAAGCACTCTCGCCGGCTGTTCCCGCCAGCCGCGCACAACGCTCCCAAGCCCGGGAGAAAAGCGCTTCGGGGTGGTGCTCTCTCCCGGCCCTTGCCCCTGAGCCTGGGGGCCAGGCAGGGGGTCCACACTCCCAGGCCAAGGCAGAACCACATGCACACGTCTGTTCCTGCCCCCTGCACCGGCAGAGAGCTCGGGGGAGCCAGAGTCTGTCAGGCAGCTGCTGGGCTGGCCGCCTGTGTGGGAAGGGGCAGAGCCGACCTAGGGGCACACTGGGCCTCTTGCTCTCCCTGCTGCCCTGAGGCTGCTGGGCCAAAGAGGTCTTGGGCATCCAGCCCCTTGCTGGTCCCTTCCCTCTGACGAGGCCCTCTGAGCTCCAGCCCCTTGCAGTGTGGAGACAGCCCCTGCCAGCAACCTCCTCTCCAAGGAGGCCTCAAGCGAGGCCTAGGCCCAGGGGAAAGGCACCAGCGGGGATGAGCCTGGGGAGGCGCCCGGGCATGTCTGGACCCAGTCCCCGCAGCCTGCCCCTTGCTGGGGCAGTACCCCCGGAGGCCAGGAAGGTCTGGGCAAGGCGGGCCAGGGGCAGGGGCCCTGCTGGGTCCTGCCCCTGGCCTGTGGGGCCTCTGAGCACAACCGGCCCTCTCCCGCTGGAAGACCTCCCCGGCTGCCTCCAAAGGCCGCTTTGCAAGCACTCTCGCCGGCTGTTCCCGCCAGCCGCGCACAATGCTCCCAAGCCCGGGAGAAAAGCGCTTCGGGGTGGTGCTCTCTCCCGGCCCTTGCCCCTGAGCCTGGGGGCCAGGCAGGGGGTCCACACTCCCAGGCCAAGGCAGAACCACATGCACACGTCTGTTCCTGCCCCCTGCACCGGCAGAGAGCTCGGGGGAGCCAGAGTCTGTCAGGCAGCTGCTGGGCTGGCCGCCTGTGTGGGAAGGGGCAGAGCCGGCCTAGGGGCACACTGGGCCTCTTGCTCTCCCTGCTGCCCTGAGGCTGCTGGGCCAAAGAGGTCTTGGGCATCCAGCCCCTTGCTGGTCCCTTCCCTCTGACGAGGCCCTCTGAGCTCCAGCCCCTTGCAGTGTGGAGACAGCCCCTGGCAGCAACCTCCTCTCCAAGGAGGCCTCAAGCGAGGCCTAGGCCCAGGGGAAAGGCACCAGAGGGGATGAGCCTGGGGAGGCGCCCGGGCATGTCTGGACCCAGTCCCCGCAGCCTGCCCCTTGCTGGGGCAGTACCCCCGGAGGCCAGGAAGGTCTGGGCAAGGCGGGCCAGGGGCAGGGGCCCTGCTGGGTCCTGCCCCTGGCCTGTGGGGCCTCTGAGCACAACCGGCCCTCTCCCGCTGGAAGACCTCCCCGGCTGCCTCCAAAGGCCGCTTTGCAAGCACTCTCGCCGGCTGTTCCCGCCAGCCGCGCACAACGCTCCCAAGCCCGGGAGAAAAGCACTTCGGGGTGGTGCTCTCTCCCGGCCCTTGCCCCTGAGCCTGGGGGCCAGGCAGGGGGTCCACACTCCCAGGCCAAGGCAGAACCACATGCACACGTCTGTTCCTGCCCCCTGCACCGGCAGAGAGCTCGGGGGAGCCAGAGTCTGTCAGGCAGCTGCTGGGCTGGCCGCCTGTGTGGGAAGGGGCAGAGCCGACCTAGGGGCACACTGGGCCTCTTGCTCTCCCTGTTGCCCTGAGGCTGCTGGGCCAAAGAGGTCTTGGGCATCCAGCCCCTTGCTGGTCCCTTCCCTCTGACGAGGCCCTCTGAGCTCCAGCCCCTTGCAGTGTGGAGACAGCCCCTGCCAGCAACCTCCTCTCCAAGGAGGCCTCAAGCGAGGCCTAGGCCCAGGGGAAAGGCACCAGCGGGGATGAGCCTGGGGAGGCGCCCGGGCATGTCTGGACCCAGTCCCCGCAGCCTGCCCCTTGCTGGGGCAGTACCCCCGGAGGCCAGGAAGGACTGGGCAAGGCTGGCCAGGGGCAGGGGCCCTGCTGGGTCCTGCCCCTGGCCTGTGGGGCCTCTGAGCACAACCGGCCCTCTCCCGCTGGAAGACCTCCCCGGCTGCCTCCAAAGGCCGCTTTGAAAGCACTCTCGCCGGCTGTTCCCGCCAGCCGCGCACAACGCTCCCAAGCCCGGGAGAAAAGCGCTTCGGGGTGGTGCTCTCTCCCGGCCCTTGCCCCTGAGCCTGGGGGCCAGGCAGGGGGTCCACACTCCCAGGCCAAGGCAGAACCACATGCACACGTCTGTTCCTGCCCCCTGCACCGGCAGAGAGCTCGGGGGAGCCAGAGTCTGTCAGGCAGCTGCTGGGCTGGCCGCCTGTGTGGGAAGGGGCAGAGCCGACCTAGGGGCACACTGGGCCTCTTGCTCTCCCTGCTGCCCTGAGGCTGCTGGGCCAAAGAGGTCTTGGGCATCCAGCCCCTTGCTGGTCCCTTCCCTCTGACGAGGCCCTCTGTGCTCCAGCCCCTTGCAGTGTGGAGACAGCCCCTGCCAGCAACCTCCTCTCCAAGGAGGCCTCAAGCGAGGCCTAGGCCCAGGGGAAAGGCACCAGCGGGGATGAGCCTGGGGAGGCGCCCGGGCATGTCTGGACCCAGTCCCCGCAGCCTGCCCCTTGCTGGGGCAGTACCCCCGGAGGCCAGGAAGGTCTGGGCAAGGCTGGCCAGGGGCAGGGGCCCTGCTGGGTCCTGCCCCTGGCCTGTGGAGCCTCTGAGCACAACCGGCCCTCTCCCGCTGGAAGACCTCCCCGGCTGCCTCCAAAGGCCGCTTTGCAAGCACTCTCGCCGGCTGTTCCCGCCAGCCGCGCACAACGCTCCCAAGCCCGGGAGAAAAGCGCTTCGGGGTGGTGCTCTCTCCCGGCCCTTGCCCCTGAGCCTGGGGGCCAGGCAGGGGGTCCACACTCCCAGGCCAAGGCAGAACCACATGCACACGTCTGTTCCTGCCCCCTGCACCGGCAGAGAGCTCGGGGGAGCCAGAGTCTGTCAGGCAGCTGCTGGGCTGGCCGCCTGTGTGGGAAGGGGCAGAGCCGACCTAGGGGCACACTGGGCCTCTTGCTCTCCCTGCTGCCCTGAGGCTGCTGGGCCAAAGAGGTCTTGGGCATCCAGCCCCTTGCTGGTCCCTTCCCTCTGACGAGGCCCTCTGAGCTCCAGCCCCTTGCAGTGTGGAGACAGCCCCTGCCAGCAACCTCCTCTCCAAGGAGGCCTCAAGCGAGGCCTAGGCCCAGGGGAAAGGCACCAGCGGGGATGAGCCTGGGGAGGCGCCCGGGCATGTCTGGACCCAGTCCCCGCAGCCTGCCCCTTGCTGGGGCAGTACCCCCGGAGGCCAGGAAGGTCTGGGCAAGGCGGGCCAGGGGCAGGGGCCCTGCTGGGTCCTGCCCCTGGCCTGTGGGGCCTCTGAGCACAACCGGCCCTCTCCCGCTGGAAGACCTCCCCGGCTGCCTCCAAAGGCCGCTTTGCAAGCACTCTCGCCGGCTGTTCCCGCCAGCCGCGCACAATGCTCCCAAGCCCGGGAGAAAAGCGCTTCGGGGTGGTGCTCTCTCCCGGCCCTTGCCCCTGAGCCTGGGGGCCAGGCAGGGGGTCCACACTCCCAGGCCAAGGCAGAACCACATGCACACGTCTGTTCCTGCCCCCTGCACCGGCAGAGAGCTCGGGGGAGCCAGAGTCTGTCAGGCAGCTGCTGGGCTGGCCGCCTGTGTGGGAAGGGGCAGAGCCGACCTAGGGGCACACTGGGCCTCTTGCTCTCCCTGCTGCCCTGAGGCTGCTGGGCCAAAGAGGTCTTGGGCATCCAGCCCCTTGCTGGTCCCTTCCCTCTGACGAGGCCCTCTGAGCTCCAGCCCCTTGCAGTGTGGAGACAGCCCCTGGCAGCAACCTCCTCTCCAAGGAGGCCTCAAGCGAGGCCTAGGCCCAGGGGAAAGGCACCAGAGGGGATGAGCCTGGGGAGGCGCCCGGGCATGTCTGGACCCAGTCCCCGCAGCCTGCCCCTTGCTGGGGCAGTACCCCCGGAGGCCAGGAAGGTCTGGGCAAGGCGGGCCAGGGGCAGGGGCCCTGCTGGGTCCTGCCCCTGGCCTGTGGGGCCTCTGAGCACAACCGGCCCTCTCCCGCTGGAAGACCTCCCCGGCTGCCTCCAAAGGCCGCTTTGCAAGCACTCTCGCCGGCTGTTCCCGCCAGCCGCGCACAACGCTCCCAAGCCCGGGAGAAAAGCACTTCGGGGTGGTGCTCTCTCCCGGCCCTTGCCCCTGAGCCTGGGGGCCAGGCAGGGGGTCCACACTCCCAGGCCAAGGCAGAACCACATGCACACGTCTGTTCCTGCCCCCTGCACCGGCAGAGAGCTCGGGGGAGCCAGAGTCTGTCAGGCAGCTGCTGGGCTGGCCGCCTGTGTGGGAAGGGGCAGAGCCGACCTAGGGGCACACTGGGCCTCTTGCTCTCCCTGTTGCCCTGAGGCTGCTGGGCCAAAGAGGTCTTGGGCATCCAGCCCCTTGCTGGTCCCTTCCCTCTGACGAGGCCCTCTGAGCTCCAGCCCCTTGCAGTGTGGAGACAGCCCCTGCCAGCAACCTCCTCTCCAAGGAGGCCTCAAGCGAGGCCTAGGCCCAGGGGAAAGGCACCAGCGGGGATGAGCCTGGGGAGGCGCCCGGGCATGTCTGGACCCAGTCCCCGCAGCCTGCCCCTTGCTGGGGCAGTACCCCCGGAGGCCAGGAAGGTCTGGGCAAGGCTGGCCAGGGGCAGGGGCCCTGCTGGGTCCTGCCCCTGGCCTGTGGGGCCTCTGAGCACAACCGGCCCTCTCCCGCTGGAAGACCTCCCCGGCTGCCTCCAAAGGCTGCTTTGCAAGCACTCCCGCCGGCTGTTCCCGCCAGCCGCGCACAACGCTCCCAAGCCCGGGAGAAAAGCGCTTCGGGGTGGTGCTCTCTCCCGGCCCTTGCCCCTGAGCCTGGGGGCCAGGCAGGGGGTCCACACTCCCAGGCCAAGGCAGAACCACATGCACACGTCTGTTCCTGCCCCCTGCACCGGCAGAGAGCTCGGGGGAGCCAGAGTCTGTCAGGCAGCTGCTGGGCTGGCCGCCTGTGTGGGAAGGGGCAGAGCCGACCTAGGGGCACACTGGGCCTCTTGCTCTCCCTGCTGCCCTGAGGCTGCTGGGCCAAAGAGGTCTTGGGCATCCAGCCCCTTGCTGGTCCCTTCCCTCTGACGAGGCCCTCTGAGCTCCAGCCCCTTGCAGTGTGGAGACAGCCCCTGCCAGCAACCTCCTCTCCAAGGAGGCCTCAAGCGAGGCCTAGGCCCAGGGGAAAGGCACCAGCGGGGATGAGCCTGGGGAGGCGCCCGGGCATGCCTGGACCCAGTCCCCGCAGCCTGCCCCTTGCTGGGGCAGTACCCCCGGAGGCCAGGAAGGTCTGGGCAAGGCGGGCCAGGGGCAGGGGCCCTGCTGGGTCCTGCCCCTGGCCTGTGGGGCCTCTGAGCACAACCGGCCCTCTGCCGCTGGAAGACCTCCCCGGCTGCCTCCAAAGGCCGCTTTGCAAGCACTCTCGCCGGCTGTTCCCGCCAGCCGCGCACAACGCTCCCAAGCCCGGGAGAAAAGCGCTTCGGGGTGGTGCTCTCTCCCGGCCCTTGCCCCTGAGCCTGGGGGCCAGGCAGGGGGTCCACACTCCCAGGCCAAGGCAGAACCACATGCACACGTCTGTTCCTGCCCCCTGCACCGGCAGAGAGCTCGGGGGAGCCAGAGTCTGTCAGGCAGCTGCTGGGCTGGCCGCCTGTGTGGGAAGGGGCAGAGCCGACCTAGGGGCACACTGGGCCTCTTGCTCTCCCTGCTGCCCTGAGGCTGCTGGGCCAAAGAGGTCTTGGGCATCCAGCCCCTTGCTGGTCCCTTCCCTCTGACGAGGCCCTCTGAGCTCCAGCCCCTTGCAGTGTGGAGACAGCCCCTGCCAGCAACCTCGTCTCCAAGGAGGCCTCAAGCGAGGCCTAGGCCCAGGGGAAAGGCACCAGCGGGGATGAGCCTGGGGAGGCGCCCGGGCATGTCTGGACCCAGTCCCCGCAGCCTGCCCCTTGCTGGGGCAGTACCCCCGGAGGCCAGGAAGGACTGGGCAAGGCTGGCCAGGGGCAGGGACCCTGCTGGGTCCTGCCCCTGGCCTGTGGGGCCTCTGAGCACAACCGGCCCTCTGCCACTGGAAGACCTCCCCGGCTGCCTCCAAAGGCCGCTTTGCAAGCACTCTCGCCGGCTGCTCCCGCCAGCCGCGCACAACGCTCCCAAGCCCGGGAGAAAAGCGCTTCGGGGTGGTGCTCTCTCCCGGCCCTTGCCCCTGAGCCTGGGGGCCAGGCAGGGGGTCCACACTCCCAGGCCAAGGCAGAACCACATGCACACGTCTGTTCCTGCCCCCTGCACCGGCAGAGAGCTCCGGGGAGCCAGAGTCTGTCAGGCAACTGCTGGGCTGGCCGCCTGTGTGGGAAGGGGCAGAGCCGACCTAGGGGCACACTGGGCCTCTTGCTCTCCCTGCTGCCCTGAGGCTGCTGGGCCAAAGAGGTCTTGGGCATCCAGCCCCTTGCTGGTCCCTTCCCTCTGACGAGGCCCTCTGAGCTCCAGCCCCTTGCAGTGTGGAGACAGCCGCTGCCAGCAACCTCCTCTCCAAGGAGGCCTCAAGCGAGGCCTAGGCCCAGGGGAAAGGCACCAGCGGGGATGAGCCTGGGGAGGCGCCCGGGCATGTCTGGACCCAGTCCCCGCAGCCTGCCCCTTGCTGGGGCAGTACCCCCGGAGGCCAGGAAGGTCTGGGCAAGGCTGGCCAGGGGCAGGGGCCCTGCTGGGTCCTGCCCCTGGCCTGTGGGGCCTCTGAGCACAACCGGCCCTCTGCCGCTGGAAGACCTCCCCGGCTGCCTCCAAAGGCCGCTTTGCAAGCACTCTCGCCGGCTGTTCCCGCCAGCCGCGCACAACGCTCCCAAGCCCGGGAGAAAAGCGCTTCGGGGTGGTGCTCTCTCCCGGCCCTTGCCCCTGAGCCTGGGGGCCAGGCAGGGGGTCCACACTCCCAGGCCAAGGCAGAACCACATGCACACGTCTGTTCCTGCCCCCTGCACCGGCAGAGAGCTCGGGGGAGCCAGAGTCTGTCAGGCAGCTGCTGGGCTGGCCGCCTGTGTGGGAAGGGGCAGAGCCGACCTAGGGGCACACTGGGCCTCTTGCTCTCCCTGCTGCCCTGAGGCTGCTGGGCCAAAGAGGTCTTGGGCATCCAGCCCTTTGCTGGTCCCTTCCCTCTGACGAGGCCCTCTGAGCTCCAGCCCCTTGCAGTGTGGAGACAGCCCCTGCCAGCAACCTCCTCTCCAAGGAGGCCTCAAGCGAGGCCTAGGCCCAGGGGAAAGGCACCAGCGGGGATGAGCCTGGGGAGGCGCCCGGGCATGTCTGGACCCAGTCCCCGCAGCCTGCCCCTTGCTGGGGCAGTACCCCCGGAGGCCAGGAAGGTCTGGGCAAGGCTGGCCAGGGGCAGGGGCCCTGCTGGGTCCTGCCCCTGGCCTGTGGGGCCTCTGAGCACAACCGCCCTCTGCCGCTGGAAGACCTCCCCGGCTGCCTCCAAAGGCCGCTTTGCAAGCACTCTCGCCGGCTGTTCCCGCCAGCCGCGCACAACGCTCCCAAGCCCGGGAGAAAAGCGCTTCGGGGTGGTGCTCTCTCCCGGCCCTTGCCCCTGAGCCTGGGGGCCAGGCAGGGGGTCCACACTCCCAGGCCAAGGCAGAACCACATGCACACGTCTGTTCCTGCCCCCTGCACCGGCAGAGAGCTCGGGGGAGCCAGAGTCTGTCAGGCAGCTGCTGGGCTGGCCGCCTGTGTGGGAAGGGGCAGAGCCGACCTAGGGGCACACTGGGCCTCTTGCTCTCCCTGCTGCCCTGAGGCTGCTGGGCCAAAGAGGTCTTGGGCATCCAGCCCCTTGCTGGTCCCTTCCCTCTGACGAGGCCCTCTGAGCTCCAGCCCCTTGCAGTGTGGAGACAGCCCCTGCCAGCAACCTCCTCTCCAAGGAGGCCTCAAGCGAGGCCTAGGACCAGGGGAAAGGCACCAGCGGGGATGAGCCTGGGGAGGCGCCCGGGCATGTCTGGACCCAGTCCCCGCAGCCTGCCCCTTGCTGGGGCAGTACCCCCGGAGGCCAGGAAGGACTGGGCAAGGCTGGCCAGGGGCAGGGACCCTGCTGGGTCCTGCCCCTGGCCTGTGGGGCCTCTGAGCACAACCGGCCCTCTGCCACTGGAAGACCTCCCCGGCTGCCTCCAAAGGCCGCTTTGCAAGCACTCTCGCCGGCTGCTCCCGCCAGCCGCGCACAACGCTCCCAAGCCCGGGAGAAAAGCGCTTCGGGGTGGTGCTCTCTCCCGGCCCTTGCCCCTGAGCCTGGGGGCCAGGCAGGGGGTCCACACTCCCAGGCCAAGGCAGAACCACACGCACACGTCTGTTCCTGCCCCCTGCACCGGCAGAGAGCTCCGGGGAGCCAGAGTCTGTCAGGCAACTGCTGGGCTGGCCGCCTGTGTGGGAAGGGGCAGAGCCGACCTAGGGGCACACTGGGCCTCTTGCTCTCCCTGCTGCCCTGAGGCTGCTGGGCCAAAGAGGTCTTGGGCATCCAGCCCCTTGCTGGTCCCTTCCCTCTGACGAGGCCCTCTGAGCTCCAGCCCCTTGCAGTGTGGAGACAGCCGCTGCCAGCAACCTCCTCTCCAAGGAGGCCTCAAGCGAGGCCTAGGCCCAGGGGAAAGGCACCAGCGGGGATGAGCCTGGGGAGGCGCCCGGGCATGTCTGGACCCAGTCCCCGCAGCCTGCCCCTTGCTGGGGCAGTACCCCCGGAGGCCAGGAAGGTCTGGGCAAGGCTGGCCAGGGGCAGGGGCCCTGCTGGGTCCTGCCCCTGGCCTGTGGGGCCTCTGAGCACAACCGGCCCTCTCCCGCTGGAAGACCTCCCCGGCTGCCTCCAAAGGCCGCTTTGCAAGCACTCTCGCCGGCTGTTCCCGCCAGCCGCGCACAACGCTCCCAAGCCCGGGAGAAAAGCGCTTCGGGGTGGTGCTCTCTCCCGGCCCTTGCCCCTGAGCCTGGGGGCCAGGCAGGGGCTCCACACTCCCAGGCCAAGGCAGAACCACATGCACACGTCTGTTCCTGCCCCCTGCACCGGCAGAGAGCTCGGGGGAGCCAGAGTCTGTCAGGCAGCTGCTGGGCTGGCCGCCTGTGTGGGAAGGGGCAGAGCCGACCTAGGGGCACACTGGGCCTCTTGCTCTCCCTGCTGCCCTGAGGCTGCTGGGCCAAAGAGGTCTTGGGCATCCAGCCCTTTGCTGGTCCCTTCCCTCTGACGAGGCCCTCTGAGCTCCAGCCCCTTGCAGTGTGGAGACAGCCCCTGCCAGCAACCTCCTCTCCAAGGAGGCCTCAAGCGAGGCCTAGGCCCAGGGGAAAGGCACCAGCGGGGATGAGCCTGGGGAGGCGCCCGGGCATGTCTGGACCCAGTCCCCGCAGCCTGCCCCTTGCTGGGGCAGTACCCCCGGAGGCCAGGAAGGTCTGGGCAAGGCTGGCCAGGGGCAGGGGCCCTGCTGGGTCCTGCCCCTGGCCTGTGGGGCCTCTGAGCACAACCGGCCCTCTGCCGCTGGAAGACCTCCCCGGCTGCCTCCAAAGGCCGCTTTGCAAGCACTCTCGCCGGCTGTTCCCGCCAGCCGCGCACAACGCTCCCAAGCCCGGGAGAAAAGCGCTTCGGGGTGGTGCTCTCTCCCGGCCCTTGCCCCTGAGCCTGGGGGCCAGGCAGGGGGTCCACACTCCCAGGCCAAGGCAGAACCACATGCACACGTCTGTTCCTGCCCCCTGCACCGGCAGAGAGCTCGGGGGAGCCAGAGTCTGTCAGGCAGCTGCTGGGCTGGCCGCCTGTGTGGGAAGGGGCAGAGCCGACCTAGGGGCACACTGGGCCTCTTGCTCTCCCTGCTGCCCTGAGGCTGCTGGGCCAAAGAGGTCTTGGGCATCCAGCCCCTTGCTGGTCCCTTCCCTCTGACGAGGCCCTCTGAGCTCCAGCCCCTTGCAGTGTGGAGACAGCCCCTGCCAGCAACCTCCTCTCCAAGGAGGCCTCAAGCGAGGCCTAGGACCAGGGGAAAGGCACCAGCGGGGATGAGCCTGGGGAGGCGCCCGGGCATGTCTGGACCCAGTCCCCGCAGCCTGCCCCTTGCTGGGGCAGTACCCCCGGAGGCCAGGAAGGACTGGGCAAGGCTGGCCAGGGGCAGGGACCCTGCTGGGTCCTGCCCCTGGCCTGTGGGGCCTCTGAGCACAACCGGCCCTCTGCCACTGGAAGACCTCCCCGGCTGCCTCCAAAGGCCGCTTTGCAAGCACTCTCGCCGGCTGCTCCCGCCAGCCGCGCACAACGCTCCCAAGCCCGGGAGAAAAGCGCTTCGGGGTGGTGCTCTCTCCCGGCCCTTGCCCCTGAGCCTGGGGGCCAGGCAGGGGGTCCACACTCCCAGGCCAAGGCAGAACCACATGCACACGTCTGTTCCTGCCCCCTGCACCGGCAGAGAGCTCCGGGGAGCCAGAGTCTGTCAGGCAACTGCTGGGCTGGCCGCCTGTGTGGGAAGGGGCAGAGCCGACCTAGGGGCACACTGGGCCTCTTGCTCTCCCTGCTGCCCTGAGGCTGCTGGGCCAAAGAGGTCTTGGGCATCCAGCCCCTTGCTGGTCCCTTCCCTCTGACGAGGCCCTCTGAGCTCCAGCCCCTTGCAGTGTGGAGACAGCCGCTGCCAGCAACCTCCTCTCCAAGGAGGCCTCAAGCGAGGCCTAGGCCCAGGGGAAAGGCACCAGCGGGGATGAGCCTGGGGAGGCGCCCGGGCATGTCTGGACCCAGTCCCCGCAGCCTGCCCCTTGCTGGGGCAGTACCCCCGGAGGCCAGGAAGGTCTGGGCAAGGCTGGCCAGGGGCAGGGGCCCTGCTGGGTCCTGCCCCTGGCCTGTGGGGCCTCTGAGCACAACCGGCCCTCTCCCGCTGGAAGACCTCCCCGGCTGCCTCCAAAGGCCGCTTTGCAAGCACTCTCGCCGGCTGTTCCCGCCAGCCGCGCACAACGCTCCCAAGCCCGGGAGAAAAGCGCTTCGGGGTGGTGCTCTCTCCCGGCCCTTGCCCCTGAGCCTGGGGGCCAGGCAGGGGCTCCACACTCCCAGGCCAAGGCAGAACCACATGCACACGTCTGTTCCTGCCCCCTGCACCGGCAGAGAGCTCGGGGGAGCCAGAGTCTGTCAGGCAGCTGCTGGGCTGGCCGCCTGTGTGGGAAGGGGCAGAGCCGACCTAGGGGCACACTGGGCCTCTTGCTCTCCCTGCTGCCCTGAGGCTGCTGGGCCAAAGAGGTCTTGGGCATCCAGCCCTTTGCTGGTCCCTTCCCTCTGACGAGGCCCTCTGAGCTCCAGCCCCTTGCAGTGTGGAGACAGCCCCTGCCAGCAACCTCCTCTCCAAGGAGGCCTCAAGCGAGGCCTAGGCCCAGGGGAAAGGCACCAGCGGGGATGAGCCTGGGGAGGCGCCCGGGCATGTCTGGACCCAGTCCCCGCAGCCTGCCCCTTGCTGGGGCAGTACCCCCGGAGGCCAGGAAGGTCTGGGCAAGGCTGGCCAGGGGCAGGGGCCCTGCTGGGTCCTGCCCCTGGCCTGTGGGGCCTCTGAGCACAACCGGCCCTCTCCCGCTGGAAGACCTCCCCGGCTGCCTCCAAAGGCCGCTTTGCAAGCACTCTCGCCGGCTGTTCCCGCCAGCCGCGCACAACGCTCCCAAGCCCGGGAGAAAAGCGCTTCGGGGTGGTGCTCTCTCCCGGCCCTTGCCCCTGAGCCTGGGGGCCAGGCAGGGGGTCCACACTCCCAGGCCAAGGCAGAACCACATGCACACGTCTGTTCCTGCCCCCTGCACCGGCAGAGAGCTCGGGGGAGCCAGAGTCTGTCAGGCAGCTGCTGGGCTGGCCGCCTGTGTGGGAAGGGGCAGAGCCGACCTAGGGGCACACTGGGCCTCTTGCTCTCCCTGCTGCCCTGAGGCTGCTGGCCAAAGAGGTCTTGGGCATCCAGCCCCTTGCTGGTCCCTTCCCTCTGACGAGGCCCTCTGAGCTCCAGCCCCTTGCAGTGTGGAGACAGCCCCTGCCAGCAACCTCCTCTCCAAGGAGGCCTCAAGCGAGGCCTAGGCCCAGGGGAAAGGCACCAGCGGGGATGAGCCTGGGGAGGCGCCCGGGCATGTCTGGACCCAGTCCCCGCAGCCTGCCCCTTGCTGGGGCAGTACCCCCGGAGGCCAGGAAGGTCTGGGCAAGGCGGGCCAGGGGCAGGGGCCCTGCTGGGTCCTGCCCCTGGCCTGTGGGGCCTCTGAGCACAACCGGCCCTCTGCCGCTGGAAGACCTCCCCGGCTGCCTCCAAAGGCCGCTTTGCAAGCACTCTCGCCGGCTGTTCCCGCCAGCCGCGCACAACGCTCCCAAGCCCGGGAGAAAAGCGCTTCGGGGTGGTGCTCTCTCCCGGCCCTTGCCCCTGAGCCTGGGGGCCAGGCAGGGGTTCCACACTCCCAGGCCAAGGCAGAACCACATGCACACGTCTGTTCCTGCCCCCTGCACCGGCAGAGAGCTCGGGGGAGCCAGAGTCTGTCAGGCAGCTGCTGGGCTGGCCGCCTGTGTGGGAAGGGGCAGAGCCGACCTAGGGGCACACTGGGCCTCTTGCTCTCCCTGCTGCCCTGAGGCTGCTGGGCCAAAGAGGTCTTGGGCATCCAGCCCCTTGCTGGTCCCTTCCCTCTGACGAGGCCCTCTGAGCTCCAGCCCCTTGCAGTGTGGAGACAGCCCCTGCCAGCAACCTCCTCTCCAAGGAGGCCTCAAGCGAGGCCTAGGCCCAGGGGAAAGGCACCAGCGGGGATGAGCCTGGGGAGGCGCCCGGGCATGTCTGGACCCAGTCCCCGCAGCCTGCCCCTTGCTGGGGCAGTACTCCCGGAGGCCAGGAAGGTCTGGGCAAGGCTGGCCAGGGGCAGGGGCCCTGCTGGGTCCTGCCCCTGGCCTGTGGGGCCTCTGAGCACAACCGGCCCTCTCCCGCTGGAAGACCTCCCCGGCTGCCTCCAAAGGCCGCTTTGCAAGCACTCTCGCCGGCTGTTCCCGCCAGCCGCGCACAACGCTCCCAAGCCCGGGAGAAAAGCGCTTCGGGGTGGTGCTCTCTCCCGGCCCTTGCCCCTGAGCCTGGGGGCCAGGCAGGGGGTCCACACTCCCAGGCCAAGGCAGAACCACATGCACACGTCTGTTCCTGCCCCCTGCACCGGCAGAGAGCTCCGGGGAGCCAGAGTCTGTCAGGCAACTGCTGGGCTGGCCGCCTGTGTGGGAAGGGGCAGAGCCGACCTAGGGGCACACTGGGCCTCTTGCTCTCCCTGCTGCCCTGAGGCTGCTGGGCCAAAGAGGTCTTGGGCATCCAGCCCCTTGCTGGTCCCTTCCCTCTGACGAGGCCCTCTGAGCTCCAGCCCCTTGCAGTGTGGAGACAGCCGCTGCCAGCAACCTCCTCTCCAAGGAGGCCTCAAGCGAGGCCTAGGCCCAGGGGAAAGGCACCAGCGGGGATGAGCCTGGGGAGGCGCCCGGGCATGTCTGGACCCAGTCCCCGCAGCCTGCCCCTTGCTGGGGCAGTACCCCCGGAGGCCAGGAAGGTCTGGGCAAGGCGGGCTAGGGGCAGGGGCCCTGCTGGGTCCTGCCCCTGGCCTGTGGGGCCTCTGAGCACAACCGGCCCTCTGCCGCTGGAAGACCTCCCTGGCTGCCTCCAAAGGCCGCTTTGCAAGCACTCTCGCCGGCTGTTCCCGCCAGCCGCGCCCAACGCTCCCAAGCCCGGGAGAAAAGCGCTTCGGGGTGGTGCTCTCTCCCGGCCCTTGCCCCTGAGCCTGGGGGCCAGGCAGGGGGTCCACACTCCCAGGCCAAGGCAGAACCACATGCACACGTCTGTTCCTGCCCCCTGCACCGGCAGAGAGCTCGGGGGAGCCAGAGTCTGTCAGGCAGCTGCTGGGCTGGCCGCCTGTGTGGGAAGGGGCAGAGCCGACCTAGGGGCACACTGGGCCTCTTGCTCTCCCTGCTGCCCTGAGGCTGCTGGGCCAAAGAGGTCTTGGGCATCCAGCCCCTTGCTGGTCCCTTCCCTCTGACGAGGCCCTCTGAGCTCCAGCACCTTGCAGTGTGGAGACAGCCCCTGCCAGCAACCTCCTCTCCAAGGAGGCCTCAAGCGAGGCCTAGGCCCAGGGGAAAGGCACCAGCGGGGATGAGCCTGGGGAGGCGCCCGGGCATGTCTGGACCCAGTCCCCGCAGCCTGCCCCTTGCTGGGGCAGTACCCCCGGAGGCCAGGAAGGTCTGGGCAAGGCTGGCCAGGGGCAGGGGCCCTGCTGGGTCCTGCCCCTGGCCTGTGGGGCCTCTGAGCACAACCGGCCCTCTCCCGCTGGAAGACCTCCCCGGCTGCCTCCAAAGGCCGCTTTGCAAGCACTCTCGCCGGCTGTTCCCGCCAGCCGCGCACAACGCTCCCAAGCCCGGGAGAAAAGCGCTTCGGGGTGGTGCTCTCTCCCGGCCCTTGCCCCTGAGCCTGGGGGCCAGGCAGGGGGTCCACACTCCCAGGCCAAGGCAGAACCACATGCACACGTCTGTTCCTGCCCCCTGCACCGGCAGAGAGCTCGGGGGAGCCAGAGTCTGTCAGGCAGCTGCTGGGCTGGCCGCCTGTGTGGGAAGGGGCAGAGCCGACCTAGGGGCACACTGGGCCTCTTGCTCTCCCTGCTGCCCTGAGGCTGCTGGGCCAAAGAGGTCTTGGGCATCCAGCCCCTTGCTGGTCCCTTCCCTCTGACGAGGCCCTCTGAGCTCCAGCACCTTGCAGTGTGGAGACAGCCCCTGCCAGCAACCTCCTCTCCAAGGAGGCCTCAAGCGAGGCCTAGGCCCAGGGGAAAGGCACCAGCGGGGATGAGCCTGGGGAGGCGCCCGGGCATGTCTGGACCCAGTCCCCGCAGCCTGCCCCTTGCTGGGGCAGTACCCCCGGAGGCCAGGAAGGTCTGGGCAAGGCTGGCCAGGGGCAGGGGCCCTGCTGGGTCCTGCCCCTGGCCTGTGGGGCCTCTGAGCACAACCGGCCCTCTCCCGCTGGAAGACCTCCCCGGCTGCCTCCAAAGGCCGCTTTGCAAGCACTCTCGCCGGCTGTTCCCGCCAGCCGCGCACAATGCTCCCAAGCCCGGGAGAAAAGCGCTTCGGGGTGGTGCTCTCTCCCGGCCCTTGCCCCTGAGCCTGGGGGCCAGGCAGGGGGTCCACACTCCCAGGCCAAGGCAGAACCACATGCACACGTCTGTTCCTGCCCCCTGCACCGGCAGAGAGCTCGGGGGAGCCAGAGTCTGTCAGGCAGCTGCTGGGCTGGCCGCCTGTGTGGGAAGGGGCAGAGCCGACCTAGGGGCACACTGGGCCTCTTGCTCTCCCTGCTGCCCTGAGGCTGCTGGGCCAAAGAGGTCTTGGGCATCCAGCCCCTTGCTGGTCCCTTCCCTCTGACGAGGCCCTCTGAGCTCCAGCCCCTTGCAGTGTGGAGACAGCCCCTGCCAGCAACCTCCTCTCCAAGGAGGCCTCAAGCGAGGCCTAGGCCCAGGGGAAAGGCACCAGCGGGGATGAGCCTGGGGAGGCGCCCGGGCATGTCTGGACCCAGTCCCCGCAGCCTGCCCCTTGCTGGGGCAGTACCCCCGGAGGCCAGGAAGGTCTGGGCAAGGCTGGCCAGGGGCAGGGGCCCTGCTGGGTCCTGCCCCTGGCCTGTGGGGCCTCTGAGCACAACCGGCCCTCTCCCGCTGGAAGACCTCCCCGGCTGCCTCCAAAGGCCGCTTTGCAAGCACTCTCGCCGGCTGTTCCCGCCAGCCGCGCACAACGCTCCCAAGCCCGGGAGAAAAGCGCTTCGGGGTGGTGCTCTCTCCCGGCCCTTGCCCCTGAGCCTGGGGGCCAGGCAGGGGGTCCACACTCCCAGGCCAAGGCAGAACCTCATGCACACGTCTGTTCCTGCCCCCTGCACCGGCAGAGAGCTCGGGGGAGCCAGAGTCTGTCAGGCAGCTGCTGGGCTGGCCGCCTGTGTGGGAAGGGGCAGAGCCGACCTAGGGTCACACTGGGCCTCTTGCTCTCCCTGTTGCCCTGAGGCTGCTGGGCCAAAGAGGTCTTGGGCATCCAGCCCATTGCTGGTCCCTTCCCTCTGACGAGGCCCTCTGGGCTCCAGCCCCTTGCAGTGTGGAGACAGCCCCTGCCAGCAACCTCGTCTCCAAGGAGGCCTCAAGCGAGGCCTAGGCCCAGGGGAAAGGCACCAGCGGGGATGAGCCTGGGGAGGCGCCCGGGCATGTCTGGACCCAGTCCCCGCAGCCTGCCCCTTGCTGGGGCAGTACCCCCGGAGGCCAGGAAGGTCTGGGCAAGGCTGGCCAGGGGCAGGGGCCCTGCTGGGTCCTGCCCCTGGCCTGTGGGGCCTCTGAGCACAACCGGCCCTCTCCCGCTGGAAGACCTCCCCGGCTGCCTCCAAAGGCCGCTTTGCAAGCACTCTCGCCGACTGTTCCCGTCAGCCGCGCACAACGCTCCCAAGCCCGGGAGAAAAGCGCTTCGGGGTGGTGCTCTCTCCCGGCCCTTGCCCCTGAGCCTGGGGGCCAGGCAGGGGGTCCACACTCCCAGGCCAAGGCAGAACCACATGCACACGTCTGTTCCTGCCCCCTGCACCGGCAGAGAGCTCGGGGGAGCCAGAGTCTGTCAGGCAGCTGCTGGGCTGGCCGCCTGTGTGGGAAGGGGCAGAGCCGACCTAGGGGCACACTGGGCCTCTTGCTCTCCCTGCTGCCCTGAGGCTGCTGGGCCAAAGAGGTCTTGGGCATCCAGCCCCTTGCTGGTCCCTTCCCTCTGACGAGGCCCTCTGAGCTCCAGCCCCTTGCAGTGTGGAGACAGCCCCTGCCAGCAACCTCCTCTCCAAGGAGGCCTCAAACGAGGCCTAGGCCCAGGGGAAAGGCACCAGCGGGGATGAGCCTGGGGAGGCGCCCGGGCATGTCTGGACCCAGTCCCCGCAGCCTGCCCCTTGCTGGGGCAGTACCCCCGGAGGCCAGGAAGGTCTGGGCAAGGCTGGCCAGGGGCAGGGGCCCTGCTGGGTCCTGCCCCTGGCCTGTGGGGCCTCTGAGCACAACCGGCCCTCTGCCGCTGGAAGACCTCCCCGGCTGCCTCCAAAGGCTGCTTTGCAAGCACTCTCGCCGGCTGTTCCCGCCAGACGCGCACAACGCTCCCAAGCCCGGGAGAAAAGCGCTTCGGGGTGGTGCTCTCTCCCGGCCCTTGCCCCTGAGCCTGGGGGCCAGGCAGGGGGTCCACACTCCCAGGCCAAGGCAGAACCACATGCACACGTCTGTTCCTGCCCCCTGCACCGGCAGAGAGCTCGGGGGAGCCAGAGTCTGTCAGGCAGCTGCTGGGCTGGCCGCCTGTGTGGGAAGGGGCAGAGCCGACCTAGGGGCACACTGGGCCTCTTGCTCTCCCTGCTGCCCTGAGGCTGCTGGGCCAAAGAGGTCTTGGGCATCCAGCCCCTTGCTGGTCCCTTCCCTCTGACGAGGCCCTCTGAGCTCCAGCCCCTTGCAGTGTGGAGACAGCCGCTGCCAGCAACCTCCTCTCCAAGGAGGCCTCAAGCGAGGCCTAGGCCCAGGGGAAAGGCACCAGCGAGGATGAGCCTGGGGAGGCGCCCGGGCATGTCTGGACCCAGTCCCCGCAGCCTGCCCCTTGCTGGGGCAGTACCCCCGGAGGCCAGGAAGGTCTGGGCAAGGCTGGCCAGGGGCAGGGGCCCTGCTGGGTCCTGCCCCTGGCCTGTGGGGCCTCTGAGCACAACCGGCCCTCTGCCGCTGGAAGACCTCCCTGGCTGCCTCCAAAGGCCGCTTTGCAAGCACTCTCGCCGGCTGTTCCCGCCAGCCGCGCCCAACGCTCCCAAGCCCGGGAGAAAAGCGCTTCGGGGTGGTGCTCTCTCCCGGCCCTTGCCCCTGAGCCTGGGGGCCAGGCAGGGGGTCCACACTCCCAGGCCAAGGCAGAACCACATGCACACGTCTGTTCCTGCCCCCTGCACCGGCAGAGAGCTCGGGGGAGCCAGAGTCTGTCAGGCAGCTGCTGGGCTGGCCGCCTGTGTGGGAAGGGGCAGAGCCGACCTAGGGGCACACTGGGCCTCTTGCTCTCCCTGCTGCCCTGAGGCTGCTGGGCCAAAGAGGTCTTGGGCATCCAGCCCCTTGCTGGTCCCTTCCCTCTGACGAGGCCCTCTGTGCTCCAGCCCCTTGCAGTGTGGAGACAGCCCCTGCCAGCAACCTCCTCTCCAAGGAGGCCTCAAGCGAGGCCTAGGCCCAGGGGAAAGGCACCAGCGGGGATGAGCCTGGGGAGGCGCCCGGGCATGTCTGGACCCAGTCCCCGCAGCCTGCCCCTTGCTGGGGCAGTACCCCCGGAGGCCAGGAAGGTCTGGGCAAGGCTGGCCAGGGGCAGGGGCCCTGCTGGGTCCTGCCCCTGGCCTGTGGGGCCTCTGAGCACAACCGGCCCTCTCCCGCTGGAAGACCTCCCCGGCTGCCTCCAAAGGCCGCTTTGCAAGCACTCTGGCCGGCTGTTCCCGCCAGCCGCGCACAATGCTCCCAAGCCCGGGAGAAAAGCGCTTCGGGGTGGTGCTCTCTCCCGGCCCTTGCCCCTGAGCCTGGGGGCCAGGCAGGGGGTCCACACTCCCAGGCCAAGGCAGAACCACATGCACACGTCTGTTCCTGCCCCCTGCACCGGCAGAGAGCTCGGGGGAGCCAGAGTCTGTCAGGCAGCTGCTGGGCTGGCCGCCTGTGTGGGAAGGGGCAGAGCCGACCTAGGGGCACACTGGGCCTCTTGCTCTCCCTGCTGCCCTGAGGCTGCTGGGCCAAAGAGGTCTTGGGCATCCAGCCCCTTGCTGGTCCCTTCCCTCTGACGAGGCCCTCTGAGCTCCAGCCCCTTGCAGTGTGGAGACAGCCCCTGGCAGCAACCTCCTCTCCAAGGAGGCCTCAAGCGAGTCCTAGGACCAGGGGAAAGGCACCAGCGGGAATGAGCCTGGGGAGGCGCCCGGGCATGTCTGGACCCAGTCCCCGCAGCCTGCCCCTTGCTGGGGCAGTACCCCCGGAGGCCAGGAAGGTCTGGGCAAGGCTGGCCAGGGGCAGGGGCCCTGCTGGGTCCTGCCCCTGGCCTATGGGGCCTCTGAGCACAACCGGCCCTCTGCCGCTGGAAGACCTCCCTGGCTGCCTCCAAAGGCCGCTTTGCAAGCACTCTCGCCGGCTGTTCCCGCCAGCCGCGCCCAACGCTCCCAAGCCCGGGAGAAAAGCGCTTCGGGGTGGTGCTCTCTCCCGGCCCTTGCCCCTGAGCCTGGGGGCCAGGCAGGGGGTCCACACTCCCAGGCCAAGGCAGAACCACATGCACACGTCTGTTCCTGCCCCCTGCACCGGCAGAGAGCTCGGGGGAGCCAGAGTCTGTCAGGCAGCTGCTGGGCTGGCCGCCTGTGTGGGAAGGGGCAGAGCCGACCTAGGGGCACACTGGGCCTCTTGCTCTCCCTGCTGCCCTGAGGCTGCTGGGCCAAAGAGGTCTTGGGCATCCAGCCCCTTGCTGGTCCCTTCCCTCTGACGAGGCCCTCTGAGCTCCAGCCCCTTGCAGTGTGGAGACAGCCGCTGCCAGCAACCTCCTCTCCAAGGAGGCCTCAAGCGAGTCCTAGGACCAGGGGAAAGGCACCAGCGGGGATGAGCCTGGGGAGGCGCCCGGGCATGTCTGGACCCAGTCCCCGCAGCCTGCCCCTTGCTGGGGTAGTACCCCCGGAGGCCAGGAAGGTCTGGGCAAGGCTGGCCAGGGGCAGGGGCCCTGCTGGGTCCTGCCCCTGGCCTGTGGGGCCTCTGAGCACAACCGGCCCTCTCCCGCTGGAAGACCTCCCCGGCTGCCTCCAAAGGCCGCTTTGCAAGCACTCTCGCCGGCTGTTCCCGCCAGCCGCGCACAACGCTCCCAAGCCCGGGAGAAAAGCGCTTCGGGGTGGTGCTCTCTCCCGGCCCTTGCCCCTGAGCCTGGGGGCCAGGCAGGGGGTCCACACTCCCAGGCCAAGGCAGAACCACATGCACACGTCTGTTCCTGCCCCCTGCACCGGCAGAGAGCTCGGGGGAGCCAGAGTCTGTCAGGCAGCTGCTGGGCTGGCCGCCTGTGTGGGAAGGGGCAGAGCCGACCTAGGGGCACACTGGGCCTCTTGCTCTCCCTGCTGCCCTGAGGCTGCTGGGCCAAAGAGGTCTTGGGCATCCAGCCCCTTGCTGGTCCCTTCCCTCTGACGAGGCCCTCTGAGCTCCAGCACCTTGCAGTGTGGAGACAGCCCCTGCCAGCAACCTCCTCTCCAAGGAGGCCTCAAGCGAGGCCTAGGCCCAGGGGAAAGGCACCAGCGGGGATGAGCCTGGGGAGGCGCCCGGGCATGTCTGGACCCAGTCCCCGCAGCCTGCCCCTTGCTGGGGCAGTACCCCCGGAGGCCAGGAAGGTCTGGGCAAGGCTGGCCAGGGGCAGGGGCCCTGCTGGGTCCTGCCCCTGGCCTGTGGGGCCTCTGAGCACAACCGGCCCTCTCCCGCTGGAAGACCTCCCCGGCTGCCTCCAAAGGCCGCTTTGCAAGCACTCTCGCCGGCTGTTCCCGCCAGCCGCGCACAACGCTCCCAAGCCCGGGAGAAAAGCGCTTCGGGGTGGTGCTCTCTCCCGGCCCTTGCCCCTGAGCCTGGGGGCCAGGCAGGGGGTCCACACTCCCAGGCCAAGGCAGAACCACATGCACACGTCTGTTCCTGCCCCCTGCACCGGCAGAGAGCTCGGGGGAGCCAGAGTCTGTCAGGCAGCTGCTGGGCTGGCCGCCTGTGTGGGAAGGGGCAGAGCCGACCTAGGGGCACACTGGGCCTCTTGCTCTCCCTGCTGCCCTGAGGCTGCTGGGCCAAAGAGGTCTTGGGCATCCAGCCCCTTGCTGGTCCCTTCCCTCTGACGAGGCCCTCTGAGCTCCAGCCCCTTGCAGTGTGGAGACAGCCCCTGCCAGCAACCTCCTCTCCAAGGAGGCCTCAAGCGAGGCCTAGGCCCAGGGGAAAGGCACCAGCGGGGATGAGCCTGGGGAGGCGCCCGGGCATGTCTGGACCCAGTCCCCGCAGCCTGCCCCTTGCTGGGGCAGTACCCCCGGAGGCCAGGAAGGTCTGGGCAAGGCTGGCCAGGGGCAGGGGCCCTGCTGGGTCCTGCCCCTGGCCTGTGGGGCCTCTGAGCACAACCGGCCCTCTCCCGCTGGAAGACCTCCCCGGCTGCCTCCAAAGGCCGCTTTGCAAGCACTCTCGCCGGCTGTTCCCGCCAGCCGCGCACAATGCTCCCAAGCCCGGGAGAAAAGCGCTTCGGGGTGGTGCTCTCTCCCGGCCCTTGCCCCTGAGCCTGGGGGCCAGGCAGGGGGTCCACACTCCCAGGCCAAGGCAGAACCACATGCACACGTCTGTTCCTGCCCCCTGCACCGGCAGAGAGCTCGGGGGAGCCAGAGTCTGTCAGGCAGCTGCTGGGCTGGCCGCCTGTGTGGGAAGGGGCAGAGCCGACCTAGGGGCACACTGGGCCTCTTGCTCTCCCTGCTGCCCTGAGGCTGCTGGGCCAAAGAGGTCTTGGGCATCCAGCCCCTTGCTGGTGCCTTCCCTCTGACGAGGCCCTCTGAGCTCCAGCCCCTTGCAGTGTGGAGACAGCCCCTGCCAGCAACCTCGTCTCCAAGGAGGCCTCAAGCGAGGCCTAGGCCCAGGGGAAAGGCACCAGCGGGGATGAGCCTGGGGAGGCGCCCGGGCATGTCTGGACCCAGTCCCCGCAGCCTGCCCCTTGCTGGGGCAGTACCCCCGGAGGCCAGGAAGGTCTGGGCAAGGCTGGCCAGGGGCAGGGGCCCTGCTGGGTCCTGCCCCTGGCCTGTGGGGCCTCTGAGCACAACCGGCCCTCTCCCGCTGGAAGACCTCCCCGGCTGCCTCCAAAGGCCGCTTTGCAAGCACTCTCGCCGGCTGTTCCCGCCAGCCGCGCACAACGCTCCCAAGCCCGGGAGAAAAGCGCTTCGGGGTGGTGCTCTCTCCCGGCCCTTGCCCCTGAGCCTGGGGGCCAGGCAGGGGGTCCACACTCCCAGGCCAAGGCAGAACCTCATGCACACGTCTGTTCCTGCCCCCTGCACCGGCAGAGAGCTCGGGGGAGCCAGAGTCTGTCAGGCAGCTGCTGGGCTGGCCGCCTGTGTGGGAAGGGGCAGAGCCGACCTAGGGTCACACTGGGCCTCTTGCTCTCCCTGTTGCCCTGAGGCTGCTGGGCCAAAGAGGTCTTGGGCATCCAGCCCATTGCTGGTCCCTTCCCTCTGACGAGGCCCTCTGGGCTCCAGCCCCTTGCAGTGTGGAGACAGCCCCTGCCAGCAACCTCGTCTCCAAGGAGGCCTCAAGCGAGGCCTAGGCCCAGGGGAAAGGCACCAGCGGGGATGAGCCTGGGGAGGCGCCCGGGCATGTCTGGACCCAGTCCCCGCAGCCTGCCCCTTGCTGGGGCAGTACCCCCGGAGGCCAGGAAGGTCTGGGCAAGGCTGGCCAGGGGCAGGGGCCCTGCTGGGTCCTGCCCCTGGCCTGTGGGGCCTCTGAGCACAACCGGCCCTCTCCCGCTGGAAGACCTCCCCGGCTGCCTCCAAAGGCCGCTTTGCAAGCACTCTCGCCGACTGTTCCCGTCAGCCGCGCACAACGCTCCCAAGCCCGGGAGAAAAGCGCTTCGGGGTGGTGCTCTCTCCCGGCCCTTGCCCCTGAGCCTGGGGGCCAGGCAGGGGGTCCACACTCCCAGGCCAAGGCAGAACCACATGCACACGTCTGTTCCTGCCCCCTGCACCGGCAGAGAGCTCGGGGGAGCCAGAGTCTGTCAGGCAGCTGCTGGGCTGGCCGCCTGTGTGGGAAGGGGCAGAGCCGACCTAGGGGCACACTGGGCCTCTTGCTCTCCCTGCTGCCCTGAGGCTGCTGGGCCAAAGAGGTCTTGGGCATCCAGCCCCTTGCTGGTCCCTTCCCTCTGACGAGGCCCTCTGAGCTCCAGCCCCTTGCAGTGTGGAGACAGCCCCTGCCAGCAACCTCCTCTCCAAGGAGGCCTCAAACGAGGCCTAGGCCCAGGGGAAAGGCACCAGCGGGGATGAGCCTGGGGAGGCGCCCGGGCATGTCTGGACCCAGTCCCCGCAGCCTGCCCCTTGCTGGGGCAGTACCCCCGGAGGCCAGGAAGGTCTGGGCAAGGCTGGCCAGGGGCAGGGGCCCTGCTGGGTCCTGCCCCTGGCCTGTGGGGCCTCTGAGCACAACCGGCCCTCTGCCGCTGGAAGACCTCCCCGGCTGCCTCCAAAGGCTGCTTTGCAAGCACTCTCGCCGGCTGTTCCCGCCAGCCGCGCACAACGCTCCCAAGCCCGGGAGAAAAGCGCTTCGGGGTGGTGCTCTCTCCCGGCCCTTGCCCCTGAGCCTGGGGGCCAGGCAGGGGGTCCACACTCCCAGGCCAAGGCAGAACCACATGCACACGTCTGTTCCTGCCCCCTGCACCGGCAGAGAGCTCGGGGGAGCCAGAGTCTGTCAGGCAGCTGCTGGGCTGGCCGCCTGTGTGGGAAGGGGCAGAGCCGACCTAGGGGCACACTGGGCCTCTTGCTCTCCCTGCTGCCCTGAGGCTGCTGGGCCAAAGAGGTCTTGGGCATCCAGCCCCTTGCTGGTCCCTTCCCTCTGACGAGGCCCTCTGAGCTCCAGCCCCTTGCAGTGTGGAGACAGCCGCTGCCAGCAACCTCCTCTCCAAGGAGGCCTCAAGCGAGGCCTAGGCCCAGGGGAAAGGCACCAGCGAGGATGAGCCTGGGGAGGCGCCCGGGCATGTCTGGACCCAGTCCCCGCAGCCTGCCCCTTGCTGGGGCAGTACCCCCGGAGGCCAGGAAGGTCTGGGCAAGGCTGGCCAGGGGCAGGGGCCCTGCTGGGTCCTGCCCCTGGCCTGTGGGGCCTCTGAGCACAACCGGCCCTCTGCCGCTGGAAGACCTCCCTGGCTGCCTCCAAAGGCCGCTTTGCAAGCACTCTCGCCGGCTGTTCCCGCCAGCCGCGCCCAACGCTCCCAAGCCCGGGAGAAAAGCGCTTCGGGGTGGTGCTCTCTCCCGGCCCTTGCCCCTGAGCCTGGGGGCCAGGCAGGGGGTCCACACTCCCAGGCCAAGGCAGAACCACATGCACACGTCTGTTCCTGCCCCCTGCACCGGCAGAGAGCTCGGGGGAGCCAGAGTCTGTCAGGCAGCTGCTGGGCTGGCCGCCTGTGTGGGAAGGGGCAGAGCCGACCTAGGGGCACACTGGGCCTCTTGCTCTCCCTGCTGCCCTGAGGCTGCTGGGCCAAAGAGGTCTTGGGCATCCAGCCCCTTGCTGGTCCCTTCCCTCTGACGAGGCCCTCTGTGCTCCAGCCCCTTGCAGTGTGGAGACAGCCCCTGCCAGCAACCTCCTCTCCAAGGAGGCCTCAAGCGAGGCCTAGGCCCAGGGGAAAGGCACCAGCGGGGATGAGCCTGGGGAGGCGCCCGGGCATGTCTGGACCCAGTCCCCGCAGCCTGCCCCTTGCTGGGGCAGTACCCCCGGAGGCCAGGAAGGTCTGGGCAAGGCTGGCCAGGGGCAGGGGCCCTGCTGGGTCCTGCCCCTGGCCTGTGGGGCCTCTGAGCACAACCGGCCCTCTCCCGCTGGAAGACCTCCCCGGCTGCCTCCAAAGGCCGCTTTGCAAGCACTCTCGCCGGCTGTTCCCGCCAGCCGCGCACAATGCTCCCAAGCCCGGGAGAAAAGCGCTTCGGGGTGGTGCTCTCTCCCGGCCCTTGCCCCTGAGCCTGGGGGCCAGGCAGGGGGTCCACACTCCCAGGCCAAGGCAGAACCACATGCACACGTCTGTTCCTGCCCCCTGCACCGGCAGAGAGCTCGGGGGAGCCAGAGTCTGTCAGGCAGCTGCTGGGCTGGCCGCCTGTGTGGGAAGGGGCAGAGCCGACCTAGGGGCACACTGGGCCTCTTGCTCTCCCTGCTGCCCTGAGGCTGCTGGGCCAAAGAGGTCTTGGGCATCCAGCCCCTTGCTGGTCCCTTCCCTCTGACGAGGCCCTCTGAGCTCCAGCCCCTTGCAGTGTGGAGACAGCCCCTGGCAGCAACCTCCTCTCCAAGGAGGCCTCAAGCGAGTCCTAGGACCAGGGGAAAGGCACCAGCGGGAATGAGCCTGGGGAGGCGCCCGGGCATGTCTGGACCCAGTCCCCGCAGCCTGCCCCTTGCTGGGGCAGTACCCCCGGAGGCCAGGAAGGTCTGGGCAAGGCTGGCCAGGGGCAGGGGCCCTGCTGGGTCCTGCCCCTGGCCTATGGGGCCTCTGAGCACAACCGGCCCTCTGCCGCTGGAAGACCTCCCTGGCTGCCTCCAAAGGCCGCTTTGCAAGCACTCTCGCCGGCTGTTCCCGCCAGCCGCGCCCAACGCTCCCAAGCCCGGGAGAAAAGCGCTTCGGGGTGGTGCTCTCTCCCGGCCCTTGCCCCTGAGCCTGGGGGCCAGGCAGGGGGTCCACACTCCCAGGCCAAGGCAGAACCACATGCACACGTCTGTTCCTGCCCCCTGCACCGGCAGAGAGCTCGGGGGAGCCAGAGTCTGTCAGGCAGCTGCTGGGCTGGCCGCCTGTGTGGGAAGGGGCAGAGCCGACCTAGGGGCACACTGGGCCTCTTGCTCTCCCTGCTGCCCTGAGGCTGCTGGGCCAAAGAGGTCTTGGGCATCCAGCCCCTTGCTGGTCCCTTCCCTCTGACGAGGCCCTCTGAGCTCCAGCCCCTTGCAGTGTGGAGACAGCCCCTGGCAGCAACCTCCTCTCCAAGGAGGCCTCAAGCGAGTCCTAGGACCAGGGGAAAGGCACCAGCGGGGATGAGCCTGGGGAGGCGCCCGGGCATGTCTGGACCCAGTCCCCGCAGCCTGCCCCTTGCTGGGGTAGTACCCCCGGAGGCCAGGAAGGTCTGGGCAAGGCTGGCCAGGGGCAGGGGCCCTGCTGGGTCCTGCCCCTGGCCTGTGGGGCCTCTGAGCACAACCGGCCCTCTCCCGCTGGAAGACCTCCCCGGCTGCCTCCAAAGGCCGCTTTGCAAGCACTCTCGCCGGCTGTTCCCGCCAGCCGCGCACAACGCTCCCAAGCCCGGGAGAAAAGCGCTTCGGGGTGGTGCTCTCTCCCGGCCCTTGCCCCTGAGCCTGGGGGCCAGGCAGGGGGTCCACACTCCCAGGCCAAGGCAGAACCTCATGCACACGTCTGTTCCTGCCCCCTGCACCGGCAGAGAGCTCGGGGGAGCCAGAGTCTGTCAGGCAGCTGCTGGGCTGGCCGCCTGTGTGGGAAGGGGCAGAGCCGACCTAGGGGCACACTGGGCCTCTTGCTCTCCCTGCTGCCCTGAGGCTGCTGGGCCAAAGAGGTCTTGGGCATCCAGCCCCTTGCTGGTCCCTTCCCTCTGACGAGGCCCTCTGAGCTCCAGCCCCTTGCAGTGTGGAGACAGCCCCTGCCAGCAACCTCGTCTCCAAGGAGGCCTCAAGCGAGGCCTAGGCCCAGGGGAAAGGCACCAGCGGGGATGAGCCTGGGGAGGCGCCCGGGCATGTCTGGACCCAGTCCCCGCAGCCTGCCCCTTGCTGGGGCAGTACCCCCGGAGGCCAGGAAGGTCTGGGCAAGGCTGGCCAGGGCCAGGGGCCCTGCTGGGTCCTGCCCCTGGCCTGTGGGGCCTCTGAGCACAACCGGCCCTCTCCCGCTGGAAGACCTCCCCGGCTGCCTCCAAAGGCCGCTTTGCAAGCACTCTCGCCGGCTGTTCCCGCCAGCCGCGCACAACGCTCCCAAGCCCGGGAGAAAAGCGCTTCGGGGTGGTGCTCTCTCCCGGCCCTTGCCCCTGAGCCTGGGGGCCAGGCAGGGGGTCCACACTCCCAGGCCAAGGCAGAACCACATGCACACGTCTGTTCCTGCCCCCTGCACCGGCAGAGAGCTCGGGGGAGCCAGAGTCTGTCAGGCAGCTGCTGGGCTGGCCGCCTGTGTGGGAAGGGGCAGAGCCGACCTAGGGTCACACTGGGCCTCTTGCTCTCCCTGTTGCCCTGAGGCTGCTGGGCCAAAGAGGTCTTGGGCATCCAGCCCATTGCTGGTCCCTTCCCTCTGACGAGGCCCTCTGGGCTCCAGCCCCTTGCAGTGTGGAGACAGCCCCTGCCAGCAACCTCGTCTCCAAGGAGGCCTCAAGCGAGGCCTAGGCCCAGGGGAAAGGCACCAGCGGGGATGAGCCTGGGGAGGCGCCCGGGCATGTCTGGACCCAGTCCCCGCAGCCTGCCCCTTGCTGGGGCAGTACCCCCGGAGGCCAGGAAGGTCTGGGCAAGGCTGGCCAGGGGCAGGGGCCCTGCTGGGTCCTGCCCCTGGCCTGTGGGGCCTCTGAGCACAACCGGCCCTCTCCCGCTGGAAGACCTCCCCGGCTGCCTCCAAAGGCCGCTTTGCAAGCACTCTCGCCGACTGTTCCCGTCAGCCGCGCACAACGCTCCCAAGCCCGGGAGAAAAGCGCTTCGGGGTGGTGCTCTCTCCCGGCCCTTGCCCCTGAGCCTGGGGGCCAGGCAGGGGGTCCACACTCCCAGGCCAAGGCAGAACCACATGCACACGTCTGTTCCTGCCCCCTGCACCGGCAGAGAGCTCGGGGGAGCCAGAGTCTGTCAGGCAGCTGCTGGGCTGGCCGCCTGTGTGGGAAGGGGCAGAGCCGACCTAGGGGCACACTGGGCCTCTTGCTCTCCCTGCTGCCCTGAGGCTGCTGGGCCAAAGAGGTCTTGGGCATCCAGCCCCTTGCTGGTCCCTTCCCTCTGACGAGGCCCTCTGAGCTCCAGCCCCTTGCAGTGTGGAGACAGCCCCTGCCAGCAACCTCCTCTCCAAGGAGGCCTCAAACGAGGCCTAGGCCCAGGGGAAAGGCACCAGCGGGGATGAGCCTGGGGAGGCGCCCGGGCATGTCTGGACCCAGTCCCCGCAGCCTGCCCCTTGCTGGGGCAGTACCCCCGGAGGCCAGGAAGGTCTGGGCAAGGCTGGCCAGGGGCAGGGGCCCTGCTGGGTCCTGCCCCTGGCCTGTGGGGCCTCTGAGCACAACCGGCCCTCTGCCGCTGGAAGACCTCCCCGGCTGCCTCCAAAGGCTGCTTTGCAAGCACTCTCGCCGGCTGTTCCCGCCAGCCGCGCACAACGCTCCCAAGCCCGGGAGAAAAGCGCTTCAGGGTGGTGCTCTCTCCCGGCCCTTGCCCCTGAGCCTGGGGGCCAGGCAGGGGGTCCACACTCCCAGGCCAAGGCAGAACCACATGCACACGTCTGTTCCTGCCCCCTGCACCGGCAGAGAGCTCGGGGGAGCCAGAGTCTGTCAGGCAGCTGCTGGGCTGGCCGCCTGTGTGGGAAGGGGCAGAGCCGACCTAGGGGCACACTGGGCCTCTTGCTCTCCCTGCTGCCCTGAGGCTGCTGGGCCAAAGAGGTCTTGGGCATCCAGCCCCTTGCTGGTCCCTTCCCTCTGACGAGGCCCTCTGAGCTCCAGCCCCTTGCAGTGTGGAGACAGCCCCTGCCAGCAACCTCCTCTCCAAGGAGGCCTCAAGCGAGGCCTAGGCCCAGGGGAAAGGCACCAGCGAGGATGAGCCTGGGGAGGCGCCCGGGCATGTCTGGACCCAGTCCCCGCAGCCTGCCCCTTGCTGGGGCAGTACCCCCGGAGGCCAGGAAGGTCTGGGCAAGGCTGGCCAGGGGCAGGGGCCCTGCTGGGTCCTGCCCCTGGCCTGTGGGGCCTCTGAGCACAACCGGCCCTCTGCCGCTGGAAGACCTCCCTGGCTGCCTCCAAAGGCCGCTTTGCAAGCACTCTCGCCGGCTGTTCCCGCCAGCCGCGCCCAACGCTCCCAAGCCCGGGAGAAAAGCGCTTCGGGGTGGTGCTCTCTCCCGGCCCTTGCCCCTGAGCCTGGGGGCCAGGCAGGGGGTCCACACTCCCAGGCCAAGGCAGAACCACATGCACACGTCGGTTCCTGCCCCCTGCACCGGCAGAGAGCTCGGGGGAGCCAGAGTCTGTCAGGCAGCTGCTGGGCTGGCCGCCTGTGTGGGAAGGGGCAGAGCCGACCTAGGGGCACACTGGGCCTCTTGCTCTCCCTGCTGCCCTGAGGCTGCTGGGCCAAAGAGGTCTTGGGCATCCAGCCCCTTGCTGGTCCCTTCCCTCTGACGAGGCCCTCTGTGCTCCAGCCCCTTGCAGTGTGGAGACAGCCCCTGCCAGCAACCTCCTCTCCAAGGAGGCCTCAAGCGAGGCCTAGGCCCAGGGGAAAGGCACCAGCGGGGATGAGCCTGGGGAGGCGCCCGGGCATGTCTGGACCCAGTCCCCGCAGCCTGCCCCTTGCTGGGGCAGTACCCCCGGAGGCCAGGAAGGTCTGGGCAAGGCTGGCCAGGGGCAGGGGCCCTGCTGGGTCCTGCCCCTGGCCTGTGGGGCCTCTGAGCACAACCGGCCCTCTCCCGCTGGAAGACCTCCCCGGCTGCCTCCAAAGGCCGCTTTGCAAGCACTCTCGCCGGCTGTTCCCGCCAGCCGCGCACAATGCTCCCAAGCCCGGGAGAAAAGCGCTTCGGGGTGGTGCTCTCTCCCGGCCCTTGCCCCTGAGCCTGGGGGCCAGGCAGGGGGTCCACACTCCCAGGCCAAGGCAGAACCACATGCACACGTCTGTTCCTGCCCCCTGCACCGGCAGAGAGCTCGGGGGAGCCAGAGTCTGTCAGGCAGCTGCTGGGCTGGCCGCCTGTGTGGGAAGGGGCAGAGCCGACCTAGGGGCACACTGGGCCTCTTGCTCTCCCTGCTGCCCTGAGGCTGCTGGGCCAAAGAGGTCTTGGGCATCCAGCCCCTTGCTGGTCCCTTCCCTCTGACGAGGCCCTCTGAGCTCCAGCCCCTTGCAGTGTGGAGACAGCCCCTGGCAGCAACCTCCTCTCCAAGGAGGCCTCAAGCGAGTCCTAGGACCAGGGGAAAGGCACCAGCGGGAATGAGCCTGGGGAGGCGCCCGGGCATGTCTGGACCCAGTCCCCGCAGCCTGCCCCTTGCTGGGGCAGTACCCCCGGAGGCCAGGAAGGTCTGGGCAAGGCTGGCCAGGGGCAGGGGCCCTGCTGGGTCCTGCCCCTGGCCTATGGGGCCTCTGAGCACAACCGGCCCTCTGCCGCTGGAAGACCTCCCTGGCTGCCTCCAAAGGCCGCTTTGCAAGCACTCTCGCCGGCTGTTCCCGCCAGCCGCGCCCAACGCTCCCAAGCCCGGGAGAAAAGCGCTTCGGGGTGGTGCTCTCTCCCGGCCCTTGCCCCTGAGCCTGGGGGCCAGGCAGGGGGTCCACACTCCCAGGCCAAGGCAGAACCACATGCACACGTCTGTTCCTGCCCCCTGCACCGGCAGAGAGCTCGGGGGAGCCAGAGTCTGTCAGGCAGCTGCTGGGCTGGCCGCCTGTGTGGGAAGGGGCAGAGCCGACCTAGGGGCACACTGGGCCTCTTGCTCTCCCTGCTGCCCTGAGGCTGCTGGGCCAAAGAGGTCTTGGGCATCCACCCCTTGCTGGTCCCTTCCCTCTGACGAGGCCCTCTGTGCTCCAGCCCCTTGCAGTGTGGAGACAGCCCCTGCCAGCAACCTCCTCTCCAAGGAGGCCTCAAGCGAGGCCTAGGCCCAGGGGAAAGGCACCAGCGGGGATGAGCCTGGGGAGGCGCCCGGGCATGTCTGGACCCAGTCCCCGCAGCCTGCCCCTTGCTGGGGCAGTACCCCCGGAGGCCAGGAAGGTCTGGGCAAGGCGGGCCAGGGGCAGGGGCCCTGCTGGGTCCTGCCCCTGGCCTGTGGAGCCTCTGAGCACAACCGGCCCTCTCCCGCTGGAAGACCTCCCCGGCTGCCTCCAAAGGCCGCTTTGCAAGCACTCTCGCCGGCTGTTCCCGCCAGCCGCGCACAACGCTCCCAAGCCCGGGAGAAAAGCGCTTCGGGGTGGTGCTCTCTCCCGGCCCTTGCCCCTGAGCCTGGGGGCCAGGCAGGGGGTCCACACTCCCAGGCCAAGGCAGAACCACATGCACACGTCTGTTCCTGCCCCCTGCACCGGCAGAGAGCTCGGGGGAGCCAGAGTCTGTCAGGCAGCTGCTGGGCTGGCCGCCTGTGTGGGAAGGGGCAGAGCCGACCTAGGGGCACACTGGGCCTCTTGCTCTCCCTGCTGCCCTGAGGCTGCTGGGCCAAAGAGGTCTTGGGCATCCAGCCCCTTGCTGGTCCCTTCCCTCTGACGAGGCCCTCTGAGCTCCAGCCCCTTGCAGTGTGGAGACAGCCCCTGCCAGCAACCTCCTCTCCAAGGAGGCCTCAAGCGAGGCCTAGGCCCAGGGGAAAGGCACCAGCGGGGATGAGCCTGGGGAGGCGCCCGGGCATGTCTGGACCCAGTCCCCGCAGCCTGCCCCTTGCTGGGGCAGTACCCCCGGAGGCCAGGAAGGTCTGGGCAAGGCGGGCCAGGGGCAGGGGCCCTGCTGGGTCCTGCCCCTGGCCTGTGGGGCCTCTGAGCACAACCGGCCCTCTCCCGCTGGAAGACCTCCCCGGCTGCCTCCAAAGGCCGCTTTGCAAGCACTCTCGCCGGCTGTTCCCGCCAGCCGCGCACAATGCTCCCAAGCCCGGGAGAAAAGCGCTTCGGGGTGGTGCTCTCTCCCGGCCCTTGCCCCTGAGCCTGGGGGCCAGGCAGGGGGTCCACACTCCCAGGCCAAGGCAGAACCACATGCACACGTCTGTTCCTGCCCCCTGCACCGGCAGAGAGCTCGGGGGAGCCAGAGTCTGTCAGGCAGCTGCTGGGCTGGCCGCCTGTGTGGGAAGGGGCAGAGCCGACCTAGGGGCACACTGGGCCTCTTGCTCTCCCTGCTGCCCTGAGGCTGCTGGGCCAAAGAGGTCTTGGGCATCCAGCCCCTTGCTGGTCCCTTCCCTCTGACGAGGCCCTCTGAGCTCCAGCCCCTTGCAGTGTGGAGACAGCCCCTGCCAGCAACCTCGTCTCCAAGGAGGCCTCAAGCGAGGCCTAGGCCCAGGGGAAAGGCACCAGCGGGGATGAGCCTGGGGAGGCGCCCGGGCATGTCTGGACCCAGTCCCCGCAGCCTGCCCCTTGCTGGGGCAGTACCCCCGGAGGCCAGGAAGGTCTGGGCAAGGCTGGCCAGGGGCAGGGGCCCTGCTGGGTCCTGCCCCTGGCCTGTGGGGCCTCTGAGCACAACCGGCCCTCTGCCGCTGGAAGACCTCCCCGGCTGCCTCCAAAGGCTGCTTTGCAAGCACTCTCGCCGGCTGTTCCCGCCAGCCGCGCACAACGCTCCCAAGCCCGGGAGAAAAGCGCTTCGGGGTGGTGCTCTCTCCCGGCCCTTGCCCCTGAGCCTGGGGGCCAGGCAGGGGGTCCACACTCCCAGGCCAAGGCAGAACCACATGCACACGTCTGTTCCTGCCCCCTGCACCGGCAGAGAGCTCGGGGGAGCCAGAGTCTGTCAGGCAGCTGCTGGGCTGGCCGCCTGTGTGGGAAGGGGCAGAGCCGACCTAGGGGCACACTGGGCCTCTTGCTCTCCCTGCTGCCCTGAGGCTGCTGGGCCAAAGAGGTCTTGGGCATCCAGCCCCTTGCTGGTCCCTTCCCTCTGACGAGGCCCTCTGAGCTCCAGCCCCTTGCAGTGTGGAGACAGCCGCTGCCAGCAACCTCCTCTCCAAGGAGGCCTCAAGCGAGGCCTAGGCCCAGGGGAAAGGCACCAGCGAGGATGAGCCTGGGGAGGCGCCCGGGCATGTCTGGACCCAGTCCCCGCAGCCTGCCCCTTGCTGGGGCAGTACCCCCGGAGGCCAGGAAGGTCTGGGCAAGGCTGGCCAGGGGCAGGGGCCCTGCTGGGTCCTGCCCCTGGCCTGTGGGGCCTCTGAGCACAACCGGCCCTCTGCCGCTGGAAGACCTCCCTGGCTGCCTCCAAAGGCCGCTTTGCAAGCACTCTCGCCGGCTGTTCCCGCCAGCCGCGCCCAACGCTCCCAAGCCCGGGAGAAAAGCGCTTCGGGGTGGTGCTCTCTCCCGGCCCTTGCCCCTGAGCCTGGGGGCCAGGCAGGGGGTCCACACTCCCAGGCCAAGGCAGAACCACATGCACACGTCTGTTCCTGCCCCCTGCACCGGCAGAGAGCTCGGGGGAGCCAGAGTCTGTCAGGCAGCTGCTGGGCTGGCCGCCTGTGTGGGAAGGGGCAGAGCCGACCTAGGGGCACACTGGGCCTCTTGCTCTCCCTGCTGCCCTGAGGCTGCTGGGCCAAAGAGGTCTTGGGCATCCAGCCCCTTGCTGGTCCCTTCCCTCTGACGAGGCCCTCTGTGCTCCAGCCCCTTGCAGTGTGGAGACAGCCCCTGCCAGCAACCTCCTCTCCAAGGAGGCCTCAAGCGAGGCCTAGGCCCAGGGGAAAGGCACCAGCGGGGATGAGCCTGGGGAGGCGCCCGGGCATGTCTGGACCCAGTCCCCGCAGCCTGCCCCTTGCTGGGGCAGTACCCCCGGAGGCCAGGAAGGTCTGGGCAAGGCTGGCCAGGGGCAGGGGCCCTGCTGGGTCCTGCCCCTGGCCTGTGGGGCCTCTGAGCACAACCGGCCCTCTCCCGCTGGAAGACCTCCCCGGCTGCCTCCAAAGGCCGCTTTGCAAGCACTCTCGCCGGCTGTTCCCGCCAGCCGCGCACAATGCTCCCAAGCCCGGGAGAAAAGCGCTTCGGGGTGGTGCTCTCTCCCGGCCCTTGCCCCTGAGCCTGGGGGCCAGGCAGGGGGTCCACACTCCCAGGCCAAGGCAGAACCACATGCACACGTCTGTTCCTGCCCCCTGCACCGGCAGAGAGCTCGGGGGAGCCAGAGTCTGTCAGGCAGCTGCTGGGCTGGCCGCCTGTGTGGGAAGGGGCAGAGCCGACCTAGGGGCACACTGGGCCTCTTGCTCTCCCTGCTGCCCTGAGGCTGCTGGGCCAAAGAGGTCTTGGGCATCCAGCCCCTTGCTGGTCCCTTCCCTCTGACGAGGCCCTCTGAGCTCCAGCCCCTTGCAGTGTGGAGACAGCCCCTGGCAGCAACCTCCTCTCCAAGGAGGCCTCAAGCGAGTCCTAGGACCAGGGGAAAGGCACCAGCGGGGATGAGCCTGGGGAGGCGCCCGGGCATGTCTGGACCCAGTCCCCGCAGCCTGCCCCTTGCTGGGGCAGTACCCCCGGAGGCCAGGAAGGTCTGGGCAAGGCTGGCCAGGGGCAGGGGCCCTGCTGGGTCCTGCCCCTGGCCTATGGGGCCTCTGAGCACAACCGGCCCTCTGCCGCTGGAAGACCTCCCTGGCTGCCTCCAAAGGCCGCTTTGCAAGCACTCTCGCCGGCTGTTCCCGCCAGCCGCGCCCAACGCTCCCAAGCCCGGGAGAAAAGCGCTTCGGGGTGGTGCTCTCTCCCGGCCCTTGCCCCTGAGCCTGGGGGCCAGGCAGGGGGTCCACACTCCCAGGCCAAGGCAGAACCACATGCACACGTCTGTTCCTGCCCCCTGCACCGGCAGAGAGCTCGGGGGAGCCAGAGTCTGTCAGGCAGCTGCTGGGCTGGCCGCCTGTGTGGGAAGGGGCAGAGCCGACCTAGGGGCACACTGGGCCTCTTGCTCTCCCTGCTGCCCTGAGGCTGCTGGGCCAAAGAGGTCTTGGGCATCCACCCCTTGCTGGTCCCTTCCCTCTGACGAGGCCCTCTGTGCTCCAGCCCCTTGCAGTGTGGAGACAGCCCCTGCCAGCAACCTCCTCTCCAAGGAGGCCTCAAGCGAGGCCTAGGCCCAGGGGAAAGGCACCAGCGGGGATGAGCCTGGGGAGGCGCCCGGGCATGTCTGGACCCAGTCCCCGCAGCCTGCCCCTTGCTGGGGCAGTACCCCCGGAGGCCAGGAAGGTCTGGGCAAGGCTGGCCAGGGGCAGGGGCCCTGCTGGGTCCTGCCCCTGGCCTGTGGAGCCTCTGAGCACAACCGGCCCTCTCCCGCTGGAAGACCTCCCCGGCTGCCTCCAAAGGCCGCTTTGCAAGCACTCTCGCCGGCTGTTCCCGCCAGCCGCGCACAACGCTCCCAAGCCCGGGAGAAAAGCGCTTCGGGGTGGTGCTCTCTCCCGGCCCTTGCCCCTGAGCCTGGGGGCCAGGCAGGGGGTCCACACTCCCAGGCCAAGGCAGAACCACATGCACACGTCTGTTCCTGCCCCCTGCACCGGCAGAGAGCTCGGGGGAGCCAGAGTCTGTCAGGCAGCTGCTGGGCTGGCCGCCTGTGTGGGAAGGGGCAGAGCCGACCTAGGGGCACACTGGGCCTCTTGCTCTCCCTGCTGCCCTGAGGCTGCTGGGCCAAAGAGGTCTTGGGCATCCAGCCCCTTGCTGGTCCCTTCCCTCTGACGAGGCCCTCTGAGCTCCAGCCCCTTGCAGTGTGGAGACAGCCCCTGCCAGCAACCTCCTCTCCAAGGAGGCCTCAAGCGAGGCCTAGGCCCAGGGGAAAGGCACCAGCGGGGATGAGCCTGGGGAGGCGCCCGGGCATGTCTGGACCCAGTCCCCGCAGCCTGCCCCTTGCTGGGGCAGTACCCCCGGAGGCCAGGAAGGTCTGGGCAAGGCGGGCCAGGGGCAGGGGCCCTGCTGGGTCCTGCCCCTGGCCTGTGGGGCCTCTGAGCACAACCGGCCCTCTCCCGCTGGAAGACCTCCCCGGCTGCCTCCAAAGGCCGCTTTGCAAGCACTCTCGCCGGCTGTTCCCGCCAGCCGCGCACAATGCTCCCAAGCCCGGGAGAAAAGCGCTTCGGGGTGGTGCTCTCTCCCGGCCCTTGCCCCTGAGCCTGGGGGCCAGGCAGGGGGTCCACACTCCCAGGCCAAGGCAGAACCACATGCACACGTCTGTTCCTGCCCCCTGCACCGGCAGAGAGCTCGGGGGAGCCAGAGTCTGTCAGGCAGCTGCTGGGCTGGCCGCCTGTGTGGGAAGGGGCAGAGCCGACCTAGGGGCACACTGGGCCTCTTGCTCTCCCTGCTGCCCTGAGGCTGCTGGGCCAAAGAGGTCTTGGGCATCCAGCCCCTTGCTGGTCCCTTCCCTCTGACGAGGCCCTCTGAGCTCCAGCCCCTTGCAGTGTGGAGACAGCCCCTGCCAGCAACCTCGTCTCCAAGGAGGCCTCAAGCGAGGCCTAGGCCCAGGGGAAAGGCACCAGCGGGGATGAGCCTGGGGAGGCGCCCGGGCATGTCTGGACCCAGTCCCCGCAGCCTGCCCCTTGCTGGGGCAGTACCCCCGGAGGCCAGGAAGGTCTGGGCAAGGCTGGCAAGGGGCAGGGGCCCTGCTGGGTCCTGCCCCTGGCCTGTGGGGCCTCTGAGCACAACCGGCCCTCTCCCGCTGGAAGACCTCCCCGGCTGCCTCCAAAGGCCGCTTTGCAAGCACTCTGGCCGGCTGTTCCCGCCAGCCGCGCACAACGCTCCCAAGCCCGGGAGAAAAGCACTTCGGGGTGGTGCTCTCTCCCGGCCCTTGCCCCTGAGCCTGGGGGCCAGGCAGGGGGTCCACACTCCCAGGCCAAGGCAGAACCACATGCACACGTCTGTTCCTGCCCCCTGCACCGGCAGAGAGCTCGGGGGAGCCAGAGTCTGTCAGGCAGCTGCTGGGCTGGCCGCCTGTGTGGGAAGGGGCAGAGCCGACCTAGGGGCACACTGGGCCTCTTGCTCTCCCTGTTGCCCTGAGGCTGCTGGGCCAAAGAGGTCTTGGGCATCCAGCCCCTTGCTGGTCCCTTCCCTCTGACGAGGCCCTCTGAGCTCCAGCCCCTTGCAGTGTGGAGACAGCCCCTGCCAGCAACCTCCTCTCCAAGGAGGCCTCAAGCGAGGCCTAGGCCCAGGGGAAAAGCACCAGCGGGGATGAGCCTGGGGAGGTGCCCGGGCATGTCTGGACCCAGTCCCCGCAGCCTGCCCCTTGCTGGGGCAGTACCCCCGGAGGCCAGGAATGTCTGGGCAAGGCGGGCCAGGGGCAGGGGCCCTGCTGGGTCCTGCCCCTGGCCTGTGGGGCCTCTGGGCACAACCGGCCCTCTCCCGCTGGAAGACCTCCCCGGCTGCCTCCAAAGGCCGCTTTGCAAGCACTCTCGCCGGCTGTTCCCGCCAGCCGCGCACAACGTTCCCAAGCCCGGGAGAAAAGCGCTTCGGGGTGGTGCTCTCTCCCGGCCCTTGCCCCTGAGCCTGGGGGCCAGGCAGGGGGTCCACACTCCCAGGCCAAGGCAGAACCACATGCACACGTCTGTTCCTGCCCCCTGCACCGGCAGAGAGCTCGGGGGAGCCAGAGTCTGTCAGGCAGCTGCTGGGCTGGCCGCCTGTGTGGGAAGGGGCAGAGCCGACCTAGGGGCACACTGGGCCTCTTGCTCTCCCTGTTGCCCTGAGGCTGCTGGGCCAAAGAGGTCTTTGGCATCCAGCCCCTTGCTGGTCCCTTCCCTCTGACGAGGCCCTCTGGGCTCCAGCCCCTTGCAGTGTGGAGACAGCCCCTGCCAGCAACCTCCTCTCCAAGGAGGCCTCAAGCGAGGCCTAGGCCCAGGGGAAAGGCACCAGCGGGGATGAGCCTGGGGAGGCGCCCGGGCATGTCTGGACCCAGTCCCCGCAGCCTGCCCCTTGCTGGGGCAGTACCCCCGGAGGCCAGGAAGGTCTGGGCAAGGCTGGCCAGGGGCAGGGGCCCTGCTGGGTCCTGCCCCTGGCCTGTGGGGCCTCTGAGCACAACCGGCCCTCTCCCGCTGGAAGACCTCCCCGGCTGCCTCCAAAGGCCGCTTTGCAAGCACTCTCGCCGGCTGTTCCCGCCAGCCGCGCACAACGCTCCCAAGCCCGGGAGAAAAGCGCTTCGGGGTGGTGCTCTCTCCCGGCCCTTGCCCCTGAGCCTGGGGGCCAGGCAGGGGGTCCACACTCCCAGGCCAAGGCAGAACCACATGCACACGTCTGTTCCTGCCCCCTGCACCGGCAGAGAGCTCGGGGGAGCCAGAGTCTGTCAGGCAGCTGCTGGGCTGGCCGCCTGTGTGGGAAGGGGCAGAGCCGACCTAGGGGCACACTGGGCCTCTTGCTCTCCCTGCTGCCCTGAGGCTGCTGGGCCAAAGAGGTCTTGGGCATCCAGCCCCTTGCTGGTCCCTTCCCTCTGACGAGGCCCTCTGAGCTCCAGCCCCTTGCAGTGTGGAGACAGCCCCTGCCAGCAACCTCCTCTCCAAGGAGGCCTCAAGCGAGGCCTAGGCCCAGGGGAAAGGCACCAGCGGGGATGAGCCTGGGGAGGCGCCCGGGCATGTCTGGACCCAGTCCCCGCAGCCTGCCCCTTGCTGGGGCAGTACCCCCGGAGGCCAGGAAGGTCTGGGCAAGGCGGGCCAGGGGCAGGGGCCCTGCTGGGTCCTGCCCCTGGCCTGTGGGGCCTCTGAGCACAACCGGCCCTCTCCCGCTGGAAGACCTCCCCGGCTGCCTCCAAAGGCCGCTTTGCAAGCACTCTCGCCGGCTGTTCCCGCCAGCCGCGCACAACGCTCCCAAGCCCGGGAGAAAAGCGCTTCGGGGTGGTGCTCTCTCCCGGCCCTTGCCCCTGAGCCTGGGGGCCAGGCAGGGGGTCCACACTCCCAGGCCAAGGCAGAACCACATGCACACGTCTGTTCCTGCCCCCTGCACCGGCAGAGAGCTCGGGGGAGCCAGAGTCTGTCAGGCAGCTGCTGGGCTGGCCGCCTGTGTGGGAAGGGGCAGAGCCGACCTAGGGGCACACTGGGCCTCTTGCTCTCCCTGCTGCCCTGAGGCTGCTGGGCCAAAGAGGTCTTGGGCATCCAGCCCATTGCTGGTCCCTTCCCTCTGACGAGGCCCTCTGGGCTCCAGCCCCTTGCAGTGTGGAGACAGCCCCTGCCAGCAACCTCCTCTCCAAGGAGGCCTCAAGCGAGGCCTAGGCCCAGGGGAAAGGCACCAGCGGGGATGAGCCTGGGGAGGCGCCCGGGCATGTCTGGACCCAGTCCCCGCAGCCTGCCCCTTGCTGGGGCAGTACCCCCGGAGGCCAGGAAGGACTGGGCAAGGCTGGCCAGGGGCAGGGGCCCTGCTGGGTCCTGCCCCTGGCCTGTGGGGCCTCTGAGCACAACCGGCCCTCTCCCGCTGGAAGACCTCCCCGGCTGCCTCCAAAGGCCGCTTTGCAAGCACTCTCGCCGGCTGTTCCCGCCAGCCGCGCACAACGCTCCCAAGCCCGGGAGAAAAGCGCTTCGGGGTGGTGCTCTCTCCCGGCCCTTGCCCCTGAGCCTGGGGGCCAGGCAGGGGGTCCACACTCCCAGGCCAAGGCAGAACCACATGCACACGTCTGTTCCTGCCCCCTGCACCGGCAGAGAGCTCGGGGGAGCCAGAGTCTGTCAGGCAGCTGCTGGGCTGGCCGCCTGTGTGGGAAGGGGCAGAGCCGACCTAGGGGCACACTGGGCCTCTTGCTCTCCCTGCTGCCCTGAGGCTGCTGGGCCAAAGAGGTCTTGGGCATCCAGCCCCTTGCTGGTCCCTTCCCTCTGACGAGGCCCTCTGAGCTCCAGCCCCTTGCAGTGTGGAGACAGCCCCTGCCAGCAACCTCGTCTCCAAGGAGGCCTCAAGCGAGGCCTAGGCCCAGGGGAAAGGCACCAGCGGGGATGAGCCTGGGGAGGCGCCCGGGCATGTCTGGACCCAGTCCCCGCAGCCTGCCCCTTGCTGGGGCAGTACCCCCGGAGGCCAGGAAGGTCTGGGCAAGGCTGGCCAGGGGCAGGGGCCCTGCTGGGTCCTGCCCCTGGCCTGTGGGGCCTCTGAGCACAACCGGCCCTCTCCCGCTGGAAGACCTCCCCGGCTGCCTCCAAAGGCCGCTTTGCAAGCACTCTGGCCGGCTGTTCCCGCCAGCCGCGCACAACGCTCCCAAGCCCGGGAGAAAAGCGCTTCGGGGTGGTGCTCTCTCCCGGCCCTTGCCCCTGAGCCTGGGGGCCAGGCAGGGGGTCCACACTCCCAGGCCAAGGCAGAACCACATGCACACGTCTGTTCCTGCCCCCTGCACCGGCAGAGAGCTCGGGGGAGCCAGAGTCTGTCAGGCAGCTGCTGGGCTGGCCGCCTGTGTGGGAAGGGGCAGAGCCGACCTAGGGGCACACTGGGCCTCTTGCTCTCCCTGCTGCCCTGAGGCTGCTGGGCCAAAGAGGTCTTGGGCATCCAGCCCCTTGCTGGTCCCTTCCCTCTGACGAGGCCCTCTGAGCTCCAGCCCCTTGCAGTGTGGAGACAGCCCCTGCCAGCAACCTCCTCTCCAAGGAGGCCTCAAGCGAGGCCTAGGCCCAGGGGAAAGGCACCAGCGGGGATGAGCCTGGGGAGGCGCCCGGGCATGTCTGGACCCAGTCCCCGCAGCCTGCCCCTTGCTGGGGCAGTACCCCCGGAGGCCAGGAAGGTCTGGGCAAGGCGGGCCAGGGGCAGGGGCCCTGCTGGGTCCTGCCCCTGGCCTGTGGGGCCTCTGAGCACAACCGGCCCTCTCCCGCTGGAAGACCTCCCCGGCTGCCTCCAAAGGCCGCTTTGCAAGCACTCTCGCCGGCTGTTCCCGCCAGCCGCGCACAACGCTCCCAAGCCCGGGAGAAAAGCGCTTCGGGGTGGTGCTCTCTCCCGGCCCTTGCCCCTGAGCCTGGGGGCCAGGCAGGGGGTCCACACTCCCAGGCCAAGGCAGAACCACATGCACACGTCTGTTCCTGCCCCCTGCACCGGCAGAGAGCTCGGGGGAGCCAGAGTCTGTCAGGCAGCTGCTGGGCTGGCCGCCTGTGTGGGAAGGGGCAGAGCCGACCTTGGGGCACACTGGGCCTCTTGCTCTCCCTGTTGCCCTGAGGCTGCTGGGCCAAAGAGGTCTTGGGCATCCAGCCCATTGCTGGTCCCTTCCCTCTGACGAGGCCCTCTGGGCTCCAGCCCCTTGCAGTGTGGAGACAGCCCCTGCCAGCAACCTCCTCTCCAAGGAGGCCTCAAGCGAGGCCTAGGCCCAGGGGAAAGGCACCAGCGGGGATGAGCCTGGGGAGGCGCCCGGGCATGTCTGGACCCAGTCCCCGCAGCCTGCCCCTTGCTGGGGCAGTACCCCCGGAGGCCAGGAAGGACTGGGCAAGGCTGGCCAGGGGCAGGGGCCCTGCTGGGTCCTGCCCCTGGCCTGTGGGGCCTCTGAGCACAACCGGCCCTCTCCCGCTGGAAGACCTCCCCGGCTGCCTCCAAAGGCCGCTTTGCAAGCACTCTCGCCGGCTGTTCCCGCCAGCCGCGCCCAACGCTCCCAAGCCCGGGAGAAAAGCGCTTCGGGGTGGTGCTCTCTCCCGGCCCTTGCCCCTGAGCCTGGGGGCCAGGCAGGGGGTCCACACTCCCAGGCCAAGGCAGAACCACATGCACACGTCTGTTCCTGCCCCCTGCACCGGCAGAGAGCTCGGGGGAGCCAGAGTCTGTCAGGCAGCTGCTGGGCTGGCCGCCTGTGTGGGAAGGGGCAGAGCCGACCTAGGGGCACACTGGGCCTCTTGCTCTCCCTGCTGCCCTGAGGCTGCTGGGCCAAAGAGGTCTTGGGCATCCAGCCCCTTGCTGGTCCCTTCCCTCTGACGAGGCCCTCTGTGCTCCAGCCCCTTGCAGTGTGGAGACAGCCCCTGCCAGCAACCTCCTCTCCAAGGAGGCCTCAAGCGAGGCCTAGGCCCAGGGGAAAGGCACCAGCGGGGATGAGCCTGGGGAGGCGCCCGGGCATGTCTGGACCCAGTCCCCGCAGCCTGCCCCTTGCTGGGGCAGTACCCCCGGAGGCCAGGAAGGTCTGGGCAAGGCTGGCCAGGGGCAGGGGCCCTGCTGGGTCCTGCCCCTGGCCTGTGGAGCCTCTGAGCACAACCGGCCCTCTCCCGCTGGAAGACCTCCCCGGCTGCCTCCAAAGGCCGCTTTGCAAGCACTCTCGCCGGCTGTTCCCGCCAGCCGCGCACAACGCTCCCAAGCCCGGGAGAAAAGCGCTTCGGGGTGGTGCTCTCTCCCGGCCCTTGCCCCTGAGCCTGGGGGCCAGGCAGGGGGTCCACACTCCCAGGCCAAGGCAGAACCACATGCACACGTCTGTTCCTGCCCCCTGCACCGGCAGAGAGCTCGGGGGAGCCAGAGTCTGTCAGGCAGCTGCTGGGCTGGCCGCCTGTGTGGGAAGGGGCAGAGCCGACCTAGGGGCACACTGGGCCTCTTGCTCTCCCTGCTGCCCTGAGGCTGCTGGGCCAAAGAGGTCTTGGGCATCCAGCCCCTTGCTGGTCCCTTCCCTCTGACGAGGCCCTCTGAGCTCCAGCCCCTTGCAGTGTGGAGACAGCCCCTGCCAGCAACCTCCTCTCCAAGGAGGCCTCAAGCGAGGCCTAGGCCCAGGGGAAAGGCACCAGCGGGGATGAGCCTGGGGAGGCGCCCGGGCATGTCTGGACCCAGTCCCCGCAGCCTGCCCCTTGCTGGGGCAGTACCCCCGGAGGCCAGGAAGGTCTGGGCAAGGCGGGCCAGGGGCAGGGGCCCTGCTGGGTCCTGCCCCTGGCCTGTGGGGCCTCTGAGCACAACCGGCCCTCTCCCGCTGGAAGACCTCCCCGGCTGCCTCCAAAGGCCGCTTTGCAAGCACTCTCGCCGGCTGTTCCCGCCAGCCGCGTACAAAGCTCCCAAGCCCGGGAGAAAAGCACTTCGGGGTGGTGCTCTCTCCCGGCCCTTGCCCCTGAGCCTGGGGGCCAGGCAGGGGGTCCACACTCCCAGGCCAAGGCAGAACCACATGCACACGTCTGTTCCTGCCCCCTGCACCGGCAGAGAGCTCGGGGGAGCCAGAGTCTGTCAGGCAGCTGCTGGGCTGGCCGCCTGTGTGGGAAGGGGCAGAGCCGACCTAGGGGCACACTGGGCCTCTTGCTCTCCCTGTTGCCCTGAGGCTGCTGGGCCAAAGAGGTCTTGGGCATCCAGCCCCTTGCTGGTCCCTTCCCTCTGACGAGGCCCTCTGAGCTCCAGCCCCTTGCAGTGTGGAGACAGCCCCTGCCAGCAACCTCCTCTCCAAGGAGGCCTCAAGCGAGGCCTAGGCCCAGGGGAAAGGCACCAGCGGGGATGAGCCTGGGGAGGCGCCCGGGCATGTCTGGACCCAGTACCCGCAGCCTGCCCCTTGCTGGGGCAGTACCCCCGGAGGCCAGGAAGGTCTGGGCAAGGCTGGCCAGGGGCAGGGGCCCTGCTGGGTCCTGCCCCTGGCCTGTGGGGCCTCTGAGCACAACCGGCCCTCTCCCGCTGGAAGACCTCCCCGGCTGCCTCCAAAGGCTGCTTTGCAAGCACTCTCGCCGGCTGTTCCCGCCAGCCGCGCACAACGCTCCCAAGCCCGGGAGAAAAGCGCTTCGGGGTGGTGCTCTCTCCCGGCCCTTGCCCCTGAGCCTGGGGGCCAGGCAGGGGGTCCACACTCCCAGGCCAAGGCAGAACCACATGCACACGTCTGTTCCTGCCCCCTGCACCGGCAGAGAGCTCGGGGGAGCCAGAGTCTGTCAGGCAGCTGCTGGGCTGGCCGCCTGTGTGGGAAGGGGCAGAGCCGACCTAGGGGCACACTGGGCCTCTTGCTCTCCCTGCTGCCCTGAGGCTGCTGGGCCAAAGAGGTCTTGGGCATCCAGCCCCTTGCTGGTCCCTTCCCTCTGACGAGGCCCTCTGAGCTCCAGCCCCTTGCAGTGTGGAGACAGCCCCTGCCAGCAACCTCCTCTCCAAGGAGGCCTCAAGCGAGGCCTAGGCCCATGGGAAAGGCACCAGCGGGGATGAGCCTGGGGAGGCGCCCGGGCATGTCTGGACCCAGTCCCCGCAGCCTGCCCCTTGCTGGGGCAGTACCCCCGGAGGCCAGGAAGGTCTGGGCAAGGCGGGCCAGGGGCAGGGGCCCTGCTGGGTCCTGCCCCTGGCCTGTGGGGCCTCTGAGCACAACCGGCCCTCTGCCGCTGGAAGACCTCCCCGGCTGCCTCCAAAGGCCGCTTTGCAAGCACTCTCGCCGGCTGTTCCCGCCAGCCGCGCACAACGCTCCCAAGCCCGGGAGAAAAGCGCTTCGGGGTGGTGCTCTCTCCCGGCCCTTGCCCCTGAGCCTGGGGGCCAGGCAGGGGGTCCACACTCCCAGGCCAAGGCAGAACCACATGCACACGTCTGTTCCTGCCCCCTGCACCGGCAGAGAGCTCGGGGGAGCCAGAGTCTGTCAGGCAGCTGCTGGGCTGGCCGCCTGTGTGGGAAGGGGCAGAGCCGACCTAGGGGCACACTGGGCCTCTTGCTCTCCCTGCTGCCCTGAGGCTGCTGGGCCAAAGAGGTCTTGGGCATCCAGCCCCTTGCTGGTCCCTTCCCTCTGACGAGGCCCTCTGAGCTCCAGCCCCTTGCAGTGTGGAGACAGCCCCTGCCAGCAACCTCCTCTCCAAGGAGGCCTCAAGCGAGGCCTAGGCCCAGGGGAAAGGCACCAGCGGGGATGAGCCTGGGGAGGCGCCCGGGCATGTCTGGACCCAGTCCCCGCAGCCTGCCCCTTGCTGGGGCAGTACCCCCGGAGGCCAGGAAGGACTGGGCAAGGCTGGCCAGGGGCAGGGACCCTGCTGGGTCCTGCCCCTGGCCTGTGGGGCCTCTGAGCACAACCGGCCCTCTGCCACTGGAAGACCTCCCCGGCTGCCTCCAAAGGCCGCTTTGCAAGCACTCTCGCCGGCTGCTCCCGCCAGCCGCGCACAACGCTCCCAAGCCCGGGAGAAAAGCGCTTCGGGGTGGTGCTCTCTCCCGGCCCTTGCCCCTGAGCCTGGGGGCCAGGCAGGGGGTCCACACTCCCAGGCCAAGGCAGAACCACATGCACACGTCTGTTCCTGCCCCCTGCACCGGCAGAGAGCTCCGGGGAGCCAGAGTCTGTCAGGCAACTGCTGGGCTGGCCGCCTGTGTGGGAAGGGGCAGAGCCGACCTAGGGGCACACTGGGCCTCTTGCTCTCCCTGCTGCCCTGAGGCTGCTGGGCCAAAGAGGTCTTGGGCATCCAGCCCCTTGCTGGTCCCTTCCCTCTGACGAGGCCCTCTGAGCTCCAGCCCCTTGCAGTGTGGAGACAGCCGCTGCCAGCAACCTCCTCTCCAAGGAGGCCTCAAGCGAGGCCTAGGCCCAGGGGAAAGGCACCAGCGGGGATGAGCCTGGGGAGGCGCCCGGGCATGTCTGGACCCAGTCCCCGCAGCCTGCCCCTTGCTGGGGCAGTACCCCCGGAGGCCAGGAAGGTCTGGGCAAGGCTGGCCAGGGGCAGGGGCCCTGCTGGGTCCTGCCCCTGGCCTGTGGGGCCTCTGAGCACAACCGGCCCTCTCCCGCTGGAAGACCTCCCCGGCTGCCTCCAAAGGCCGCTTTGCAAGCACTCTCGCCGGCTGTTCCCGCCAGCCGCGCACAACGCTCCCAAGCCCGGGAGAAAAGCGCTTCGGGGTGGTGCTCTCTCCCGGCCCTTGCCCCTGAGCCTGGGGGCCAGGCAGGGGGTCCACACTCCCAGGCCAAGGCAGAACCACATGCACACGTCTGTTCCTGCCCCCTGCACCGGCAGAGAGCTCGGGGGAGCCAGAGTCTGTCAGGCAGCTGCTGGGCTGGCCGCCTGTGTGGGAAGGGGCAGAGCCGACCTAGGGGCACACTGGGCCTCTTGCTCTCCCTGCTGCCCTGAGGCTGCTGGGCCAAAGAGGTCTTGGGCATCCAGCCCCTTGCTGGTCCCTTCCCTCTGACGAGGCCCTCTGAGCTCCAGCCCCTTGCAGTGTGGAGACAGCCCCTGCCAGCAACCTCCTCTCCAAGGAGGCCTCAAGCGAGGCCTAGGCCCAGGGGAAAGGCACCAGCGGGGATGAGCCTGGGGAGGCGCCCGGGCATGTCTGGACCCAGTCCCCGCAGCCTGCCCCTTGCTGGGGCAGTACCCCCGGAGGCCAGGAAGGTCTGGGCAAGGCGGGCCAGGGGCAGGGGCCCTGCTGGGTCCTGCCCCTGGCCTGTGGGGCCTCTGAGCACAACCGGCCCTCTCCCGCTGGAAGACCTCCCCGGCTGCCTCCAAAGGCCGCTTTGCAAGCACTCTCGCCGGCTGTTCCCGCCAGCCGCGCACAACGCTCCCAAGCCCGGGAGAAAAGCGCTTCGGGGTGGTGCTCTCTCCCGGCACTTGCCCCTGAGCCTGGGGGCCAGGCAGGGGGTCCACACTCCCAGGCCAAGGCAGAACCACATGCACACGTCTGTTCCTGCCCCCTGCACTGGCAGAGAGCTCGGGGGAGCCAGAGTCTGTCAGGCAGCTGCTGGGCTGGCCACCTGTGTGGGAAGGGGCAGAGCCGACCTAGGAGCACACTGGGCCTCTTGCTCTCCCTGCTGCCCTGAGGCTGCTGGGCCAAAGAGGTCTTGGGCATCCAGCCCCTTGCTGGTCCCTTCCCTCTGACGAGGCCCTCTGAGCTCCAGCCCCTTGCAGTGTGGAGACAGCCCCTGCCAGCAACCTCCTCTCCAAGGAGGCCTCAAGCGAGGCCTAGGCCCAGGGGAAAGGCACCAGCGGGGATGAGCCTGGGGAGGCGCCCGGGCATGTCTGGACCCAGTCCCCGCAGCCTGCCCCTTGCTGGGGCAGTACCCCCGGAGGCCAGGAAGGTCTGGGCAAGGCGGGCCAGGGGCAGGGGCCCTGCTGGGTCCTGCCCCTGGCCTGTGGGGCCTCTGAGCACAACCGGCCCTCTCCCGCTGGAAGACCTCCCCGGCTGCCTCCAAAGGCCGCTTTGCAAGCACTCTCGCCGGCTGTTCCCGCCAGCCGCGCACAACGCTCCCAAGCCCGGGAGAAAAGCGCTTCGGGGTGGTGCTCTCTCCCGGCCCTTGCCCCTGAGCCTGGGGGCCAGGCAGGGGGTCCACACTCCCAGGCCAAGGCAGAACCACATGCACACGTCTGTTCCTGCCCCCTGCACCGGCAGAGAGCTCGGGGGAGCCAGAGTCTGTCAGGCAGCTGCTGGGCTGGCCGCCTGTGTGGGAAGGGGCAGAGCCGACCTAGGGGCACACTGGGCCTCTTGCTCTCCCTGCTGCCCTGAGGCTGCTGGGCCAAAGAGGTCTTGGGCATCCAGCCCCTTGCTGGTCCCTTCCCTCTGACGAGGCCCTCTGAGCTCCAGCCCCTTGCAGTGTGGAGACAGCCCCTGCCAGCAACCTCCTCTCCAAGGAGGCCTCAAGCGAGGCCTAGGCCCAGGGGAAAGGCACCAGCGGGGATGAGCCTGGGGAGGCGCCCGGGCATGTCTGGACCCAGTCCCCGCAGCCTGCCCCTTGCTGGGGCAGTACCCCCGGAGGCCAGGAAGGTCTGGGCAAGGCGGGCCAGGGGCAGGGGCCCTGCTGGGTCCTGCCCCTGGCCTGTGGGGCCTCTGAGCACAACCGGCCCTCTCCCGCTGGAAGACCTCCCCGGCTGCCTCCAAAGGCCGCTTTGCAAGCACTCTGGCCGGCTGTTCCCGCCAGCCGCGCACAATGCTCCCAAGCCCGGGAGAAAAGCGCTTCGGGGTGGTGCTCTCTCCCGGCCCTTGCCCCTGAGCCTGGGGGCCAGGCAGGGGGTCCACACTCCCAGGCCAAGGCAGAACCACATGCACACGTCTGTTCCTGCCCCCTGCACCGGCAGAGAGCTCGGGGGAGCCAGAGTCTGTCAGGCAGCTGCTGGGCTGGCCGCCTGTGTGGGAAGGGGCAGAGCCGACCTAGGGCCACACTGGGCCTCTTGCTCTCCCTGCTGCCCTGAGGCTGCTGGGCCAAAGAGGTCTTGGGCATCCAGCCCCTTGCTGGTCCCTTCCCTCTGACGAGGCCCTCTGAGCTCCAGCCCCTTGCAGTGTGGAGACAGCCCCTGCCAGCAACCTCCTCTCCAAGGAGGCCTCAAGCGAGGCCTAGGCCCAGGGGAAAGGCACCAGCGGGGATGAGCCTGGGGAGGCGCCCGGGCATGTCTGGACCCAGTCCCCGCAGCCTGCCCCTTGCTGGGGCAGTACCCCCGGAGGCCAGGAAGGTCTGGGCAAGGCTGGCCAGGGGCAGGGGCCCTGCTGGGTCCTGCCGCTGGCCTGTGGGGCCTCTGAGCACAACCGGCCCTCTCCCGCTGGAAGACCTCCCCGGCTGCCTCCAAAGGCCGCTTTGCAAGCACTCTCGCCGGCTGTTCCCGCCAGCCGCGCACAACGCTCCCAAGCCCGGGAGAAAAGCGCTTCGGGGTGGTGCTCTCTCCCGGCCCTTGCCCCTGAGCCTGGGGGCCAGGCAGGGGGTCCACACTCCCAGGCCAAGGCAGAACCACATGCACACGTCTGTTCCTGCCCCCTGCACCGGCAGAGAGCTCGGGGGAGCCAGAGTCTGTCAGGCAGCTGCTGGGCTGGCCGCCTGTGTGGGAAGGGGCAGAGCCGACCTAGGGGCACACTGGGCCTCTTGCTCTCCCTGCTGCCCTGAGGCTGCTGGGCCAAAGAGGTCTTGGGCATCCAGCCCCTTGCTGGTCCCTTCCCTCTGACGAGGCCCTCTGTGCTCCAGCACCTTGCAGTGTGGAGACAGCCCCTGCCAGCAACCTCCTCTCCAAGGAGGCCTCAAGCGAGGCCTAGGCCCAGGGGAAAGGCACCAGCGGGGATGAGCCTGGGGAGGCGCCCGGGCATGTCTGGACCCAGTTCCCGCAGCCTGCCCCTTGCTGGGGCAGTACCCCCGGAGGCCAGGAAGGTCTGGGCAAGGCTGGCCAGGGGCAGGGGCCCTGCTGGGTCCTGCCCCTGGCCTGTGGGGCCTCTGAGCACAACCGGCCCTCTCCCGCTGGAAGACCTCCCCGGCTGCCTCCAAAGGCCGCTTTGCAAGCACTCTCGCCGGCTGTTCCCGCCAGCCGCGCCCAGTGCTCCCAAGCCCGGGAGAAAAGCGCTTCGGGGTGGTGCTCTCTCCCGGCCCTTGCCCCTGAGCCTGGGGGCCAGGCAGGGGGTCCACACTCCCAGGCCAAGGCAGAACCACATGCACACGTCTGTTCCTGCCCCCTGCACCGGCAGAGAGCTCGGGGGAGCCAGAGTCTGTCAGGCAGCTGCTGGGCTGGCCGCCTGTGTGGGAAGGGGCAGAGCCGACCTAGGGGCACACTGGGCCTCTTGCTCTCCCTGCTGCCCTGAGGCTGCTGGGCCAAAGAGGTCTTGGGCATCCAGCCCCTTGCTGGTCCCTTCCCTCTGACGAGGCCCTCTGTGCTCCAGCCCCTTGCAGTGTGGAGACAGCCCCTGCCAGCAACCTCCTCTCCAAGGAGGCCTCAAGCGAGGCCTAGGCCCAGGGGAAAGGCACCAGCGGGGATGAGCCTGGGGAGGCGCCCGGGCATGTCTGGACCCAGTCCCCGCAGCCTGCCCCTTGCTGGGGCAGTACCCCCGGAGGCCAGGAAGGTCTGGGCAAGGCTGGCCAGGGGCAGGGGCCCTGCTGGGTCCTGCCCCTGGCCTGTGGGGCCTCTGAGCACAACCGGCCCTCTCCCGCTGGAAGACCTCCCCGGCTGCCTCCAAAGGCCGCTTTGCAAGCACTCTCGCCAGCTGTTCCCGCCAGCCGCGCACAACGCTCCCAAGCCCAGGAGAAAAGCGCTTCGGGGTGGTGCTCTCTCCCGGCCCTTGCCCCTGAGCCTGGGGGCCAGGCAGGGGGTCCACACTCCCAGGCCAAGGCAGAACCACATGCACACGTCTGTTCCTGCCCCCTGCACCGGCAGAGAGCTCGGGGGAGCCAGAGTCTGTCAGGCAGCTGCTGGGCTGGCCGCCTGTGTGGGAAGGGGCAGAGCCGACCTAGGGGCACACTGGGCCTCTTGCTCTCCCTGCTGCCCTGAGGCTGCTGGGCCAAAGAGGTCTTGGGCATCCAGCCCCTTGCTGGTCCCTTCCCTCTGACGAGGCCCTCTGTGCTCCAGCACCTTGCAGTGTGGAGACAGCCCCTGCCAGCAACCTCCTCTCCAAGGAGGCCTCAAGCGAGGCCTATGCCCAGGGGAAAGGCACCAGCGGGGATGAGCCTGGGGAGGCGCCCGGGCATGTCTGGACCCAGTTCCCGCAGCCTGCCCCTTGCTGGGGCAGTACCCCCGGAGGCCAGGAAGGTCTGGGCAAGGCTGGCCAGGGGCAGGGGCCCTGCTGGGTCCTGCCCCTGGCCTGTGGGGCCTCTGAGCACAACCGGCCCTCTCCCGCTGGAAGACCTCCCCGGCTGCCTCCAAAGGCCGCTTTGCAAGCACTGTCGCCGGCTGTTCCCGCCAGCCGCGCCCAACGCTCCCAAGCCCGGGAGAAAAGCACTTCGGGGTGGTGCTCTCTCCCGGCCCTTGCCCCTGAGCCTGGGGGCCAGGCAGGGGGTCCACACTCCCAGGCCAAGGCAGAACCACATGCACACGTCTGTTCCTGCCCCCTGCACCGGCAGAGAGCTCGGGGGAGCCAGAGTCTGTCAGGCAGCTGCTGGGCTGGCCGCCTGTGTGGGAAGGGGCAGAGCCGACCTAGGGGCACACTGGGCCTCTTGCTCTCCCTGCTGCCCTGAGGCTGCTGGGCCAAAGAGGTCTTGGGCATCCAGCCCCTTGCTGGTCCCTTCCCTCTGACGAGGCCCTCTGAGCTCCAGCACCTTGCAGTGTGGAGACAGCCCCTGCCAGCAACCTCCTCTCCAAGGAGGCCTCAAGCGAGGCCTAGGCCCAGGGGAAAGGCACCAGCGGGGATGAGCCTTGGGAGGCGCCCGGGCATGTCTGGACCCAGTCCCCGCAGCCTGCCCCTTGCTGGGGCAGTACCCCCGGAGGCCAGGAAGGTCTGGGCAAGGCTGGCCAGGGGCAGGGGCCCTGCTGGGTCCTGCCCCTGGCCTGTGGGGCCTCTGAGCACAACCGGCCCTCTCCCGCTGGAAGACCTCCCCGGCTGCCTCCAAAGGCCGCTTTGCAAGCACTCTCGCCGGCTGTTCCCGCCAGCCGCGCACAACGCTCCCAAGCCCGGGAGAAAAGCGCTTCGGGGTGGTGCTCTCTCCCGGCCCTTGCCCCTGAGCCTGGGGGCCAGGCAGGGGGTCCACACTCCCAGGCCAAGGCAGAACCACATGCACACGTCTGTTCCTGCCCCCTGCACCGGCAGAGAGCTCGGGGGAGCCAGAGTCTGTCAGGCAGCTGCTGGGCTGGCCGCCTGTGTGGGAAGGGGCAGAGCCGACCTAGGGCCACACTGGGCCTCTTGCTCTCCCTGCTGCCCTGAGGCTGCTGGGCCAAAGAGGTCTTGGGCATCCAGCCCCTTGCTGGTCCCTTCCCTCTGATGAGGCCCTCTGAGCTCCAGCCCCTTGCAGTGTGGAGACAGCCCCTGCCAGCAACCTCCTCTCCAAGGAGGCCTCAAGCGAGGCCTAGGCCCAGGGGAAAGGCACCAGCGGGGATGAGCCTGGGGAGGCGCCCGGGCATGTCTGGACCCAGTCCCCGCAGCCTGCCCCTTGCTGGGGCAGTACCCCCGGAGGCCAGGAAGGTCTGGGCAAGGCTGGCCAGGGGCAGGGGCCCTGCTGGGTCCTGCCCCTGGCCTGTGGGGCCTCTGAGCACAACCGGCCCTCTCCCGCTGGAAGACCTCCCCGGCTGCCTCCAAAGGCCGCTTTGCAAGCACTCTCGCCGGCTGTTCCCGCCAGCCGCGCACAACGCTCCCAAGCCCGGGAGAAAAGCGCTTCGGGGTGGTGCTCTCTCCCGGCCCTTGCCCCTGAGCCTGGGGGCCAGGCAGGGGGTCCACACTCCCAGGCCAAGGCAGAACCACATGCACACGTCTGTTCCTGCCCCCTGCACCGGCAGAGAGCTCGGGGGAGCCAGAGTCTGTCAGGCAGCTGCTGGGCTGGCCGCCTGTGTGGGAAGGGGCAGAGCCGACCTAGGGCGACACTGGGCCTCTTGCTCTCCCTGCTGCCCTGAGGCTGCTGGGCCAAAGAGGTCTTGGGCATCCAGCCCCTTGCTGGTCCCTTCCCTCTGACGAGGCCCTCTGTGCTCCAGCACGTTGCAGTGTGGAGACAGCCCCTGCCAGCAACCTCCTCTCCAAGGAGGCCTCAAGCGAGGCCTAGGCCCAGGGGAAAGGCACCAGCGGGGATGAGCCTGGGGAGGCGCCCGGGCATGTCTGGACCCAGTTCCCGCAGCCTGCCCCTTGCTGGGGCAGTACCCCCGGAGGCCAGGAAGGTCTGGGCAAGGCTGGCCAGGGGCAGGGGCCCTGCTGGGTCCTGCCCCTGGCCTGTGGGGCCTCTGAGCACAACCGGCCCTCTCCCGCTGGAAGACCTCCCCGGCTGCCTCCAAAGGCCGCTTTGCAAGCACTCTCGCCGGCTGTTCCCGCCAGCCGCGCCCAACGCTCCCAAGCCCGGGAGAAAAGCACTTCGGGGTGGTGCTCTCTCCCGGCCCTTGCCCCTGAGCCTGGGGGCCAGGCAGGGGGTCCACACTCCCAGGCCAAGGCAGAACCACATGCACACGTCTGTTCCTGCCCCCTGCACCGGCAGAGAGCTCGGGGGAGCCAGAGTCTGTCAGGCAGCTGCTGGGCTGGCCGCCTGTGTGGGAAGGGGCAGAGCCGACCTAGGGCCACACTGGGCCTCTTGCTCTCCCTGCTGCCCTGAGGCTGCTGGGCCAAAGAGGTCTTGGGCATCCAGCCCCTTGCTGGTCCCTTCCCTCTGATGAGGCCCTCTGAGCTCCAGCCCCTTGCAGTGTGGAGACAGCCCCTGCCAGCAACCTCCTCTCCAAGGAGGCCTCAAGCGAGGCCTAGGCCCAGGGGAAAGGCACCAGCGGGGATGAGCCTGGGGAGGCGCCCGGGCATGTCTGGACCCAGTCCCCGCAGCCTGCCCCTTGCTGGGGCAGTACCCCCGGAGGCCAGGATGGTCTGGGCAAGGCTGGCCAGGGGCAGGGGCCCTGCTGGGTCCTGCCCCTGGCCTGTGGGGCCTCTGAGCACAACCGGCCCTCTCCCGCTGGAAGACCTCCCCGGCTGCCTCCAAAGGCCGCTTTGCAAGCACTCTCGCCGGCTGTTCCCGCCAGCCGCGCCCAGTGCTCCCAAGCCCGGGAGAAAAGCGCTTCGGGGTGGTGCTCTCTCCCGGCCCTTGCCCCTGAGCCTGGGGGCCAGGCAGGGGGTCCACACTCCCAGGCCAAGGCAGAACCACATGCACACGTCTGTTCCTGTCCCCTGCACCGGCAGAGAGCTCGGGGGAGCCAGAGTCTGTCAGGCAGCTGCTGGGCTGGCCGCCTGTGTGGGAAGGGGCAGAGCCGACCTAGGGGCACACTGGGCCTCTTGCTCTCCCTGCTGCCCTGAGGCTGCTGGGCCAAAGAGGTCTTGGGCATCCAGCCCCTTGCTGGTCCCTTCCCTCTGACGAGGCCCTCTGTGCTCCAGCCCCTTGCAGTGTGGAGACAGCCCCTGCCAGCAACCTCCTCTCCAAGGAGGCCTCAAGCGAGGCCTAGGCCCAGGGGAAAGGCACCAGCGGGGATGAGCTTGGGGAGGCGCCCGGGCATGTCTGGACCCAGTCCCCGCAGCCTGCCCCTTGCTGGGGCAGTACCCCCGGAGGCCAGGAAGGTCTGGGCAAGGCTGGCCAGGGGCAGGGGCCCTGCTGGGTCCTGCCCCTGGCCTGTGGGGCCTCTGAGCACAAGCGGCCCTCTCCCGCTGGAAGACCTCCCCGGCTGCCTCCAAAGGCCGCTTTGCAAGCACTCTCGCCGGCTGTTCCCGCCAGCCGCGCACAACGCTCCCAAGCCCGGGAGAAAAGCGCTTCGGGGTGGTGCTCTCTCCCGGCCCTTGCCCCTGAGCCTGGGGGCCAGGCAGGGGGTCCACACTCCCAGGCCAAGGCAGAACCACATGCACACGTCTGTTCCTGCCCCCTGCACCGGCAGAGAGCTCGGGGGAGCCAGAGTCTGTCAGGCAGCTGCTGGGCTGGCCGCCTGTGTGGGAAGGGGCAGAGCCGACCTAGGGGCACACTGGGCCTCTTGCTCTCCCTGCTGCCCTGAGGCTGCTGGGCCAAAGAGGTCTTGGGCATCCAGCCCCTTGCTGGTCCCTTCCCTCTGACGAGGCCCTCTGAGCTCCAGCCCCTTGCAGTGTGGAGACAGCCCCTGCCAGCAACCTCCTCTCCAAGGAGGCCTCAAGCGAGGCCTAGGCCCAGGGGAAAGGCACCAGCGGGGATGAGCCTGGGGAGGCGCCCGGGCATGTCTGGACCCAGTCCCCGCAGCCTGCCCCTTGCTGTGGCAGTACCCCCGGAGGCCAGGAAGGACTGGGCAAGGCTGGCCAGGGGCAGGGGCCCTGCTGGGTCCTGCCCCTGGCCTGTGGGGCCTCTGAGCACAACCGGCCCTCTCCCGCTGGAAGACCTCCCCGGCTGCCTCCAAAGGCCGCTTTGCAAGCACTCTCGCCGGCTGTTCCCGCCAGCCGCGCACAACGCTCCCAAGCCCGGGAGAAAAGCGCTTCGGGGTGGTGCTCTCTCCCGGCCCTTGCCCCTGAGCCTGGGGGCCAGGCAGGGGGTCCACACTCCCAGGCCAAGGCAGAACCACATGCACACGTCTGTTCCTGCCCCCTGCACCGGCAGAGAGCTCGGGGGAGCCAGAGTCTGTCAGGCAGCTGCTGGGCTGGCCGCCTGTGTGGGAAGGGGCAGAGCCGACCTAGGGGCACACTGGGCCTCTTGCTCTCCCTGCTGCCCTGAGGCTGCTGGGCCAAAGAGGTCTTGGGCATCCAGCCCCTTGCTGGTCCCTTCCCTCTGACGAGGCCCTCTGAGCTCCAGCCCCTTGCAGTGTGGAGACAGCCCCTGCCAGCAACCTCGTCTCCAAGGAGGCCTCAAGCGAGGCCTAGGCCCAGGGGAAAGGCACCAGCGGGGATGAGCCTGGGGAGGCGCCCGGGCATGTCTGGACCCAGTCCCCGCAGCCTGCCCCTTGCTGGGGCAGTACCCCCGGAGGCCAGGAAGGTCTGGGCAAGGCTGGCCAGGGGCAGGGGCCCTGCTGGGTCCTGCCCCTGGCCTGTGGGGCCTCTGAGCACAACCGGCCCTCTCCCGCTGGAAGACCTCCCCGGCTGCCTCCAAAGGCCGCTTTGCAAGCACTCTGGCCGGCTGTTCCCGCCAGCCGCGCACAACGCTCCCAAGCCCGGGAGAAAAGCGCTTCGGGGTGGTGCTCTCTCCCGGCCCTTGCCCCTGAGCCTGGGGGCCAGGCAGGGGGTCCACACTCCCAGGCCAAGGCAGAACCACATGCACACGTCTGTTCCTGCCCCCTGCACCGGCAGAGAGCTCGGGGGAGCCAGAGTCTGTCAGGCAGCTGCTGGGCTGGCCGCCTGTGTGGGAAGGGGCAGAGCCGACCTAGGGGCACACTGGGCCTCTTGCTCTCCCTGCTGCCCTGAGGCTGCTGGGCCAAAGAGGTCTTGGGCATCCAGCCCCTTGCTGGTCCCTTCCCTCTGACGAGGCCCTCTGAGCTCCAGCCCCTTGCAGTGTGGAGACAGCCCCTGCCAGCAACCTCCTCTCCAAGGAGGCCTCAAGCGAGGCCTAGGCCCAGGGGAAAGGCACCAGCGGGGATGAGCCTGGGGAGGCGCCCGGGCATGTCTGGACCCAGTCCCCGCAGCCTGCCCCTTGCTGGGGCAGTACCCCCGGAGGCCAGGAAGGTCTGGGCAAGGCGGGCCAGGGGCAGGGGCCCTGCTGGGTCCTGCCCCTGGCCTGTGGGGCCTCTGAGCACAACCGGCCCTCTCCCGCTGGAAGACCTCCCCGGCTGCCTCCAAAGGCCGCTTTGCAAGCACTCTCGCCGGCTGTTCCCGCCAGCCGCGCACAACGCTCCCAAGCCCGGGAGAAAAGCGCTTCGGGGTGGTGCTCTCTCCCGGCCCTTGCCCCTGAGCCTGGGGGCCAGGCAGGGGGTCCACACTCCCAGGCCAAGGCAGAACCACATGCACACGTCTGTTCCTGCCCCCTGCACCGGCAGAGAGCTCGGGGGAGCCAGAGTCTGTCAGGCAGCTGCTGGGCTGGCCGCCTGTGTGGGAAGGGGCAGAGCCGACCTTGGGGCACACTGGGCCTCTTGCTCTCCCTGTTGCCCTGAGGCTGCTGGGCCAAAGAGGTCTTGGGCATCCAGCCCATTGCTGGTCCCTTCCCTCTGACGAGGCCCTCTGGGCTCCAGCCCCTTGCAGTGTGGAGACAGCCCCTGCCAGCAACCTCCTCTCCAAGGAGGCCTCAAGCGAGGCCTAGGCCCAGGGGAAAGGCACCAGCGGGGATGAGCCTGGGGAGGCGCCCGGGCATGTCTGGACCCAGTCCCCGCAGCCTGCCCCTTGCTGGGGCAGTACCCCCGGAGGCCAGGAAGGACTGGGCAAGGCTGGCCAGGGGCAGGGGCCCTGCTGGGTCCTGCCCCTGGCCTGTGGGGCCTCTGAGCACAACCGGCCCTCTCCCGCTGGAAGACCTCCCCGGCTGCCTCCAAAGGCCGCTTTGCAAGCACTCTCGCCGGCTGTTCCCGCCAGCCGCGCACAACGCTCCCAAGCCCGGGAGAAAAGCGCTTCGGGGTGGTGCTCTCTCCCGGCCCTTGCCCCTGAGCCTGGGGGCCAGGCAGGGGGTCCACACTCCCAGGCCAAGGCAGAACCACATGCACACGTCTGTTCCTGCCCCCTGCACCGGCAGAGAGCTCGGGGGAGCCAGAGTCTGTCAGGCAGCTGCTGGGCTGGCCGCCTGTGTGGGAAGGGGCAGAGCCGACCTAGGGGCACACTGGGCCTCTTGCTCTCCCTGCTGCCCTGAGGCTGCTGGGCCAAAGAGGTCTTGGGCATCCAGCCCCTTGCTGGTCCCTTCCCTCTGACGAGGCCCTCTGAGCTCCAGCCCCTTGCAGTGTGGAGACAGCCCCTGCCAGCAACCTCCTCTCCAAGGAGGCCTCAAGCGAGGCCTAGGCCCAGGGGAAAGGCACCAGCGGGGATGAGCCTGGGGAGGCGCCCGGGCATGTCTGGACCCAGTCCCCGCAGCCTGCCCCTTGCTGGGGCAGTACCCCCGGAGGCCAGGAAGGTCTGGGCAAGGCTGGCCAGGGGCAGGGGCCCTGCTGGGCCCTGCCCCTGGCCTGTGGGGCCTCTGAGCACAACCGGCCCTCTGCCGCTGGAAGACCTCCCTGGCTGCCTCCAAAGGCCGCTTTGCAAGCACTCTCGCCGGCTGTTCCCGCCAGCCGCGCCCAACGCTCCCAAGCCCGGGAGAAAAGCGCTTCGGGGTGGTGCTCTCTCCCGGCCCTTGCCCCTGAGCCTGGGGGCCAGGCAGGGGGTCCACACTCCCAGGCCAAGGCAGAACCACATGCACACGTCTGTTCCTGCCCCCTGCACCGGCAGAGAGCTCGGGGGAGCCAGAGTCTGTCAGGCAGCTGCTGGGCTGGCCGCCTGTGTGGGAAGGGGCAGAGCCGACCTAGGGGCACACTGGGCCTCTTGCTCTCCCTGCTGCCCTGAGGCTGCTGGGCCAAAGAGGTCTTGGGCATCCAGCCCCTTGCTGGTCCCTTCCCTCTGACGAGGCCCTCTGTGCTCCAGCCCCTTGCAGTGTGGAGACAGCCCCTGCCAGCAACCTCCTCTCCAAGGAGGCCTCAAGCGAGGCCTAGGCCCAGGGGAAAGGCACCAGCGGGGATGAGCCTGGGGAGGCGCCCGGGCATGTCTGGACCCAGTCCCCGCAGCCTGCCCCTTGCTGGGGCAGTACCCCCGGAGGCCAGGAAGGTCTGGGCAAGGCTGGCCAGGGGCAGGGGCCCTGCTGGGTCCTGCCCCTGGCCTGTGGAGCCTCTGAGCACAACCGGCCCTCTCCCGCTGGAAGACCTCCCCGGCTGCCTCCAAAGGCCGCTTTGCAAGCACTCTCGCCGGCTGTTCCCGCCAGCCGCGCACAACGCTCCCAAGCCCGGGAGAAAAGCGCTTCGGGGTGGTGCTCTCTCCCGGCCCTTGCCCCTGAGCCTGGGGGCCAGGCAGGGGGTCCACACTCCCAGGCCAAGGCAGAACCACATGCACACGTCTGTTCCTGCCCCCTGCACCGGCAGAGAGCTCGGGGGAGCCAGAGTCTGTCAGGCAGCTGCTGGGCTGGCCGCCTGTGTGGGAAGGGGCAGAGCCGACCTAGGGGCACACTGGGCCTCTTGCTCTCCCTGCTGCCCTGAGGCTGCTGGGCCAAAGAGGTCTTGGGCATCCAGCCCCTTGCTGGTCCCTTCCCTCTGACGAGGCCCTCTGAGCTCCAGCCCCTTGCAGTGTGGAGACAGCCCCTGCCAGCAACCTCCTCTCCAAGGAGGCCTCAAGCGAGGCCTAGGCCCAGGGGAAAGGCACCAGCGGGGATGAGCCTGGGGAGGCGCCCGGGCATGTCTGGACCCAGTCCCCGCAGCCTGCCCCTTGCTGGGGCAGTACCCCCGGAGGCCAGGAAGGTCTGGGCAAGGCGGGCCAGGGGCAGGGGCCCTGCTGGGTCCTGCCCCTGGCCTGTGGGGCCTCTGAGCACAACCGGCCCTCTCCCGCTGGAAGACCTCCCCGGCTGCCTCCAAAGGCCGCTTTGCAAGCACTCTCGCCGGCTGTTCCCGCCAGCCGCGCACAATGCTCCCAAGCCCGGGAGAAAAGCGCTTCGGGGTGGTGCTCTCTCCCGGCCCTTGCCCCTGAGCCTGGGGGCCAGGCAGGGGGTCCACACTCCCAGGCCAAGGCAGAACCACATGCACACGTCTGTTCCTGCCCCCTGCACCGGCAGAGAGCTCGGGGGAGCCAGAGTCTGTCAGGCAGCTGCTGGGCTGGCCGCCTGTGTGGGAAGGGGCAGAGCCGACCTAGGGGCACACTGGGCCTCTTGCTCTCCCTGCTGCCCTGAGGCTGCTGGGCCAAAGAGGTCTTGGGCATCCAGCCCCTTGCTGGTCCCTTCCCTCTGACGAGGCCCTCTGAGCTCCAGCCCCTTGCAGTGTGGAGACAGCCCCTGCCAGCAACCTCCTCTCCAAGGAGGCCTCAAGCGAGGCCTAGGCCCAGGGGAAAGGCACCAGCGGGGATGAGCCTGGGGAGGCGCCCGGGCATGTCTGGACCCAGTCCCCGCAGCCTGCCCCTTGCTGGGGCAGTACCCCCGGAGGCCAGGAAGGTCTGGGCAAGGCGGGCCAGGGGCAGGGGCCCTGCTGGGTCCTGCCCCTGGCCTGTGGGGCCTCTGAGCACAACCGGCCCTCTCCCGCTGGAAGACCTCCCCGGCTGCCTCCAAAGGCCGCTTTGCAAGCACTCTCGCCGGCTGTTCCCGCCAGCCGCGTACAAAGCTCCCAAGCCCGGGAGAAAAGCACTTCGGGGTGGTGCTCTCTCCCGGCCCTTGCCCCTGAGCCTGGGGGCCAGGCAGGGGGTCCACACTCCCAGGCCAAGGCAGAACCACATGCACACGTCTGTTCCTGCCCCCTGCACCGGCAGAGAGCTCGGGGGAGCCAGAGTCTGTCAGGCAGCTGCTGGGCTGGCCGCCTGTGTGGGAAGGGGCAGAGCCGACCTAGGGGCACACTGGGCCTCTTGCTCTCCCTGTTGCCCTGAGGCTGCTGGGCCAAAGAGGTCTTGGGCATCCAGCCCCTTGCTGGTCCCTTCCCTCTGACGAGGCCCTCTGAGCTCCAGCCCCTTGCAGTGTGGAGACAGCCCCTGCCAGCAACCTCCTCTCCAAGGAGGCCTCAAGCGAGGCCTAGGCCCAGGGGAAAGGCACCAGCGGGGATGAGCCTGGGGAGGCGCCCGGGCATGTCTGGACCCAGTCCCCGCAGCCTGCCCCTTGCTGGGGCAGTACCCCCGGAGGCCAGGAAGGTCTGGGCAAGGCTGGCCAGGGGCAGGGGCCCTGCTGGGTCCTGCCCCTGGCCTGTGGGGCCTCTGAGCACAACCGGCCCTCTCCCGCTGGAAGACCTCCCCGGCTGCCTCCAAAGGCTGCTTTGCAAGCACTCTCGCCGGCTGTTCCCGCCAGCCGCGCACAACGCTCCCAAGCCCGGGAGAAAAGCGCTTCGGGGTGGTGCTCTCTCCCGGCCCTTGCCCCTGAGCCTGGGGCCCAGGCAGGGGGTCCACACTCCCAGGCCAAGGCAGAACCACATGCACACGTCTGTTCCTGCCCCCTGCACCGGCAGAGAGCTCGGGGGAGCCAGAGTCTGTCAGGCAGCTGCTGGGCTGGCCGCCTGTGTGGGAAGGGGCAGAGCCGACCTAGGGGCACACTGGGCCTCTTGCTCTCCCTGCTGCCCTGAGGCTGCTGGGCCAAAGAGGTCTTGGGCATCCAGCCCCTTGCTGGTCCCTTCCCTCTGACGAGGCCCTCTGAGCTCCAGCCCCTTGCAGTGTGGAGACAGCCCCTGCCAGCAACCTCCTCTCCAAGGAGGCCTCAAGCGAGGCCTAGGCCCAGGGGAAAGGCACCAGCGGGGATGAGCCTGGGGAGGCGCCCGGGCATGTCTGGACCCAGTCCCCGAAGCCTGCCCCTTGCTGGGGCAGTACCCCCGGAGGCCAGGAAGGTCTGGGCAAGGCGGGCCAGGGGCAGGGGCCCTGCTGGGTCCTGCCCCTGGCCTGTGGGGCCTCTGAGCACAACCGGCCCTCTGCCGCTGGAAGACCTCCCCGGCTGCCTCCAAAGGCCGCTTTGCAAGCACTCTCGCCGGCTGTTCCCGCCAGCCGCGCACAACGCTCCCAAGCCCGGGAGAAAAGCGCTTCGGGGTGGTGCTCTCTCCCGGCCCTTGCCCCTGAGCCTGGGGGCCAGGCAGGGGGTCCACACTCCCAGGCCAAGGCAGAACCACATGCACACGTCTGTTCCTGCCCCCTGCACCGGCAGAGAGCTCGGGGGAGCCAGAGTCTGTCAGGCAGCTGCTGGGCTGGCCGCCTGTGTGGGAAGGGGCAGAGCCGACCTAGGGGCACACTGGGCCTCTTGCTCTCCCTGCTGCCCTGAGGCTGCTGGGCCAAAGAGGTCTTGGGCATCCAGCCCCTTGCTGGTCCCTTCCCTCTGACGAGGCCCTCTGAGCTCCAGCCCCTTGCAGTGTGGAGACAGCCCCTGCCAGCAACCTCCTCTCCAAGGAGGCCTCAAGCGAGGCCTAGGACCAGGGGAAAGGCACCAGCGGGGATGAGCCTGGGGAGGCGCCCGGGCATGTCTGGACCCAGTCCCCGCAGCCTGCCCCTTGCTGGGGCAGTACCCCCGGAGGCCAGGAAGGACTGGGCAAGGCTGGCCAGGGGCAGGGACCCTGCTGGGTCCTGCCCCTGGCCTGTGGGGCCTCTGAGCACAACCGGCCCTCTGCCACTGGAAGACCTCCCCGGCTGCCTCCAAAGGCCGCTTTGCAAGCACTCTCGCCGGCTGCTCCCGCCAGCCGCGCACAACGCTCCCAAGCCCGGGAGAAAAGCGCTTCGGGGTGGTGCTCTCTCCCGGCCCTTGCCCCTGAGCCTGGGGGCCAGGCAGGGGGTCCACACTCCCAGGCCAAGGCAGAACCACATGCACACGTCTGGTCCTGCCCCCTGCACCGGCAGAGAGCTCGGGGGAGCCAGAGTCTGTCAGGCAGCTGCTGGGCTGGCCGCCTGTGTGGGAAGGGGCAGAGCCGACCTAGGGGCACACTGGGCCTCTTGCTCTCCCTGCTGCCCTGAGGCTGCTGGGCCAAAGAGGTCTTGGGCATCCAGCCCCTTGCTGGTCCCTTCCCTCTGACGAGGCCCTCTGAGCTCCAGCCCCTTGCAGTGTGGAGACAGCCCCTGCCAGCAACCTCCTCTCCAAGGAGGCCTCAAGCGAGGCCTAGGCCCAGGGGAAAGGCACCAGCGGGGATGAGCCTGGGGAGGCGCCCGGGCATGTCTGGACCCAGTCCCCGCAGCCTGCCCCTTGCTGGGGCAGTACCCCCGGAGGCCAGGAAGGTCTGGGCAAGGCGGGCCAGGGGCAGGGGCCCTGCTGGGTCCTGCCCCTGGCCTGTGGGGCCTCTGAGCACAACCGGCCCTCTCCCGCTGGAAGACCTCCCCGGCTGCCTCCAAAGGCCGCTTTGCAAGCACTCTCGCCGGCTGTTCCCGCCAGCCGCGCACAACGCTCCCAAGCCCGGGAGAAAAGCACTTCGGGGTGGTGCTCTCTCCCGGCCCTTGCCCCTGAGCCTGGGGGCCAGGCAGGGGGTCCACACTCCCAGGCCAAGGCAGAACCACATGCACACGTCTGTTCCTGCCCCCTGCACTGGCAGAGAGCTCGGGGGAGCCAGAGTCTGTCAGGCAGCTGCTGGGCTGGCCGCCTGTGTGGGAAGGGGCAGAGCCGACCTAGGAGCACACTGGGCCTCTTGCTCTCCCTGCTGCCCTGAGGCTGCTGGGCCAAAGAGGTCTTGGGCATCCAGCCCCTTGCTGGTCCCTTCCCTCTGACGAGGCCCTCTGAGCTCCAGCCCCTTGCAGTGTGGAGACAGCCCCTGCCAGCAACCTCCTCTCCAAGGAGGCCTCAAGCGAGGCCTAGGCCCAGGGGAAAGGCACCAGCGGGGATGAGCCTGGGGAGGCGCCCGGGCATGTCTGGACCCAGTCCCCGCAGCCTGCCCCTTGCTGGGGCAGTACCCCCGGAGGCCAGGAAGGTCTGGGCAAGGCGGGCCAGGGGCAGGGGCCCTGCTGGGTCCTGCCCCTGGCCTGTGGGGCCTCTGAGCACAACCGGCCCTCTCCCGCTGGAAGACCTCCCCGGCTGCCTCCAAAGGCCGCTTTGCAAGCACTCTCGCCGGCTGTTCCCGCCAGCCGCGCACAACGCTCCCAAGCCCGGGAGAAAAGCGCTTCGGGGTGGTGCTCTCTCCCGGCCCTTGCCCCTGAGCCTGGGGGCCAGGCAGGGGGTCCACACTCCCAGGCCAAGGCAGAACCACATGCACACGTCTGTTCCTGCCCCCTGCACCGGCAGAGAGCTCGGGGGAGCCAGAGTCTGTCAGGCAGCTGCTGGGCTGGCCGCCTGTGTGGGAAGGGGCAGAGCCGACCTAGGGGCACACTGGGCCTCTTGCTCTCCCTGCTGCCCTGAGGCTGCTGGGCCAAAGAGGTCTTGGGCATCCAGCCCCTTGCTGGTCCCTTCCCTCTGACGAGGCCCTCTGAGCTCCAGCCCCTTGCAGTGTGGAGACAGCCCCTGCCAGCAACCTCCTCTCCAAGGAGGCCTCAAGCGAGGCCTAGGCCCAGGGGAAAGGCACCAGCGGGGATGAGCCTGGGGAGGCGCCCGGGCATGTCTGGACCCAGTCCCCGCAGCCTGCCCCTTGCTGGGGCAGTACCCCCGGAGGCCAGGAAGGTCTGGGCAAGGCGGGCCAGGGGCAGGGGCCCTGCTGGGTCCTGCCCCTGGCCTGTGGGGCCTCTGAGCACAACCGGCCCTCTCCCGCTGGAAGACCTCCCCGGCTGCCTCCAAAGGCCGCTTTGCAAGCACTCTCGCCGGCTGTTCCCGCCAGCCGCGCACAACGCTCCCAAGCCCGGGAGAAAAGCGCTTCGGGGTGGTGCTCTCTCCCGGCCCTTGCCCCTGAGCCTGGGGGCCAGGCAGGGGGTCCACACTCCCAGGCCAAGGCAGAACCACATGCACACGTCTGTTCCTGCCCCCTGCACCGGCAGAGAGCTCGGGGGAGCCAGAGTCTGTCAGGCAGCTGCTGGGCTGGCCGCCTGTGTGGGAAGGGGCAGAGCCGACCTAGGGCCACACTGGGCCTCTTGCTCTCCCTGCTGCCCTGAGGCTGCTGGGCCAAAGAGGTCTTGGGCATCCAGCCCCTTGCTGGTCCCTTCCCTCTGACGAGGCCCTCTGAGCTCCAGCCCCTTGCAGTGTGGAGACAGCCCCTGCCAGCAACCTCCTCTCCAAGGAGGCCTCAAGCGAGGCCTAGGCCCAGGGGAAAGGCACCAGCGGGGATGAGCCTGGGGAGGCGCCCGGGCATGTCTGGACCCAGTCCCCGCAGCCTGCCCCTTGCTGGGGCAGTACCCCCGGAGGCCAGGAAGGTCTGGGCAAGGCTGGCCAGGGGCAGGGGCCCTGCTGGGTCCTGCCGCTGGCCTGTGGGGCCTCTGAGCACAACCGGCCCTCTCCCACTGGAAGACCTCCCCGGCTGCCTCCAAAGGCCGCTTTGCAAGCACTCTCGCCGGCTGTTCCCGCCAGCCGCGCACAACGCTCCCAAGCCCGGGAGAAAAGCGCTTCGGGGTGGTGCTCTCTCCCGGCCCTTGCCCCTGAGCCTGGGGGCCAGGCAGGGGGTCCACACTCCCAGGCCAAGGCAGAACCACATGCACACGTCTGTTCCTGCCCCCTGCACCGGCAGAGAGCTCGGGGGAGCCAGAGTCTGTCAGGCAGCTGCTGGGCTGGCCGCCTGTGTGGGAAGGGGCAGAGCCGACCTAGGGCCACACTGGGCCTCTTGGTCTCCCTGCTGCCCTGAGGCTGCTGGGCCAAAGAGGTCTTGGGCATCCAGCCCCTTGCTGGTCCCTTCCCTCTGACGAGGCCCTCTGTGCTCCAGCACCTTGCAGTGTGGAGACAGCCCCTGCCAGCAACCTCCTCTCCAAGGAGGCCTCAAGCGAGGCCTAGGCCCAGGGGAAAGGCACCAGCGGGGATGAGCCTGGGGAGGCGCCCGGGCATGTCTGGACCCAGTTCCCGCAGCCTGCCCCTTGCTGGGGCAGTACCCCCGGAGGCCAGGAAGGTCTGGGCAAGGCTGGCCAGGGGCAGGGGCCCTGCTGGGTCCTGCCCCTGGCCTGTGGGGCCTCTGAGCACAACCGGCCCTCTCCCGCTGGAAGACCTCCCCGGCTGCCTCCAAAGGCCGCTTTGCAAGCACTCTCGCCGGCTGTTCCCGCCAGCCGCGCCCAGTGCTCCCAAGCCCGGGAGAAAAGCGCTTCGGGGTGGTGCTCTCTCCCGGCCCTTGCCCCTGAGCCTGGGGGCCAGGCAGGGGGTCCACACTCCCAGGCCAAGGCAGAACCACATGCACACGTCTGTTCCTGCCCCCTGCACCGGCAGAGAGCTCGGGGGAGCCAGAGTCTGTCAGGCAGCTGCTGGGCTGGCCGCCTGTGTGGGAAGGGGCAGAGCCGACCTAGGGGCACACTGGGCCTCTTGCTCTCCCTGCTGCCCTGAGGCTGCTGGGCCAAAGAGGTCTTGGGCATCCAGCCCCTTGCTGGTCCCTTCCCTCTGACGAGGCCCTCTGTGCTCCAGCCCCTTGCAGTGTGGAGACAGCCCCTGCCAGCAACCTCCTCTCCAAGGAGGCCTCAAGCGAGGCCTAGGCCCAGGGGAAAGGCACCAGCGGGGATGAGCCTGGGGAGGCGCCCGGGCATGTCTGGACCCAGTCCCCGCAGCCTGCCCCTTGCTGGGGCAGTACCCCCGGAGGCCAGGAAGGTCTGGGCAAGGCTGGCCAGGGGCAGGGGCCCTGCTGGGTCCTGCCCCTGGCCTGTGGGGCCTCTGAGCACAACCGGCCCTCTCCCGCTGGAAGACCTCCCCGGCTGCCTCAAAAGGCCGCTTTGCAAGCACTCTCGCCAGCTGTTCCCGCCAGCCGCGCACAACGCTCCCAAGCCCAGGAGAAAAGCGCTTCGGGGTGGTGCTCTCTCCCGGCCCTTGCCCCTGAGCCTGGGGGCCAGGCAGGGGGTCCACACTCCCAGGCCAAGGCAGAACCACATGCACACGTCTGTTCCTGCCCCCTGCACCGGCAGAGAGCTCGGGGGAGCCAGAGTCTGTCAGGCAGCTGCTGGGCTGGCCGCCTGTGTGGGAAGGGGCAGAGCCGACCTAGGGCCACACTGGGCCTCTTGCTCTCCCTGCTGCCCTGAGGCTGCTGGGCCAAAGAGGTCTTGGGCATCCAGCCCCTTGCTGGTCCCTTCCCTCTGACGAGGCCCTCTGTGCTCCAGCACCTTGCAGTGTGGAGACAGCCCCTGCCAGCAACCTCCTCTCCAAGGAGGCCTCAAGCGAGGCCTAGGCCCAGGGGAAAGGCACCAGCGGGGATGAGCCTGGGGAGGCGCCCGGGCATGTCTGGACCCAGTTCCCGCAGCCTGCCCCTTGCTGGGGCAGTACCCCCGGAGGCCAGGAAGGTCTGGGCAAGGCTGGCCAGGGGCAGGGGCCCTGCTGGGTCCTGCCCCTGGCCTGTGGGGCCTCTGAGCACAACCGGCCCTCTCCCGCTGGAAGACCTCCCCGGCTGCCTCCAAAGGCCGCTTTGCAAGCACTGTCGCCGGCTGTTCCCGCCAGCCGCGCCCAACGCTCCCAAGCCCGGGAGAAAAGCACTTCGGGGTGGTGCTCTCTCCCGGCCCTTGCCCCTGAGCCTGGGGGCCAGGCAGGGGGTCCACACTCCCAGGCCAAGGCAGAACCACATGCACACGTCTGTTCCTGCCCCCTGCACCGGCAGAGAGCTCGGGGGAGCCAGAGTCTGTCAGGCAGCTGCTGGGCTGGCCGCCTGTGTGGGAAGGGGCAGAGCCGACCTAGGGGCACACTGGGCCTCTTGCTCTCCCTGCTGCCCTGAGGCTGCTGGGCCAAAGAGGTCTTGGGCATCCAGCCCCTTGCTGGTCCCTTCCCTCTGACGAGGCCCTCTGAGCTCCAGCACCTTGCAGTGTGGAGACAGCCCCTGCCAGCAACCTCCTCTCCAAGGAGGCCTCAAGCGAGGCCTAGGCCCAGGGGAAAGGCACCAGCGGGGATGAGCCTTGGGAGGCGCCCGGGCATGTCTGGACCCAGTCCCCGCAGCCTGCCCCTTGCTGGGGCAGTACCCCCGGAGGCCAGGAAGGTCTGGGCAAGGCTGGCCAGGGGCAGGGGCCCTGCTGGGTCCTGCCCCTGGCCTGTGGGGCCTCTGAGCACAACCGGCCCTCTCCCGCTGGAAGACCTCCCCGGCTGCCTCCAAAGGCCGCTTTGCAAGCACTCTCGCCGGCTGTTCCCGCCAGCCGCGCACAATGCTCCCAAGCCCGGGAGAAAAGCGCTTCGGGGTGGTGCTCTCTCCCGGCCCTTGCCCCTGAGCCTGGGGGCCAGGCAGGGGGTCCACACTCCCAGGCCAAGGCAGAACCACATGCACACGTCTGTTCCTGCCCCCTGCACCGGCAGAGAGCTCGGGGGAGCCAGAGTCTGTCAGGCAGCTGCTGGGCTGGCCGCCTGTGTGGGAAGGGGCAGAGCCGACCTAGGGCCACACTGGGCCTCTTGCTCTCCCTGCTGCCCTGAGGCTGCTGGGCCAAAGAGGTCTTGGGCATCCAGCCCCTTGCTGGTCCCTTCCCTCTGATGAGGCCCTCTGAGCTCCAGCCTCTTGCAGTGTGGAGACAGCCCCTGCCAGCAACCTCCTCTCCAAGGAGGCCTCAAGCGAGGCCTAGGCCCAGGGGAAAGGCACCAGCGGGGATGAGCCTGGGGAGGCGCCCGGGCATGTCTGGACCCAGTCCCCGCAGCCTGCCCCTTGCTGGGGCAGTACCCCCGGAGGCCAGGAAGGTCTGGGCAAGGCTGGCCAGGGGCAGGGGCCCTGCTGGGTCCTGCCCCTGGCCTGTGGGGCCTCTGAGCACAACCGGCCCTCTCCCGCTGGAAGACCTCCCCGGCTGCCTCCAAAGGCCGCTTTGCAAGCACTCTCGCCGGCTGTTCCCGCCAGCCGCGCACAACGCTCCCAAGCCCGGGAGAAAAGCGCTTCGGGGTGGTGCTCTCTCCCGGCCCTTGCCCCTGAGCCTGGGGGCCAGGCAGGGGGTCCACACTCCCAGGCCAAGGCAGAACCACTTGCACACGTCTGTTCCTGCCCCCTGCACCGGCAGAGAGCTCGGGGGAGCCAGAGTCTGTCAGGCAGCTGCTGGGCTGGCCGCCTGTGTGGGAAGGGGCAGAGCCGACCTAGGGCCACACTGGGCCTCTTGCTCTCCCTGCTGCCCTGAGGCTGCTGGGCCAAAGAGGTCTTGGGCATCCAGCCCCTTGCTGGTCCCTTCCCTCTGACGAGGCCCTCTGTGCTCCAGCACCTTGCAGTGTGGAGACAGCCCCTGCCAGCAACCTCCTCTCCAAGGAGGCCTCAAGCGAGGCCTAGGCCCAGGGGAAAGGCACCAGCGGGGATGAGCCTGGGGAGGCGCCCGGGCATGTCTGGACCCAGTTCCCGCAGCCTGCCCCTTGCTGGGGCAGTACCCCCGGAGGCCAGGAAGGTCTGGGCAAGGCTGGCCAGGGGCAGGGGCCCTGCTGGGTCCTGCCCCTGGCCTGTGGGGCCTCTGAGCACAACCGGCCCTCTCCCGCTGGAAGACCTCCCCGGCTGCCTCCAAAGGCCGCTTTGCAAGCACTCTCGCCGGCTGTTCCCGCCAGCCGCGCCCAACGCTCCCAAGCCCGGGAGAAAAGCACTTCGGGGTGGTGCTCTCTCCCGGCCCTTGCCCCTGAGCCTGGGGGCCAGGCAGGGGGTCCACACTCCCAGGCCAAGGCAGAACCACATGCACACGTCTGTTCCTGCCCCCTGCACCGGCAGAGAGCTCGGGGGAGCCAGAGTCTGTCAGGCAGCTGCTGGGCTGGCCGCCTGTGTGGGAAGGGGCAGAGCCGACCTAGGGGCACACTGGGCCTCTTGCTCTCCCTGCTGCCCTGAGGCTGCTGGGCCAAAGAGGTCTTGGGCATCCAGCCCCTTGCTGGTCCCTTCCCTCTGATGAGGCCCTCTGAGCTCCAGCCCCTTGCAGTGTGGAGACAGCCCCTGCCAGCAACCTCCTCTCCAAGGAGGCCTCAAGCGAGGCCTAGGCCCAGGGGAAAGGCACCAGCGGGGATGAGCCTGGGGAGGCGCCCGGGCATGTCTGGACCCAGTCCCCGCAGCCTGCCCCTTGCTGGGGCAGTACCCCCGGAGGCCAGGAAGGTCTGGGCAAGGCGGGCCAGGGGCAGGGGCCCTGCTGGGTCCTGCCCCTGGCCTGTGGGGCCTCTGAGCACAACCGGCCCTCTCCCGCTGGAAGACCTCCCCGGCTGCCTCCAAAGGCCGCTTTGCAAGCACTCTCGCCGGCTGTTCCCGCCAGCCGCGCACAACGCTCCCAAGCCCGGGAGAAAAGCGCTTCGGGGTGGTGCTCTCTCCCGGCCCTTGCCCCTGAGCCTGGGGGCCAGGCAGGGGGTCCACACTCCCAGGCCAAGGCAGAACCACATGCACACGTCTGTTCCTGCCCCCTGCACCGGCAGAGAGCTCGGGGGAGCCAGAGTCTGTCAGGCAGCTGCTGGGCTGGCCGCCTGTGTGGGAAGGGGCAGAGCCGACCTAGGGCCACACTGGGCCTCTTGCTCTCCCTGCTGCCCTGAGGCTGCTGGGCCAAAGAGGTCTTGGGCATCCAGCCCCTTGCTGGTCCCTTCCCTCTGACGAGGCCCTCTGTGCTCCAGCACCTTGCAGTGTGGAGACAGCCCCTGCCAGCAACCTCCTCTCCAAGGAGGCCTCAAGCGAGGCCTAGGCCCAGGGGAAAGGCACCAGCGGGGATGAGCCTGGGGAGGCGCCCGGGCATGTCTGGACCCAGTTCCCGCAGCCTGCCCCTTGCTGGGGCAGTACCCCCGGAGGCCAGGAAGGTCTGGGCAAGGCTGGCCAGGGGCAGGGGCCCTGCTGGGTCCTGCCCCTGGCCTGTGGGGCCTCTGAGCACAACCGGCCCTCTCCCGCTGGAAGACCTCCCCGGCTGCCTCCAAAGGCCGCTTTGCAAGCACTCTCGCCGGCTGTTCCCGCCAGCCGCGCCCAACGCTCCCAAGCCCGGGAGAAAAGCACTTCGGGGTGGTGCTCTCTCCCGGCCCTTGCCCCTGAGCCTGGGGGCCAGGCAGGGGGTCCACACTCCCAGGCCAAGGCAGAACCACATGCACACGTCTGTTCCTGCCCCCTGCACCGGCAGAGAGCTCGGGGGAGCCAGAGTCTGTCAGGCAGCTGCTGGGCTGGCCGCCTGTGTGGGAAGGGGCAGAGCCGACCTAGGGCCACACTGGGCCTCTTGCTCTCCCTGCTGCCCTGAGGCTGCTGGGCCAAAGAGGTCTTGGGCATCCAGCCCCTTGCTGGTCCCTTCCCTCTGATGAGGCCCTCTGAGCTCCAGCCCCTTGCAGTGTGGAGACAGCCCCTGCCAGCAACCTCCTCTCCAAGGAGGCCTCAAGCGAGGCCTAGGCCCAGGGGAAAGGCACCAGCGGGGATGAGCCTGGGGAGGCGCCCGGGCATGTCTGGACCCAGTCCCCGCAGCCTGCCCCTTGCTGGGGCAGTACCCCCGGAGGCCAGGAAGGTCTGGGCAAGGCTGGCCAGGGGCAGGGGCCCTGCTGGGTCCTGCCCCTGGCCTGTGGGGCCTCTGAGCACAACCGGCCCTCTCCCGCTGGAAGACCTCCCCGGCTGCCTCCAAAGGCCGCTTTGCAAGCACTGTCGCCGGCTGTTCCCGCCAGCCGCGCCCAACGCTCCCAAGCCCGGGAGAAAAGCACTTCGGGGTGGTGCTCTCTCCCGGCCCTTGCCCCTGAGCCTGGGGGCCAGGCAGGGGGTCCACACTCCCAGGCCAAGGCAGAACCACATGCACACGTCTGTTCCTGCCCCCTGCACCGGCAGAGAGCTCGGGGGAGCCAGAGTCTGTCAGGCAGCTGCTGGGCTGGCCGCCTGTGTGGGAAGGGGCAGAGCCGACCTAGGGGCACACTGGGCCTCTTGCTCTCCCTGCTGCCCTGAGGCTGCTGGGCCAAAGAGGTCTTGGGCATCCAGCCCCTTGCTGGTCCCTTCCCTCTGACGAGGCCCTCTGAGCTCCAGCACCTTGCAGTGTGGAGACAGCCCCTGCCAGCAACCTCCTCTCCAAGGAGGCCTCAAGCGAGGCCTAGGCCCAGGGGAAAGGCACCAGCGGGGATGAGCCTTGGGAGGCGCCCGGGCATGTCTGGACCCAGTCCCCGCAGCCTGCCCCTTGCTGGGGCAGTACCCCCGGAGGCCAGGAAGGTCTGGGCAAGGCTGGCCAGGGGCAGGGGCCCTGCTGGGTCCTGCCCCTGGCCTGTGGGGCCTCTGAGCACAACCGGCCCTCTCCCGCTGGAAGACCTCCCCGGCTGCCTCCAAAGGCCGCTTTGCAAGCACTCTCGCCGGCTGTTCCCGCCAGCCGCGCACAACGCTCCCAAGCCCGGGAGAAAAGCGCTTCGGGGTGGTGCTCTCTCCCGGCCCTTGCCCCTGAGCCTGGGGGCCAGGCAGGGGGTCCACACTCCCAGGCCAAGGCAGAACCACAAGCACACGTCTGTTCCTGCCCCCTGCACCGGCAGAGAGCTCGGGGGAGCCAGAGTCTGTCAGGCAGCTGCTGGGCTGGCCGCCTGTGTGGGAAGGGGCAGAGCCGACCTAGGGCCACACTGGGCCTCTTGCTCTCCCTGCTGCCCTGAGGCTGCTGGGCCAAAGAGGTCTTGGGCATCCAGCCCCTTGCTGGTCCCTTCCCTCTGATGAGGCCCTCTGAGCTCCAGCCTCTTGCAGTGTGGAGACAGCCCCTGCCAGCAACCTCCTCTCCAAGGAGGCCTCAAGCGAGGCCTAGGCCCAGGGGAAAGGCACCAGCGGGGATGAGCCTGGGGAGGCGCCCGGGCATGTCTGGACCCAGTCCCCGCAGCCTGCCCCTTGCTGGGGCAGTACCCCCGGAGGCCAGGAAGGTCTGGGCAAGGCTGGCCAGGGGCAGGGGCCCTGCTGGGTCCTGCCCCTGGCCTGTGGGGCCTCTGAGCACAACCGGCCCTCTCCCGCTGGAAGACCTCCCCGGCTGCCTCCAAAGGCCGCTTTGCAAGCACTCTCGCCGGCTGTTCCCGCCAGCCGCGCACAACGCTCCCAAGCCCGGGAGAAAAGCGCTTCGGGGTGGTGCTCTCTCCCGGCCCTTGCCCCTGAGCCTGGGGGCCAGGCAGGGGGTCCACACTCCCAGGCCAAGGCAGAACCACATGCACACGTCTGTTCCTGCCCCCTGCACCGGCAGAGAGCTCGGGGGAGCCAGAGTCTGTCAGGCAGCTGCTGGGCTGGCCGCCTGTGTGGGAAGGGGCAGAGCCGACCTAGGGCCACACTGGGCCTCTTGCTCTCCCTGCTGCCCTGAGGCTGCTGGGCCAAAGAGGTCTTGGGCATCCAGCCCCTTGCTGGTCCCTTCCCTCTGACGAGGCCCTCTGAGCTCCAGCACCTTGCAGTGTGGAGACAGCCCCTGCCAGCAACCTCCTCTCCAAGGAGGCCTCAAGCGAGGCCTAGGCCCAGGGGAAAGGCACCAGCGGGGATGAGCCTGGGGAGGCGCCCGGGCATGTCTGGACCCAGTTCCCGCAGCCTGCCCCTTGCTGGGGCAGTACCCCCGGAGGCCAGGAAGGTCTGGGCAAGGCTGGCCAGGGGCAGGGGCCCTGCTGGGTCCTGCCCCTGGCCTGTGGGGCCTCTGAGCACAACCGGCCCTCTCCCGCTGGAAGACCTCCCCGGCTGCCTCCAAAGGCCGCTTTGCAAGCACTCTCGCCGGCTGTTCCCGCCAGCCGCGCCCAACGCTCCCAAGCCCGGGAGAAAAGCACTTCGGGGTGGTGCTCTCTCCCGGCCCTTGCCCCTGAGCCTGGGGGCCAGGCAGGGGGTCCACCCTCCCAGGCCAAGGCAGAACCACATGCACACGTCTGTTCCTGCCCCCTGCACCGGCAGAGAGCTCGGGGGAGCCAGAGTCTGTCAGGCAGCTGCTGGGCTGGCCGCCTGTGTGGGAAGGGGCAGAGCCGACCTAGGGCCACACTGGGCCTCTTGCTCTCCCTGCTGCCCTGAGGCTGCTGGGCCAAAGAGGTCTTGGGCATCCAGCCCCTTGCTGGTCCCTTCCCTCTGATGGGCCCTCTGAGCTCCAGCCCCTTGCAGTGTGGAGACAGCCCCTGCCAGCAACCTCCTCTCCAAGGAGGCCTCAAGCGAGGCCTAGGCCCAGGGGAAAGGCACCAGCGGGGATGAGCCTGGGGAGGCGCCCGGGCATGTCTGGACCCAGTCCCCGCAGCCTGCCCCTTGCTGGGGCAGTACCCCCGGAGGCCAGGAAGGTCTGGGCAAGGCTGGCCAGGGGCAGGGGCCCTGCTGGGTCCTGCCCCTGGCCTGTGGGGCCTCTGAGCACAACCGGCCCTCTCCCGCTGGAAGACCTCCCCGGCTGCCTCCAAAGGCCGCTTTGCAAGCACTCTCGCCGGCTGTTCCCGCCAGCCGCGCACAACGCTCCCAAGCCCGGGAGAAAAGCGCTTCGGGGTGGTGCTCTCTCCCGGCCCTTGCCCCTGAGCCTGGGGGCCAGGCAGGGGGTCCACACTCCCAGGCCAAGGCAGAACCACATGCACACGTCTGTTCCTGCCCCCTGCACCGGCAGAGAGCTCGGGGGAGCCAGAGTCTGTCAGGCAGCTGCTGGGCTGGCCGCCTGTGTGGGAAGGGGCAGAGCCGACCTAGGGCCACACTGGGCCTCTTGCTCTCCCTGCTGCCCTGAGGCTGCTGGGCCAAAGAGGTCTTGGGCATCCAGCCCCTTGCTGGTCCCTTCCCTCTGACGAGGCCCTCTGTGCTCCAGCCCCTTGCAGTGTGGAGACAGCCCCTGCCAGCAACCTCCTCTCCAAGGAGGCCTCAAGCGAGGCCTAGGCCCAGGGGAAAGGCACCAGCGGGGATGAGCCTGGGGAGGCGCCCGGGCATGTCTGGACCCAGTTCCCGCAGCCTGCCCCTTGCTGGGGCAGTACCCCCGGAGGCCAGGAAGGTCTGGGCAAGGCTGGCCAGGGGCAGGGGCCCTGCTGGGTCCTGCCCCTGGCCTGTGGGGCCTCTGAGCACAACCGGCCCTCTCCCGCTGGAAGACCTCCCCGGCTGCCTCCAAAGGCCGCTTTGCAAGCACTCTCGCCGGCTGTTCCCGCCAGCCGCGCCCAACGCTCCCAAGCCCGGGAGAAAAGCACTTCGGGGTGGTGCTCTCTCCCGGCCCTTGCCCCTGAGCCTGGGGGCCAGGCAGGGGGTCCACACTCCCAGGCCAAGGCAGAACCACATGCACACGTCTGTTCCTGCCCCCTGCACCGGCAGAGAGCTCGGGGGAGCCAGAGTCTGTCAGGCAGCTGCTGGGCTGGCCGCCTGTGTGGGAAGGGGCAGAGCCGACCTAGGGCCACACTGGGCCTCTTGCTCTCCCTGCTGCCCTGAGGCTGCTGGGCCAAAGAGGTCTTGGGCATCCAGCCCCTTGCTGGTCCCTTCCCTCTGATGAGGCCCTCTGAGCTCCAGCCCCTTGCAGTGTGGAGACAGCCCCTGCCAGCAACCTCCTCTCCAAGGAGGCCTCAAGCGAGGCCTAGGCCCAGGGGAAAGGCACCAGCGGGGATGAGCCTGGGGAGGCGCCCGGGCATGTCTGGACCCAGTCCCCGCAGCCTGCCCCTTGCTGGGGCAGTACCCCCGGAGGCCAGGAAGGTCTGGGCAAGGCTGGCCAGGGGCAGGGGCCCTGCTGGGTCCTGCCCCTGGCCTGTGGGGCCTCTGAGCACAACCGGCCCTCTCCCGCTGGAAGACCTCCCCGGCTGCCTCCAAAGGCCGCTTTGCAAGCACTCTCGCCGGCTGTTCCCGCCAGCCGCGCCCAGTGCTCCCAAGCCCGGGAGAAAAGCGCTTCGGGGTGGTGCTCTCTCCCGGCCCTTGCCCCTGAGCCTGGGGGCCAGGCAGGGGGTCCACACTCCCAGGCCAAGGCAGAACCACATGCACACGTCTGTTCCTGTCCCCTGCACCGGCAGAGAGCTCGGGGGAGCCAGAGTCTGTCAGGCAGCTGCTGGGCTGGCCGCCTGTGTGGGAAGGGGCAGAGCCGACCTAGGGGCACACTGGGCCTCTTGCTCTCCCTGCTGCCCTGAGGCTGCTGGGCCAAAGACGTCTTGGGCATCCAGCCCCTTGCTGGTCCCTTCCCTCTGACGAGGCCCTCTGTGCTCCAGCCCCTTGCAGTGTGGAGACAGCCCCTGCCAGCAACCTCCTCTCCAAGGAGGCCTCAAGCGAGGCCTAGGCCCAGGGGAAAGGCACCAGCGGGGATGAGCCTGGGGAGGCGCCCGGGCATGTCTGGACCCAGTCCCCGCAGCCTGCCCCTTGCTGGGGCAGTACCCCCGGAGGCCAGGAAGGTCTGGGCAAGGCTGGCCAGGGGCAGGGGCCCTGCTGGGTCCTGCCCCTGGCCTGTGGGGCCTCTGAGCACAAGCGGCCCTCTCCCGCTGGAAGACCTCCCCGGCTGCCTCCAAAGGCCGCTTTGCAAGCACTCTCGCCGGCTGTTCCCGCCACCCGCGCACAATGCTCCCAAGCCCGGGAGAAAAGCGCTTCGGTGTGGTGCTCTCTCCCGGCCCTTGCCCCTGAGCCTGGGGGCCAGGCAGGGGGTCCACACTCCCAGGCCAAGACAGAACCACATGCACACGTCTGTTCCTGCCCCCTGCACCGGCAGAGAGCTCGGGGGAGCCAGAGTCTGTCAGGCAGCTGCTGGGCTGGCCCCCTGTGTGGGAAGGGGCAGAGCCGACCTAGGGGCACACTGGGTCTTTTGGTCTCCCTGCTGCCCTGAGGCTGCTGGGCCAAAGAGGTGTTGGGCATCCACCACCGTGCTCTCCCCTTCCCTCTGGCAAAGCCTTTTGCCCTCTATTTCTTTGATGCTTCAGTTCATGATGGATAACAAGGAAAGAAAATTTTTATCTGAATTTTCCCCTGGTGACCTTGCATCAGGATCCAGGCTTTTAAGTTCACTACTGTGACCCAGGTTCAATCCCTCATCAGGGAACTGTGATCCCTCAAGCTGCACAGTGTGGACAAGAAAAAAAGTTTATCAGATAAAAAATACAGTATAATCACTACTGGTGTTGCTTCCTCTCTTCAGTCCTGTCCAACTCTTTTCAACCCTATGGACTGTAGGTTGCCTGTCTCTTATGTATGCAGGATTGTCTAGAGAAGGATACTGGAGTGGGCCGCTGTGAAGAAAATCAGTCATGTGTAGGGATTTCTGTAAGAAATTTCTTGGATGTATAAGAGAAGGTCAAATGAATGAGATATAAATTAGAAAAAAAACATAGATCAATAAATAATAGCAGCAGAGAAAAGGAACTCTAACTTAAGAATTATAGATATTCTTGGAACAAGAGCAGTAATCAACATTATAATCTGAGAATAATTTATAGACCTTGAGTATCCAGTCAAAAAGGGCAACCATTTTAGTCAAAATAGATGAAAATAAACAGACAGCTATTAACAGGTACACCCTGATTGCAGGTTTTACTTCAAGTGTTAACAAAGCAAATCCCTATATGTTTCCATGCAGAAAAATAAAATACATGTTAAAAAGTATAAAACTCAGACTTCTCTTCTGCGAATTTCAATGTCAAATGTCAGTGATACATGTCTACAGTTTTGAGGGGAAAGGATCATGAAAAAAATAATGTATCTGGTATTGTAATATTACCTTTCCTCTGTGAAGTACAAAGGTCAGTATTGTGGGAGAAATTTACCCTTCTTGAAGAAACAACCAATCAAATAATACTTAGCCAACCAAGTTAAAAATACATGCATGAAAAAGTCATATGATGAAAAGACTGGTATTTGTCACCCATTTCTAGATATGTATCTTAAATTTGAACAAAAATGAAAGCATGAAGGTGTTTAGCAAAAAGTTATGTCAAATAAGGAGACTCAGCAAACCCTCTTCTGAATATTTACCCAAGAGAAATGCAAAGTTGTGTTCCCACAAAACCCATTTGTGAATGTTTATGGCATTTGTGTCTATAATTGCTAAAAGCTGGAAACAACCCATACATCTACCTCGTGAATAGGTAAATAAACTGTGTGATACACACAGTGGAATACTGTTCAGCAATTAAGGAATGAACTACGGGTACACACATTAACATGAATGGATTTCACATGTATTATTTTAAGTGACAGGAGTCAGTCTCAAAAGACTATGAACTATATGGTTCCATTTACAGGACAAGGCAATATTAATGGGCGCAGAAAACAAGTCAGTAGTTGCCAAGGTCTGAGGGTGGAGACAATTTGGCTACAAGGGGCATCCTGAGGGCATTTATGGGATGATGGATCTGTTTCACATGGTAATTGTGGTAGTGCTTACACAACTGTATGGGTTTGTTAAATATCATGGAATTGAGCATCCCCCCCCCCACCAAATTTTACTGTATGTAAATTTTAAAAGTAGAGAAAATGAAGAGATGGCACAGGTGCCCACAAAAGATAATGTCTGTGTATGTGTGTGTGTATTAGTTGCTCAGTCGTGCTGACTCTTTGCAATTCCATGGACTGTAGCCTGCCAGGCTCCTCTGTCCATGGGATTCTCCAGGCAAGAATACTGGAGTGCATTGCCATTTCCTCCTCCAGGGGATCTTCCCCACCCAGGGATCAAACCTGGGTGTCCTGCATTGCAGGCAGATTCTTTACCATCTGAGCCACCAGGGAAGCCTAGTGTTTGTACAACAATGTGAAAATACTTGCAGTCTTGTATAGTATACTTAAAATTGGTTAGGATGGTAAAGTTTATGTGATATGTATTTTACCACAGTTTAAGAAAATTCAAAACTGTAAGACAGATATTATATATTTATAATGGATTATTGTGAAGTCATTAAGCAATTTTTTCCAAGAAATTATTAATAAAATGGGAATGTGGTTATAATTTTAGATTAAACTGAATACAAAGTTGAATGGGCTATAAATAAATATGTAAATAAATCATGGCAGAAACACTCGAAGAGGAAATGGTAAAATATTAAAGGTAAAAGTCTTGATGATGGGATTTTTCAATGATAGATTTTCCTCCTTTCTACTTCTTGGCACATTATTACTTTTCACTTATTCTTTTTGTCAGTTCAGTTCAGTCTTTCAGTCGTGTCCAACTCTTTGCCACCCCATGGATTGCAGCACACCAGGCTTTCCTGTCCATCAGCAACTCCCAGAGCTTACTCAAACTCATGTCCATCGAGTCAGTGATGCCATCCTCTGTTGTCCCCTTCTCCTTCCACCTTCAATCTTTCACAGCATCAGGGTCTTTTCCAATGAGTCAGTTCCTCGCATCAGGTGGCCAAAGTATTGGAGTTTCAGCTTCAGCATCCATCCTTCCAATGAATATTTAGGACTGGTTTCCTTTAGGATGGACTGGTTGGATTTCCTTGCAGTCCAAGGGACTCTCAAGAGTCTTCTCCAGCACCACAGCTCAAAAGCATCAATTCTTCAGCACTCTGCCTTCTTTATGGTCCAACTCACACATTGTACATGACTACTGGAAAAACTATGGCTTTAACTAGATGGACCTTTGTTGGAAAAGTGATGTCTCTGCTTTTTAATATGCTGTCTAGGTTGGTCATAGCTTTTCTTCCAAGGAGCAAACATCTTTTAATGTCATGGCCACAGTCACAATCTGCAGTGATTTTGGAGCCCCCTAAATTAAAGTCTGTCACTGTTTCCATTGTTTCCCCATCTATTTGCCATGAAGTGATGGGACTGGATGCCATGATCTTAGTTTTCTGAATAAGTTTTAAGCCAACTTTTTCACTTTCCTCTTTCCGTTTCATCAAGAGGCTCTTCAGTTGTTCTTCACTTTCTGCCATAAGGGTGGTGTCATCTGCATATCTGAGGGTATTGATATTTCTCCCAAATATCTTGATTGCAACTTGTGCTTCACCCAGCCTGGCATTTCTCATGATGTACTCTGCATATAAGTTCCTTCCTAGATGCTTTCTGTTAATTAAACATAGCTGATTTTGTAAAGCTTGATTGGTTTGGGGGGTTTAAGATGTTCAAGAGTCAGACAGCTAGCACTTGAAATTTCTGGAGCATACTTAGGATGGTAAGTGAACCTGATGCAGGAGAAGTTATTTTTACCCTGCTCTCTTATATCCTCTGGTTGGGATTTCAAAGAATCAGATACCGAGAAAATTGGCCATGGTTGAGAAAAGTGGAGGTGAGATAATGTTATTACTGATAATCTTCTCTATGGCTAGATGGAAGACAAAGCCAAGAGAAAAATGTCATCCAATTTTAATCCTCTTTAATTTGATTCTTTCTTCCATAGGTGTGACCTTGGTTAAGGGTTAATCTTGCTAAAACAAAGAAAAATGTGGACGCAATATGAGATTTTAGATTGATTCACAAGAAAGTAATACAACTAATTCCAGGGGAAAGTTTATTAATTATATTTTATTTATTCCCTACCTACATTCAAAACGAATTTGAGGTATGTTATGAAGGCCCAAAGCATAAACACTGTAAAATACAAAAATCCAGTAGGAAAAGGGGATATATAAAAGAAATTATATTTAAAAATTCTGGCTGGTAATCTGTTAATAACTATTTGCAGAAAAATAAAGTTTGAGTTCTACCTTACCCCATAAATCAAAATAAAGTCCAAATGGAATAAAGAGTTACACTGAATCTAAACTATAAAAAAAAAACTAGAAAAATATATTTAAGTATTTATCTGTTTTCAGGTCAGGGTGGGAAAAGCATATCTCATTAGTAAAGAAAGCTTAAAAGAAACTGACTACATAAAAATGTAATACTTCTTGACTTCACAAAGCACCAAAAACAAGAATTAAATGGGGAAAATATTTCCAGTACAGATGACAAAGAATTGATAACTTCACTATGAAATGTATGAAATGTAATAGCTTTACCTGTTAAAATGATAAAAGCACAAACATTCCAATAAACAAATGAAGGGCAGAAAACAAGAAAATTTTGAAGACTTAATGCAAAAAAACACAAATTACATGAAAAGATATTAAACCTAAGAAAGACATTCAAATTAAAGCGTTGACATTAAAAAAAACCTGAAACTCTATTTAACACTTATGATGAGAAAAAATTTTAGAAAAGTATATCCAAACTGAGAAGAGGTACTGAGAAAAGGTAACTTAGGTTGCCTGATGATAATAATATCAAGACCTTCCTGGAGGGCAATGAGGCAATATATTGAAAAATCTCATGACATATACCCTTTTTCTCAGAAATTTTATTTCCAGAAAATTGTCCTTGAGAAATAAAACATTTGTTCAAAGATTTATGTATAAGAATCTTTGTTATTTATTCTTTTTTTTAAAATAAAAACTATTCCCAGAGTTTTTACAGTGAACATTTATTTCTTTTACAATATAAAAAAAACATTACCTTTCTGTATCTGTTTCCTTTCATTAGGGAGTGTATTCATTCCCATTAACTGGGAAGTCTGTGCTCAGTTTTTTTTTTTGTGCTCAGTTTTGAAGAGTAAAGTGATGTTTGTGTCATTCGGTATCTTGCTTTGGAACTGTCAGATGAGATTGGTTAGTAATTAAAGAAGATCTTTGAGTTATCAAGTCTTGTACAAACAGTTATTAGTATTAGTATGAGAGCTCCTTGGGTGTGTTTATTTGCTTTTGTTGAAGACAGGATTTGAAAAAACTATGTTATCTCTTTATTTTCTAGAGCCAGTGCCAGGCAGGCACTGGGTACCAGTAAAGAAAGAGTGATGGCTGGAGGCCTGAGAGCCAGAGACGAAAGGTGATGAACTAGACGACAAAGACAGTGAAACAAACAAGTTCCCCCATTAGTGCAGCAGTTTGGGGCCAGTTAAAATAATGGCTAATAATAATTTACATTGAAATGGCTCCTGAGAGCATGGATGATGATTTAATATTTCCTATGAAGACCGTAGGTCACCTGGAAAACTAAAAAAAAATCCCATTTCCCCTTGTTTCAAAAAGGAGGAGGTTGTGTAATGTGTTTGAACATTAATACTCAATATGGGTGAAATAGAGCAGAATTTGGCATTTATGTAGGGTAAGCTTTGATCATCTGGAAAAAACTACCTGAGTGGAAAAATAATCAGAATAAGTGAGGTAATCCGCTCCGTGATCAGAGAGGTACCAGTAGAATTCCACACTGAAGATTCTGTTTGGAAGTTAAAAAAACAAATCGAAGGAATGTAGTGACTTTTGGGTAATTTTTTTTTTAAGTTTCTAACCTCTCATTTCTACAGAGCAGCCAGTCTTGGCTTATACTGATGATCTTCCATCTGTCAACAGCGATAGAAACGTCTGAGCTGATAGGAGTGTTTCTGCGGATTGAGTGCGCCACCCAGTAGCCAATGTGGAAATTGCAGAGACACGCCACGTAGACAGTGCAAGGGAGGGCTTTTCACCCAACAGTGCAACAGCTGCTGCTGCTGCTAAGTCTCTTCAGTCGTGTCCGACTCTGTGCAACAGTTAAGTCGCTCAGTCGTGTCCGACTCTTGGCGACCCCGTGCACTGTAGCCCACCAGGCTCCTCCGTCCATGGGATTCTCTAGGCAAGAATACTGGAGTAGGTTGCCATTTCCTTCTCCATGGAGTGACTTTTGGAGAGAAGCAGGTGGGGTCTGCTCTCATGGGACTCAGGGAAACTTGCTCAGCCTTGCACTGGCCCAGCTCACCTTGAGATGTGCCTGTGACCCTTTTTCTCTGCCTCAGGACTGCCCTCTGGATGTGGAAGACTTCCGAGCCCAGCAGTGTTCGGCCTACAATGATGTTCAGTAGCAGGGATGTTATTATGAATGGCTTCCACAGTACAACGACCCTGCCACCCACTGCACGCTCAGGTGTCAGGCACAGGGACAAAACTTTGTCCTGGATGGGACTCAGTGCACCGCTGACCCCTTGGGCATGTGTATCAATGACATCTGCCAGGTAAGCCACACCTGCTTCCCGGACCCCTGGCTCCAGCTGGTGCCACGACCATGGTCAGTAAAAATAACCTTTCTCTTCTGTACTTCTGTTCATGCAGACGAAATATTGTCTTTGAGAACTTTAATGTAAAATGTATTTTAAGGAGTATTATTTACTGGAAGATGATGTTTTACTTATTTAAAATACCATGATCAGAGACGTAACAGAAATCCATACTGAAGATTCTGTTTCAAAGTTAAAAAAGGGAAAGGAATGAAGTGACTTCTGGAGAGAAGCAAGTAGGGGTCTGCTCTCATGGGACTTGGGGGAATTTGTTCAGCCTTGTGCTGGCCCAGCTCACCGTGCAGCGTGCCTCTGGCCCTTTTTCTCTGCCTCAGGACTGCCCTCTGGATTCAGAGGAGTTCCGAGCCCAACAGTGTTCAGCCTACAATGATGTCCATATTTTGGACATCATTTTGCCCATATAAAGTCAAAAGATTGTAATATATGACTTGTGGATTTTTCTAGATCAATGGTTCTCCAGCTTGAAAGTACATCAGAATCACGTGAAGGACTTGTTAAAAGAAGTGTTCTGGGCCCTAATTCTAGAGCTTCTGACCCAAAAGTTCTGGGAGAGGGTCTCAAAATTTGCTTTCTAGCAAGTTCTAAGGATATGCTTCTGATGCCGGTCCAGGGACCCCACCTTGAGAACCACTGGTTTATTGGTATTGATAGGTTCTCTGAATTCTCTTGTTAAACTCATTGTTTGAGGCCTGTGGGAGCAATGACTTATTTACTAAATAATTAGTGTGAATGTACTCCAGTAAACTTTCCAGAGAGGACTTTACAGAGCTGTGATGAATGTGGCTGAGGTATAAACCCCCGCAGATTGTAATGGGGGTGAGAACTCAGGGGACTATGACAGGTTGCTGAGACAGTGTGGGGATTGTAGCGAAAAGATAAAATTCTACTCCATTCATTTGATCCCTGGAAAAAAATATAAGCATAGTGAATGCTTACTATTCCATCTACCCTATTATGGTCATAACAAAAATAGCAGTAACGGTAGCAAATGACCCTAACCATCTACTAAATGTCAGACCCTGCCAGGCACTTCTGACTTCATATGCTTAGAGGAAGTCATGGTCTTGCTCATCAGATGAGCTTCTCTCTCTTGCATCCCTTCATTTAGAAAACAGCCTCCAGTTACTCACCACAAAACCTTGGAGTCATTCTTTTTTGTTTTTGTTTTTTTAATAACTTTTATTGGAGTATAGTTGATTTACAATGTTGTGTTAGTTTCTGCTGGTCAACAAATTGAATCAGCCATACATGTACATATATCCCCTCTTTTTTGAATTTCCTTCCTGTTTACGTCACACATAGCATTGAGTAGAATTCCCTGTGGTTCTCATTTGTTATCTGTTTCAGACATGGTAGTGTATATGTGTCAATATCAATTTCCCAATTGACCCCACCCCCTTTTCCCCACTTGGTGTCCATATGTTTGTTTTCTATGTCTCTGTCTCTGTTTTGCAGATAGGCTCATCTGTACCATTTTCAAAATAATTCTTGATTTTTCTCTTTCAGTCTACACATCTAATCCATTGCTGAGTCAATTCCAACCTCAGACAACATAGTTGGATCTTGTCTTTTGAGCTACTGTGACATTCTTTATCTTTTTCAATCATGCATTTCAACTCACTGCCATACTTCAGTACTCCCACAATGTCTGTCCCCATCGAAGGTCCTCGGTTAAAAACTGGTTGAATGAATGAGTCTTATCTACTTGCAAATGCAAAGGTTGTTCATATCTCTTGGTCTCTCTTTTATTCCTGTCTCAACCTCCAATCTTGAATTTTCTGGTTCAAGTTTGACGTCCATTCTGGAAGATTCCACAGATTCCTCCAATACATCATGGGAATTCCTCCCGTCCTCACCCTTTCTCAAATGAGCTGGTATTGTTCTTCCCAGACCCACTAGTTATTCAAACTGCTATTTCTGTTCATCTCTGTTTATGACACCACAATTCTCAGTGTCACCTTCCTGAATTCATGTTGTAGTCACCGTCCTGGTACTTCTATCAAATTTCTCACATTTCTCTTTTCTTCCCCCTCCAACTTTCACCTTTTTTACCCCAAAACTAAACTAGCCAATCTCCTTTGGTGGCCTAACCAATCACTCTTATTTTCTCTTCTACTCTTAAACCATCTTATTTGATGTTTACTGTTGACTAATCTTCCCAAAGGTTGGAGTTTATGACTTTATTCTTTAACTGTATGTGCTGTCAATGATTTCCCTTTATAACCACCAGTTAACGTTTGGGCTTTTCCACAAAATATTAATAATAGCTATTTTTAGTCAGTGAAATTATGCTTTTTAGTTTTCCAAGTTTTTGACAGTGAATTGTTAATTCACTAAAAACAGTTAAGTCTGGGCTAAAAAGGAGCAATGCAATCCAGGTAATGTTTGGACACTGAGGCTTTGAAGAGTTGAGTAAAAGTTACAGAAACCAAGATGAGGAAGAGAATACCAGGCAGAAGAATAGAGTTTGTAAAGAGATGTGAAAGAAGGTGTGTTTAAGCATCTTTGACTCATTCTGTAGAGTTGAGGTGAAAAAATACCCGTGGGACAATGCTAGGAGTTGAGGCTGCAGATGTAGGTGGAAACGAATCATGAACTGATTCTCAAAGTTGTAAGAGAAGCCAGTGAGGAATTTTATAAGAAATAGCTTGGTTGGAATTATCTCTGGGAAGGTCACTCAAGTGGTAGTGTGGTAAAATATCTGGGGAAGATGGGGTCAGAGCAGATAATAATAGGTTAAGTTGGGATAACAAGAGGACTTCCCAGGTGGCTCGGTGGTAAAAAAAAAAAAAAAAAAATCTGCCTGTCAGTGCAGGAGACCTGGATTCAATCCCTGGGTCAGGAAGATCCCCTGGAGTAGGAATTGGCAATCCACTCCAGTATTCTTGCCTGTGAAATGCCATGGACAGAGAAACTTTGTGGGCTACAGTCCATGGGGTCACAAAGAGTTGAACACGACTGAGCAACTGAGCAGGTGCACAGGATAAAGGTTGTTTTCAATGCTGAATTAGTCTCTTTAGAATGTGTGCTTCCTTGGACTTCTCTGGCAGTTCAGGGGTTAAGAATCCATGCTTCCAATGCACAGGGTGGGGAGCAGGTTTGGCCCTTGGTTGGGGAACTAGGATCCAAAAGGTTAAAAAAAAAAAAAAAAGGTAGAATGTGTGCTTCCTAACATGTTTCTGTTAGTCTGCTAGACAGTGGATTTTTGGGGCAGGTGGTACCTTGCTGAAGGCTGAGTGCTCTTCTGGCAAGGCCGTTCAGGTCAAAAGAATTGTATGCACTTCTTCAGAAGTGACTCACAACCTTCTCAGTTGAACTCAGTATCTTTCCTTCAGCAGGACAGTGTTCACATAAATTCCCTTTCCTAGACAGTGTGGCTGTGGCCATCCACAGTTGTCAGAATGGGAGAAAGTAAGCTGTGTGGTCCTCTCTGATTGCCTTGGGGTCAGTGAACTGAGTTCTGATGTTCACTTGGCAGAGGCTACAAACACTTTTTGCAAGTGTGTTTACAGTTTGCTGTCTTACATGCCTGTGTCCCCGTGCTCCTAGGAACAGTGTACCAGGAGTCTGAGCACAGCGTCTAGAGTGAGACAAGACTCAGTGAGATTTGCTTCTGCTTTGGGGCCCTGATTTTTACCAGAAACAGGACCTGGTTGGAATCAGATCTGCAGAACAATTCCACTGTATCTTTCAGGTTTATTGAATTCCTTGATGACTGGGTAAATGAAGAAATCACTCTGTTTCTAGTAAAAAGAATATCATCCAACACATACGGTATGCTTATTCGGGGTCAGGCACTGTCTAAGCCCTTGACTGTGCTAGCTCATCAGACACTCTGAAGCTGGGATCATCATTATCCTCACTCTGTTCATAAGGAAACTGGAATTTGAAGAGGCTAAGTGATTTGCCCTGATGATACAGATAGAAAATGGTAGAGCCGGTATTTGAACCTAGGAAGCTGAATTCCAAAATCTATTTTCTCAACTGTTGTGCTGTATTGATGATATTTGTATTTTTTGTGTTCCTACAAGTATCACTGAAGTTTGTAACTGGAAATTAGATGCAATTCTAGTAGACAACAGTCAGCACAATACATGTATGATGCTTAGACAGTTTAGGATAGAGGATGAAAGTCAAATATCTACACCCCCCTCAGGGAGGAAGACTGCTCAGGTATGGTCATAGTGAGTCACGAGGGCTGTCATGAGCTGGAGAATATATACCTGCTTGTTGATGTGCTCAAGGGATCAACCATGTATAAACATGTCAGGGCTTTTGTCAACAGGCGCCAGAAATCTAGATTTTAATGTGAAGTGTCCAGTTTCAAACAACACCATGATGTTAATGACCTTGCTCTGTCCGTTAATGGTTAAATAGAATTCCAATATAATACAGGCTAGGTATTCCTTCAGTAATAATCAACCCCCCCACCCCCAAAACTCTGAGCTTAAAACAATTAAAGATAACTTTTAGCTCATGCTACTTGGTCAGTGTGGGTCAGCACGGGTCTCTGCCCTTTCCTGTCTCAGAGACCCAGTCTGAGGGAGGCTTTATTTGCACACGCATTTTGCATAATAAGTACAGTAGCGAGGAGGGGAATGTGTGACTTACACGCTGACCCTTGAAGCGTCTAACAGAAGTGACAGAGACACTTAGATGCATATTTCATTGGCCAAAGATAGTCAGTGATCACACTTAATTTCCAAAGGAGTGGGGAAGTGCAGTCCTCCACGGGCTGAATACTTATGAATATTCCTAATGGCTACCACAGCTCCATATACTCTGATTTTTCAGGCAGAAATGTTGGAAGTGTTTGTAATGTAGAATCCAATTTTCAGAGGTCTCTAACAGAAGTTGACTCAAAAAATTGTTTGTTTCTTGAAGAATTAAATTCGACTGATCTGGAAAATTCACAGTTTGCCTCATCTGGAGTAAAGACCCCCACTTAAACACTGACTTCTATGAACAGATTAAGAAATCATAGGCTGGAACTATGAAATAATCCTTCACAGAAGTGACGATTTATATATCAGTATTTATTCCCCAAAGCAGCGCTCATATAGCTTAAATTTTTATTTATATTATCTCCTATCTTGTGTAACTTGTCTCACCAACTGCACTGCAAAATAAGAATCCCATCTTATTAATTTCGACTCTGTTATGCCTGGCTCTATAGAAATTGGCTATGTGGATGTTAATTAATTTTATTGATGTTTATCAATTAGTGATTTTTAAATCATTACAGCTAGCAATCTTGACTTCAGGAAAAAGCAACTGAACTTGAAAATACTTCTGGCAATTCTTAAAAAGTTGCTCATTGTTGATTATGATGAGATCTGAGGGCCAATATTCAGTAGTCCCTCAATTTCAAGGGCAGTTTAGGCTTATCCTCTATGAATCACAAGGCAATCAGATATTTTCAGATATTATTTTTCTGTGATGTTTTCACATTTTTTTTTTGACTGCAAGATTTGGATGAATTGTAAATTTAAAAATTAAGCAACAAATGTCAGTGCTCAGGAAGGTATTTGATTGCCCAAGATCCTGCAAGGCTCTAAACACCCTTTAAAACAAGCCCATCCTAGGTCCTAAACCCACACCCTTCCTGGATGACCAGATAAAAAGCAATTGTCATACTCATGAAATGCAAAGTGCTCAGGGACTCGCACGTACGAGGGCCCAGGAACAGTATTTCTATAGTTTAATGGTGGAATTACTCCCCTTGGAGAAAGTTGCTTGAACACAAGTTACTGATTGATTGAATCTCAACCACACAAGTATGGTTCCAGGCTTTGCTGTCCGTTCCTTAGACTAGAAGCCTGCCATCATTCTTTGCCTCTTGCTCATAGTTCCCCTGTCTGTAATTAACTACTGAGTTGTGAAGTCAGATCAACTAAAATCTTTCTCCGTTGCAGCTCCTTCTCTCCATCCCCACTGCCATTCTTGTTCAGGTCCTGAGATCATATACCAGGACACCTACAACAGCCTTCTCTGATTTGCTCCCCACTCGATCTCCTCAAAAACGCCCTCTAACCCAAAGTAGTCTGGCTAAGGCACAAGTCATAAGCATCTTTTTGGAGAGGGCAATGCCAACCCACTCCAATACTCTTGCCTGGAAAATCCCATGGACAGACTAGTCTGGTAGGTTGCAGTCCATGGGGTTGCTAAGAGTCAAGCACGACTGAACAACTTCACTTTCACTTTTCACTTTCATGCATTGGAGAAGGAAATGGCAACCCACTGCAGTGTTCTTGCCTGGAGAATCCCAGGGATGGGGGAGCCAGGTGGGTTGCCATCTATGGGGTCGCACAGAGTCAGCCATGACTGAAGTGACTTAGCAGCAGCAGTAGCAAGCATGTTTTAATTTCATTACTGTAGTCACCATCTGCAGTGATTTCCGAGCCCCCCGAAATAAAGTCTGCCACTGTTTCCACTGTTTACCCATCTATTTGCCATGAAGTGATGAGGCCAGATACAATGATCTTAGTTTTCTGAATGTTGAGCTTTAAGGAGGCTTTTACACTCTCTGCTTTCACTGTCATCAAGAGGCTCTTCTTCCCTTTCTGCCATAAGGGTGGTGTCATCTGCATATCTGACGTTATTGATATTTCTCCTGGCAATTTTGATTCCAGCTTGTGCTTCATCCAGCCCAGCATTTTCTCACGCTGTACTCTGCATATAAGTTAAATAAGCAAGGTGACAATATACAGCCTTGATATATTCCTTTTCCTATTTGGAACCAGTCTGTTGTTCCAGGTCCAGTTGTAACTGTTTCTTCCTGACCTGCATACAGGTTTCTCAAGAGGCAGGTCAGGTGGTCTGGTATTCCCATCTCTTTCAGAGTTTTCCCCAGTTTATTGTGATACACACAGTCAAAGCTTTGGCACAGTCAATAAAGCAGAAATAGATGTTCCTCTGGTACTCTCTTGCTTTTTCCTTGACCCAGTGGATTTTGGCAATTTGATCTCTGGTTCCTCTGCCTTTTCTAAATCCAGCTTGAACATCTGGAAGGTCACAGTAGATGTATGGTTGAAGCCTGGCTTGGAGAATTTTGAGCATTACTTTACTAGTGTGTGAGATGAGTGCAACTGTGCAGCAGTGTGAATACTCTTTGTCATTGCGTTTCTTTGGGACTGGAATGAAAACTGACCTAACAACGTAGATGTTTTCCATTGCATATGCTAAAAGAACCAGCTTTGCAGTTTCCAAGGGGGGTGGGGGGGAAGCTTCATTTTAACCAATTTTCTCTGAAGTCCAAGGAATATCATGGTCATCCTGCATCAAAAAGTCATCTTTCCTTTATATAGTCATAGTTTCATGCCTAAATTATAGACCAAATAGTGCTCAAATTGACTCTGGTATCAGGGGCAGATCAGCTGATAAAAAGCTTGGATTGTCCCTCTGGAGGGAAGTGAGACCTTGGTCCCAACAGAAGAATATGAGGGGTTAAGAGAATTTGTAGGAGTGGGGAAAGCTTGGTCCATCCTACATGTACCATAATCTTAAATAATGGTTATGTACTTTACCGAAGTAAAAAAAAAAAAAAAGATTTAAAAAACAAAGATAAATCACTGAAAGGTAAAGAAATTAATAATCTGTGATTGAAAGCTGCATTCTGAGAAAACTGTGTTCTCTTAACCTAGAGAGTAGACTAAATTCCAATCTGGTACCAGCTTACCAGATAACAAACAAACAAAAAATTGTTTATGGGTAAGCTTAGAAAAGTCTTTTCCATATATCTTGAGGTGGCAGTATTTTTGCAAAGGCATCAGTGTGAAACCATAGAAGGCATGTTTAAAATATGATTAAATTGAAATTGACAAAGTAATCTGGTCATTGCTGTGATTTGAAACACTTTAATATGGTAATTCGAATTATAACTGACAGCATTTTACCAGAACATATCAGATTTTCATGAATGTCACATAATTTCTAGGATATCTATATTAGTATTATCAACCATATAATATAACTTGAGAAGATTCAATCACTCTTTGTGACAACACTTCCCATGTAGTTTAACATGCCAGATGAACTCAGGTTGTTTAATATCTCTCTTTGGGAGGCCTCAGGGGCCTTCTGAAGCATCCCAAAGTTAGCTAGAAGTCAATTATTTAGGAAGGTTTGTTCATAAATATCAAAAGGGTTTATAACAGTCAGGTAGGCTGTGAAACAGTACTTATCCACTTAGCCAAAGTTAACAAAAGATTTCAAAGGTAAACCTAGGACAGATCATTTAAGAGGTAAAGAAACTTAAAATCCACTAGCAAAGGCAGTTCAACATCTCAAGAAACCTTGTACTAGGCACAAAACTCTTTTCTAGGGGTCCACTTTCCATAAAACCTCCTTACCCCATTCTGTACCCATTCCTTTGCTTCTCCCATCCTGAAACTGCCACCTGTTAAGTCAGAACTAGTTCTTTTTCTTCATAAAATTCAATTTCATTCCTCGTACCTTCTTTAAAAACAAGTCATACATTTTCCTTAAGCAACCAAGAACTAACTTTTATATTGGCATTTTACAGATTGGTGCACATACGTATCAGTGATACTATCTAAAGAAATTTTTTCTTTCTTACACTGAACATCTCAGCATGGCACCAGACACTATTCATGGATAGTCAAAATCTCTTTAGTTTCTGTGTAAGAGGAAGGTCCTGTCAAGCAGTGAATGTTTCAGAACCTTAATTTATGAAATGACCTAGCTATTCAATCCACTGTCATCACTCAGTTTAGCACAACCATAGAAAATCAGGTAGACAAAATCTGGAGAAACTATTGTAAGTTCAGTTCAGTTCAGTTGCGTCTGACTCTTTGCGACCCCACAGACTGCAGGCTGCCAGGCTTCCCTGTCCATCACCAACTCGCGGGGCTTGCTCAACCTCATGTCCATAGAGTCAGTGATGCCATCCAACCATCTTCTCCTCTGTTGTTCCCTGCTTCTCTGCCTTCAATCGAGACTATTATAGACAGATATTTTAAAGTATAATTATTTTTAATAGTTTATCTAAAAGCTCATATCACATTTACATTTTTAGGAGTTTTTTTTGTTTGTTTTTAGAGGTACTTTCTTTGTTGACAAGTTTTTGACAGATATAAGAATATAGCAATATTTAACTTATAATAAACCTAGGTACTATGAAAATTTTATGCTTAATGTTAATGACTCTTAGACATGTCTATATTAGAGTAGTGAAAAAAATAAATACTAGATATTTAATATTGACTGTTTTCCAATTCACATGAATCCAAAATTCATTTAGGTCAATTTTTTTCTTGTATTTAGAGCTGTTTGATTTGTAAGGGCTTCCTTTTCTTTAGATTATCTAAGTAAGAACTCACCTACAATGTCAGCAATGTTATAAAAAAAAACAGAAGAGTCACACTGAGACATACAGAAATCCACACAGAGATCTTCCAGTTTTCCGCCTAAGATTTAAAATATCTCTTTGACTTCCCTTTTCTTTGGGTGGGGGTGGTGTGTTGAAGTTCTCATTTGCCCAAGGCTGAGGTCTCAGGCAAAGTGGGCATTGTTTTCTAAGGAAATGGTTAACTTCAAGATTTGCCCTAGGCAGGCCTTTTAAACAAGCTAATATGTTTTTAATTGCATATGCAAAAGAACCAGCTTTACAGTTTCCAAGAATTTTTTTTAATTTTAACCAATTTTCTCTGGTTCTATAGAATATCATGGCCATCATAGGTCAGGTCATCTGTCCTTTCTGTAGTCATAGTTTTATCCCTGAATTATAGACAGATCAGCTGACAAGTTTTCCGTAGTTGAACGTGCGGAAGGATCATTAACGTGGTTGACTCCAAGAGCGGCACGGTGGTCTCGCCTCGCCCTGCCTGGCTCCTGAGCCTCTCCTCCACCCAGCCGGCGCCGGATGGGAAGGTAAGGGAGGGAAAGACGTCTGGAAGGCGGTGTGCCCCTGGTGGGCGGTCGGGTCTGGTGGCATTTCCAGCGGTAGGGAAAGAGGGGCCGCGCGAGAAGGTGGGGGGCGGCGTGCAGAGTGGGGGTCGGGTGGGAAAGGCGGCTCTCCTCCGCCTTCCCGCCCGCCCCTCCATCCTCGGCCGGGCGCATCGCCATCCTTGCCCCGCACCCAGTGGCATCGTTTCCGGTG